>NC_092745.1:10502702-10804406 GCF_047496795.1 Chiloscyllium punctatum | reverse complement strand
CCCACCTCTCTTTGTCCCCCCTCGCTCTGCCCCCCCTCTGTCCCCCTCTCTCTGTGGCCCCCTCTCCCTGTCGCCCTCTCTCTGTCGCCCTCTCTCTCTGCCCCACTCTTTCTCTGCTCCCTCTCTCTCTGTCTGCCACTCTCTCTGTGCCCCTCTCTCTCTGTCCCGCTCTCTCTATGCCCCTTCTCTCTGTCCCCCTCTCACTGTCCCCCCTCTCTGTCCCCCTCTCTCTCTCTGTTCCCCATCTCTCTGTCGCCCTCTCTCTTACCCCCTCTCTCTCTGCTCCTCTCTCTCTGTCCCCCTCTCTCTCTCGCCCTCTCTCTGACCCCTCTCTCTCTGCTCCTCTCTCTCTGTCCCCCTTCTCTCTGTCACCCCCTCTCTCTGTCGACCTCTCGCTAACCCCTCTCTCTGTGCCCCTCTCTCTCTGTCCCCCACTCTCTCTGATCGCCTATCTTTGCCCCCTCTCTCTACGACCCTCTCTCTGCCCCCTCTCTCTGTCACCCCTCTCTCGGTCCCACTCTCTCTGACCCCGTCTCTCTCTGTCCCCCTCTCTCTCTGTCCCCCTCTCTCTCTGTCACGCCCTCTCTCAGTAGCCCTCTCTCTAACCCCTCTCTCTGTGCCCCTCTCTCTCTGTGCCCCTCCCTCTCTGTTTCCCTCTCTCTCTGTCCTTTCTCTCTCTCTGTCACCTCCTCTCTCTGTACCCCCATCTCTCTGCCCCCCTCTGTCCCCCTCTCTCTTTGTCCTCTCCCTCTCTGCCCTCCTCTCTCACTGTCCACCTCTCTCTGTCGCCCTCTCTCTCTGTCCCCCTCTCTCTCTCGCCCTCTCTCTGTCCCCCACTCTCCTTGATACCCTCTCTTTGCCCCGCTCTCTCTGGCTCTCTTTCTGCCCCCTCTCTCTGTCACCCCTCTCTCTGTCCCCCTCTCTCTGACTCCCCTCTCTCTGTCCCCCTCTCTCTGTCCCCCTCTCTCTCTGTCACCCCCTCTCTCTGTCCCCCTCTCTCTCTGTCCCCCTCTCTCTGTTCCCCTCTCTCTCTGCCCCCTCTCTCCTTCCCCTCTCTCTCTGTCACCCCCTCACTCTGTCCCCCTCTCTCTCTGTTCCCCTCTCTCTATGTCACCCACTCCCACTGCCCCTCTCTCTCTGTCATCCTCTCTCTATCGCCAATTCTCTGTCACCCTCTCTCTCTGCCCCTCTCTCTCTGTCCTCCACTCTCTCTGCCCCCTCTCTCTCTGTCCCCTTCTCTCTATGTCCCCCTCTCTCTCTCGCCCTCTCTCTGTCCCCCATTCTCTCTGACCCCCTCTCTCTACTCCCTCTCTCTCTGCCCCCTCTCTCTCTGCCCCGCTCTCTCTGTCACCCCACTCTCCTTGAAACCCTCTCTCTGTCCCCCTCTCTCTGTCCCCAAACACTCTGTCGCCCTCTCTCTGAGCCCCTCTGTCTCTGTCCCCCTCTCTCTCTTCACCCTCTCTCTGTCCCCCTCTGTCTCTGTCCCCCTCTCTCTCTGACTCCCTCTCTCTCTGCCCCCCTCTCTCTCTGCCCACTCTCTCCCTCTCCCCCTCCCTCGGTCCCCACTCTCTCTGTCCCCTCTCTCTCTGTCCCCACCTCTCTCTGTCCCCCTCTCTCTCTGTCCCCCCTCTCTCTGTCGCCCTCTCTCTGACTCCCTCTCTCTCTGCCCTCCTCTCTCTGTCCGCCTCTCTGTCTGCCCTCCTCTGTCTCTCTCCCCCTCTCTCTGTCCCCCCCTCTCTCTGTCCCCCTCTCTCCCTGTCCCCATCTCTGTCTGTCATCCTCTCTCTCTATCCCCCTCTCTCTGTCCCCCACTCTCTCTGTCCCCCACTCTCACTGTCACCTTCTCTCTTTCTCCCCCTCTATCTGTCCCCCCCCTCTCTCTGTCCCCTTCCCTCTCTCTGTCCGCTCTCTGTCTCGCCCTCTCTCTGTCCCCCTCTTTCTCTATCCGCCACTCTCTGCCCCCTCTCTCTCTGCCCACTTCTCTCTCTGTCCCACTCTCTCTGCTCCCTCTCTCTGTCACCCTCTCTCTGTCCCCCTCTCTCTCTCTGTCCCCCATCTCTCTGTCGCCCTCTCTCTGACCCCTCTCTCTCTCTGTCCCCCTCTCTCTCTGACTCCCTCTCTCTCTGCCCCCCCTCTCTCTCTGCCCCCTCTCTCCCTTCCCCCTCCCTCGGTCCCCACTCTCTCTGTCCCCTCTCTCTCTGTCCCCTCTCTCTCTGTCCCCCTCTCTCTCTGTCCCCCCTCTCTCTGTCGCCCTCTCTCTGACTCCCTCTCTCTCTGCCCTCCTCTCTCTGTCCGCCTCTCTGTCTGCCCTCCTCTGTCTCTCTCCCCCTCTCTCTGTCCCCCCCTCTCTCTGTCCCCCTCTCTCCCTGTCCCCATCTCTGTCTGTCATCCTCTCTCTCTATCCCCCTCTCTCTGTCCCCCACTCTCTCTGTCCCCCACTCTCACTGTCACCTTCTCTCTTTCTCCCCCTCTATCTGTCCTCCCCTCTCTCTGTCCCCTTCCCTCTCTCTGTCCGCTCTCTGTCTCGCCCTCTCTCTGTCCCCCTCTTTCTCTCTCCGCCTCTCTCTGCCCCCTCTCTCTCTGCCCACTTCTCTCTCTGTCCCACTCTCTCTGCTCCCTCTCTCTGTCCCCCTCTTCTGTCCCCCTCTCTCTCTCTGTCCCCCATCTCTCTGTCGCCCTCTCTCTGACCTCTCTCCCTGTGCCCCTATCTCTCTGTGCCCCTCTCTCTGTGTTCCCCTCTCCCTCTGTCCCCTCTCTCTCTGTCCCCACTCTCTCTCTGCCCCCTTCTCTCTGTCCCACTCTCTCTGCTCCCTCTCTCTGTCCACCTCTCTTAGTCCTCCTCCCTCTGTCCCCCACTCTCTGTCGCCCCTCTCTCTGTCCCCCCTCTCTCTGTGCCCACTCTCTCTGTCCCCCCTCTTTCTCCTTCCCCTCTCTGTCGCCCTCTCTCTGTTGCCCTCTCTCTCTGACCCCTCTCTTTGTGTACCCCTCTCTCTGTCCTCCCCTCTCTCTGCCCCCCTCTCTCTGTCGCCCTCTGTCACCTCTCTCTCTAACACCCCCTCTCTCTGTCGCCCTCTCTCTGTCGCCCCCTCTCTCCGCCCCCCTCTCTCTGTCGCCCTCTGTCACCTCTCTCTCTGTCACCCCTCTCTCTGTCCCCCTCTCTCTGACCCCGTCTCTCTCTGTCCCCCTCTCTCTCTTTCCCCCTCTCTCTGTCCCCTCTCTCTTCCCCCTCTCTCTCTCTGTTCCCCATCTCTCTGTCGCCCTCTCTCTGACCCCCTCTCTCTCTGCTCCTCTCTCTCTGTCCCCCTCTCTCTCTGTAACCCCCCTCTCTCTGTCGCCCTCTCTCTAACACCTCACCCTGTGCCCCTCTCTCTCTGTGCCCCTCTCTCTCTGTTCCCCTCTCTCTCTGTCCCCTCTCTCTCTGTCCCCACCACGCTCTGTCCCCCGCTCTCTCTGCCCCCTCTCCCTCTGCCCCCCTCTCTGCCCCCTCTCTCTCTGCCCCACTCTCTCAGTCTGTGCCCCTCCCTCTCTGTTCCCCTCACTCTCTGTCCCCTCTCTCTCTGTCCCCACCTCTCTCTGTACCCCCCTCTCTGCCCCCGTCCCCCTCACTCTGTGCCCCCTCTCTCTCTGTCGCCCTCTCTCTCTGCCCCACTCTTTCTCTGCTCCCTCTCTCTCTGTCCGCCACTCTCTCTGTCCCCCTCTCTCTCTGTCCCCCTCTCTCTGTCCCCTCTCTCTTCCCCCTCTCTCTCTCTGTTCCCCATCTCTCTGTCGCCCTCTCTCTGACCCCCCCTCTCTGCTCCTCTCTCTCTGTCCCCCCCCTCTCTGTCACCCCCTCTCTCTGTCGCCCTCTCGCGAACCCCTCTCTCTGTGCCCCTCTCCCTCTGTCCCCCATTCTCTCTGATCCCCTCTCTTTGCCCCCTCTCTCTCCGCCCCTCTCTCTGCCCCCACTCTCTGTCACCCCTCTCTCGGTCCCACTCTCTCTGACCCCCTCTCTCTCTGCTCCTCTCTCTCTGTCCCCCTCTCTCTCTGTCACCCCCACTCTCTGTCGCAATCTCTCTAACCCCTCTCTCTGTGCCCCTCTCTCTCTGCCCCTCTCTCTCTGTCCCCTCACTCTCTGTCCCCACCTCTCTCTGTCCCCCCTCTCACTGCCCCCTTTCGCTCTGTACACCTCTCCCTGCCCCCTCTCTCTCTGCCCCCCTCTCTCAGTCTGTGCGCGTCCCTCTCTGTTCCCCTCTCTCTCTGTCCTCTCTCTCTCTGTTCCCACCTCTCTCTGTCCCCCCCTCTCTCTGCGCCCCTCTCTCCCCCTCTCTCTGTGTCACCCCTCTCTCTGTCGCCCTCTCTCTGACCCTCTCTTTATCTGCCCCTCTCTTTCTGTCCCCCTCTCTCTTTGTCCCCTCCCTCTCTGCCCTCCTCTCTCTCTCTCCCCCTCTCTCTGTCCCCTTCTCTCTCTGTCCCACTCTCTCTCGCCCTCTCTCTGTCCCCCACTCTCTCTGACACCCTCTCTTTGCCCCCTCTCTCTCTGCCCCCTCTCTCTGTCTCCCTCTCTCTGTCCACCTCTCTCTCTCTGTCCCCCTCTCTCTCTGTTCCTCATCTCTCTATCGCCCTCTCTCTGACCCCCTCTCTCTGTGCCCCTCTCTCTCTGTGCCCCTCTCTCTCTGTTCCTCTCTCTCTGCCCCCTCTCTCTCTTTCCCCACCACTCTCTGTCCCACCTCTCTCTGCCCCCTCTCCCTCTGTCCCCCTCTCTCTGCCCCCTCTCTCAGTCTGTGACCCTCCTTCTCTGTTCCCCTCTCTCTCTGTCCCCTCTCTCTCTGTCCCCACCTCTCTTTGTCCCCCCTCTCTCTGCACCCCCTCTGTCCCCCTCTCTCTGTGGTCCCCTCTCTCTGTCGCCCTCTCTCTGTCGCCCTCTCTCTCTGCTCCACTCTTTCTCTGCTCCCTCTCTCTCTGTCTGCCACTCTCTCTGTCCCCTCTCTCTCTGTCCCGCTCTCTCTCTGCCCCTTCTCTCTGTCCCCCTCTCACTGTCCCCCCTCTCTGTCCCCTCTCTCTCTCTGTTCCCCATCTCTCTGTCGCCCTCTCTCTTACCCCCTCTCTCTCTGCTCCTCTCTCTGTGTCCCCCTCTCTCTCTCGGACTCTCTCTGACCCCTCTCTCTCTGCTCCTCTCTCTCTGTCCCCCTTCTCTCTGTCACCCCCTCTCTCTGTCGACCTCTCTCTAACCCCTCTCTCTGTGCCCCTCTCTCTCTGTGCCCCTCCCTCTCTGTTTCCCTCTCTCTCTGTCCTCTCTCTCTCTCTGTCACCTCCTCTCTCTGTACCCCCCTCTCTCTGCCCCCCTCTGTCCCCCTCTCTCTTTGTCCCCTCCCTCTCTGCCCTCCTCTCTCACTGTCCACCTCTCTCTGTCCCCTTCTCTCTCTGTCCCCCTCTCTCTCGCCCTCTCTCTGTCCCCCACTCTCTCTGACACCCTCTCTTTGCCCCCTCTCTCCCTGCCCCTCTCTCTGCCCCCTCTCTCTGTCAAACCTCTCTCTGTCCCCTTCCCTCTGACCCCCCTCTCTCTCTGTCCCCCTCTCTGTCTGCCCCCTCTCTCTCTGTACCCCTCTCTCTGTCCCCCTCTCTCTCTCTGTTCCCGATCTCTCTGTCGCCCTCTCTCTCTGTCCCACTCTCTCTCTCGCCCTCTCTCTGTCCCCCACTCTCCTTGATACCCTCTCTTTGCCCCCCTCTCTCTGGCTCTCTTTCTGCCCCCTCTCTCTGTCACCCCTCTCTCTGTCCCCCTCTCTCTGACCCCCCTCTCTCTGTCCCCCTCTCTCTGTCCCCCTCTCTCTCTGTCACCCCCTCTCTCTGTCCCCCCCTCTCTCTGTCCCCCTCTCTCTGTTCCCCTCTCTCTCTGCCCCCTCTCTCATTCCCCTCTCTCTCTGTCACCCCCTCTCTCTGTCCCCCTCTCTCTCTGTTCCCCTCTCTCTATGTCACCCTCTCCCACTGCCCCCTCTCTCTCTGTCATCCTCTCTCTGTCGCCAATTCTCTGTCACCCTCTCTCTCTGCCCCCCTCTCTCTGTCCTCCACTCTCTCTGCCCCCTCTCTCTCTGTCCCCTTCTCTCTATGTCCCCCTCTCTCTCTCGCCCTCTCTCTGTCCCCCATTCTCTCTGACCCCCTCTCTCTAATCCCTATCTCTCTGCCCCCACTCTCTCTGCCCCGCTCTCTCTGTCACGCCACTCTCTGTCACCCCTCTCTCTGTCCCCCTCTCTCTGTCCCCAAACTCTCTGTCGCCCTCTCTCTGAGCCCCTCTCTCTCTGTCCCCGTCTCTCTCTGCCCCCTCCATCTCTGCCCCTCTCTCTGTCACCCCCTCTCTGTCCCCCCTCTCTCTGACCCCCTCTGTCTCTGTCCCCCTCTCTCTCTTCCCCTCTCTCTGTCCCCCTCGGTCTCTGTCCCCCTCTCTCTCTGACTCCCTCTCTCTCTGCCCCCCTCTCTCTCTGCCCCCTCTCTCCCTGGCCCCCTCCCTCGGTCCCCACTCTCTCTGTCCCCTCTCTCTCTGTCCCCCTCTCTCTCTGTCCCCCTCTCTCTCTGTCCCCCCTCTCTCTGTCGCCCTCTCTCTGACTCCCTCTCTCTCTGCCCTCCTCTCTCTGTCCGCCTCTCTGTCTGCCCTCCTCTGTCTCTCTCCCCCTCTCTCTGTATCCCCCCTCTCTCTGTCCCCCTCTCTCCCTGTCCCCATCTCTGTCTGTCATCCTCTCTCTCTATCCCCCTCTCTCTGTCCCCCACTCTCTCTGTCCCCCACTCTCACTGTCACCTTCTCTCTTTCTCCCCCTCTATCTGTCCCCCCCTCTCTCTGTCCCCTTCCCTCTCTCTGTCCGCTCTCTGTCTCGCCCTCTCTCTGACCCCTCTTTTTCAATCCGCCTCTCTCTGCCCCCTCTCTCTCTGCCCACTTCTCTCTCTGTCCCACTCTCTCTGCTCCCTCTCTCTGTCCCCCTCTCTCTCTCTCTGTCCCCCATCTCTCTGTCGCCCACTCTCTGACCCCTCTCTCTCTCTGTCCCCCTCTCTCTCTGACTCCCTCTCTCTCTGCCCCCCTCTCTCTCTGCCCCCTCTCTCCCTGTCCCCCTCCCTCGGTCCCCACTCTCTCTGTCCCCTCTCTCTCTGTCCCCACATCTCTCTGTCCCCCTCTCTCTCTGTCCCCCCTCTCTCTGTCGCCCTCTCTCTGACTCCCTCTCTCTCTGCCCTCCTCTGTCTCTCTCCCCCTCTCTCTGCACCCCTCTCTCTGTCCCCCTCTCTCCCTGTCCCCATCTCTGTCTGTCATCCTCTCTCTCTAACCCCCTCTCTCTGTCCTCCACTCTCTCTGTCCCCCACTCTCACTGTCACCTTCTCTCTTTCTCCCCCTCTATCTGTCCCCCCCTCTCTCTGTCCCCTTCCCTCTCTCTGTCCGCTCTCTGTCTCGCCCTCTCTCTGTCCCCCTCTTTCTCTAACCGCCTCTCTCTGCCCCCTCTCTCTCTGCCCACTTCTCTCTCTGTCCCACTCTCTCTGCTCCCTCTCTCTGTCCCCCTCTCTCTGTCCCCCTCTCTCTCTCTGTCCCCCATCTCTCTGTCGCCATTTCTCTGACCCCTCTCTCTCTCTGTCCCCCTCTCTCTGTCACCCCCTCTCTCTGTCGCCCTCTCTCTAACCCCTCTCTCTGTTCCCCTCTCTCTCTGTCCCCTCTCTCTCTGTCCCCACTCTCTCTCTGCCCCCTTCTCTCTGTCCCACTCTCTCTGCTCCCTCTCTCTGTCCACCTCTCTCAGTCCTCCTCCCTCCTTCCCCCACTCTCTGTCGCCCCTCTCTCTGTCAACCCTCTCTCTGTGCCCACTCTCTCTGTCCCCACTCTTTCTCCTTCCCCTCTCTGTCGCCCTCTCTCTGTTGCCCTCTCTCTCTGCCCCTCTCTCTCTGACCCCTCTCTTTGTGTAGCCCTCTCTCTGTCCTCCCCTCTCTCTGCCCCCCTCTCTCTGTCTCCCTCTGTCACCTCTCTCTCTGTCCCCCTCTCTCTCTGTCCCCCCCCTCTCTCTCGCCCTCTCTCATTCCCCACTCTCTCTGATCCCCTCTTTGCACCCTCTCTCACTCTCTCAGCCCTCTCTTTCTGTCACTCCTCTCTCTGTCCCCCTCTCTCTGACCCCGTCTCTCTCTGTCCCCCTCGCTCTCTGTCCCCCTCTCTCTGTCCCCTCTCTCTTCCCCCTCTCTCTCTCTGTTCCCCATCTCTCTGTCGCCCTCTCTCTGACCCTCTCTCTCTCGGCTCCTCTCTCTCTGTCCCCCTCTCTCTCTGTAACCCCCTCTCTCTGTCGCCCTCTCTCTAACACCTCTCCCTGTGCCCCTCTCTCTCTGTGCCCCTCTCTCTCTGTTCCCCTCTCTCTCTGTCCCCTCTCTCTCTGTCCCCACCACGCTCTGTCCCCAGCTCTCTCTGCCCCCTCTCCCTCTGCCCCCCTCTCTGCCCCATCTCTCTCTGCCCCACTCTCTCAGTCTGTGCCCCTCCCTCTCTGTTCCCCTCACTCTCTGTCCCCTCTCTCTCTGTCCCCACCTCTCTCTGTACCCCCCTCTCTGCCCCCCCGTCCCCCTCTCTCTGTGACCCCCCCCTCTCTGTCGCTCTCTCTCTGACCGCCTCTTTATCTGCCCCTCTCTTTCTGTCTCCCTCTCGCTTTGTCCCCTCTCTCTCTGCCCTCCTCTCTCTCTGTCCCCCTCTCTCTGTCGCCATCTCTCTGTCGCCCTCTCTGTCTGCCCCACTCTTTCTCTGCTCCCTCTCTCTCTGTCCGCCACTCTCTCTGTCCCCCTCTCTCTCAGCCCCCTCTCTCTCTGTCCCCCTCTCTCTGTCCCCCTCTCTCTGTCACCCTCTCTCTCTCTGGTCCCCATCTCTCTGTCGCCCTCTCTCTGACCCTATCTCTCTGCTCCTCTCTCTCTGACCCCCTCTCTCTGTCACCCCCTCTCTCTGTCGCCCTCTCGCTAACCCCTCTTTCTGTGCCCCTCTCCCTCTGTCCCCCACTCTCTCTGACCCCCTCTCTCTCTTCTCCTCTCTCTCTGTCCCCCTCTCTCTCTGTCACCCCCACTCTCTGTCGCAATCTCTCTAACCCCTCTCTCTGTGCCCCTCTCTCTGTGCCCCTCTCTCTCTGTCCCCTCACTCTCTGTCCCCACCTCTCTCTGTCCCCCCCTCTCACTGCCCCCTTTCGCTCTGTACACCTCTCTCTACCCCCTCTCTCTCTGCCCCCCTCTCTCAGTCTGTGCGCGTCCCTCTCTGTTCCCCTCTCTCTCTGTCACCCCCTCTCTCTGTCCCCCTCTCTCTCTGTCCCCCTCTCTCTGTTCCCCTCTCTCTCTGCCCCCTCTCTCCTTCCCCTCTCTCTCTGTCACCCCCTCTCTCTGTCCCCCTCTCTCTCTGTTCCCCTCTCTCTATGTCACCCTCTCCCACTGCCCTCTCTCTCTCTTCCCCCCTCTCTCTGTCCTCCACTCTCTCTGCCCCCTCTCTCTCTGTCCCCTTCTCTCTATGTCCCCCTCTCCCTCTCGCCCTCTCTCTGTCCCGCATTCTCTCTGTCCCCCTCTCTCTCTCGCCCTCTCTCTGTCCCCCACTCTCCTTGATACCCTCTCTTTGCCCCCCTCTCTCTGGCTCTCTTTCTGCCCCCTCTCTCTGTCACCCCTCTCTCTGTCCCCCTCTCTCTGACCCCCTCTCTCTCTGTCCCCCTCTCTCTGTTCCCCTCTCTCTCTGCCCCCTCTCTCCTTCCTCTCTCTCTGTCACCCCCTCTCTCTGTCCCCCTCTCTCTCTGTTCCCCTCTCTCTATGTCACCCTCTCCCACTGCCCCCTCTCTCTCTGTCATCCTCTCTCTGTCGCCAATTCTCTGTCACCCTCTCTCTCTGCCACTCTCTCTCTGTCCTCCACTCTCTCTGCCGCCACTCTCTCTGTCCCCTTCTCTCTCGCCCTCTCTCTGTCACCCATTCTCTCTGACCCCCTCTCTCTACTCCCTCTCTCTCTGCCCTCTCTCTCTCTGCCCCGCTCTCTCTGTCACCCCACTCTCTGTCACCCCTCTCTCTGTCCCCCTCTCTCTGTCCCCAAACTCTCTGTCGCCCTCTCTCTGAGCCCCTCTCTCTCTGTCCCCGTCTCTCTCTGCCCCCTCCATCTCTGCCCCTCTCTTTGTCACCCCCTCTCTCTTCCCCCTCTCTCTGTCCCCCTCTGTCTCTGTCCCCCTCTCTCTCTGACTCCCTCTCTCTCTGCCCCCCTCTCTCTCTGCCCCCTCTCTCCCTGTCCCCCTCCCTCGGTCCCCACTCGCTCTGTCCCCTCTCTCTCTGTCCCCACCTCTCTCTGTCCCCCCTCTCTCTGTCGCCCTCTCTCTGACTCCCTCTCTCTCTGCCCTCCTCTCTCTGTCCGCCTCTCTGTCTGCCCTCCTCTGTCTCTCTCCCCCTCTCTCTGTCCCCCCTCTCTCTCTGTCCCCATCTCTGTCTGTCATCCTCTCTCTCTATCCCCCTCTCTCTGTCCCCCACTCTCTCTGTCCCCCACTCTCACTGTCACCTTCTCTCTTTCTCCCCCTCTCTCTGTCCCCTTCCCTCTTTCTGTCCGCTCTCTGACTCGCCCTCTCTCTGTCCCCCTCTTTCTCTATCCGCCTCTCTCTGCCCCCTCTCTCTCTGCCCACTTCTCTCTCTGTCCCACTCTCTCTGCTCCCTCTCTCTGTCCCCCTCTCTCTGTCCCCCCTCTCTCTCTGTCCCCCATCTCTCTGTCGCCCACTCTCTGACCCCTCTCTCTCTCTGTCCCCCCTCTCTCTGTCACCCCCTCTCTCTGTCGCCCTCTCTCTAACCCCTCTCTCTGTGCCCCTATCTCTCTGTGCCCCTCTCTCTCTGTTCCCCTCTCTCTCTGTCCCCTCTCTCTCTGTCCCACTCTCTGCTCCCTCTCTCTGTCCACCTCTCTCAATCCTCCTCCATCTGTCCCCCACTCTCTGTCGCCCCTCTCTCTGTCCCCTCTCTCTCTGTGCCCACTCTCTCTCTCCCCCCTCTTTCTCCTTCCCCTCTCTGTCGCCCTCTCTCTGTTGCCCTCTCTCTCTGCCCCTCTCTCTCTGACCCCTCTCTTTGTGTAGCCCTCTCTCTGTCCTCCCCTCTCTCTGCCCCCCTCTCTCTGTCGCCCTCTCTCTCTGTACCCCTCTCTCTCGCCCTCTCTCTGCACCCCTCTCTCTCTGCCCTCATCTCTCTCTGTCCCCCTCTCTTTCTGTCACCCTCTCTCCCTGACCCTCTCTCTCTATCATCCTCTCTCCTCCCCCTCTCTCTGTCCCTCTCTCTCTCTGTCGCCCTCTCTCTCACCCCCTCTCTCTCTGCCCCTCTCTTTCTGTCTCCTCTCTCTTTGTTCCCCTCTCTCTCTCTGTCCCCCTCTCTCTGTCCCCCCTCTCTCTGTCCCCCTCTCTCTCGCCCTCTCTCTGCACCCCTCGCTCTCTGATCCACTCTCTCTGACCCCCTCTCTCTCTGCCCCTTCTCTCTCTGCCCCCCTCTCTCTGTCCCCCTCTCTCTGTCCCCCTCTCTCTCTCTGTCGCTCTCTCTCTGACCCATTTCTCTCTGCTCCTCTCTCTCTCTGTCCCCCCTCTCTCTGTCCCCTTCTCTCTCTCGCGCCCTCTCTCTGTCCCCCTCTCTCTGTCCCCTTCTCTCTCTGTCACCTTCTCTCTTTCTCCCCCTCTCTCTGTCCCCTCTCTCTCTGCCCCTCTCTCTCTGTCCCCGTCTCTCTCTGTACCTCTCTCTCTGTCCTCCCCTCTCTCTCTGTCCCCCTCTGTCTCTGCCCCCCTCTCTCTCTGTCCCCCTCTGTCACCCCTCTCTCTGTCGCCCTCTCTCTGACGCCCACTCTCTGACCCACTCTTTCTCTGCCCCTGTCTCTCTGTCTCCCTCTCTCTCTGTCCCCCCCTCTCTCTGCCCCTCTATCACTGTTCCCCCTCTCTCTCTGCCCCCCTCTCTCTCTGTCCCCCTCTGTCGCCCTCTCTCTGAGGCCCTCTCTCTGACACCCTCTCTCTCTGCCCCTGTCTCTCTGTCCCCCTCTCTCTCTGCCCCCCTCTCTCTCTGTCCCCCTCTGTCACCCCTCTCTCTGTCGCCCTCTCTCTGACGCCCACTCTCTGACCCACTCTTTCTCTGCCCCTGTCTCTCTGTCTCCCTCTCTCTCTTTCCCCCCCTCTCTCTGCCCCTCTCTCACTGTTCCCCCTCTCTCTCTGCCCCCCTCTCTCTCTGTCCCCCTCTGTCGCCCTCTCTCTGAGGCCCTCTCTCTGACACCCTCTCTCTCTGCCCCTGTCTCTCTGTCCCCCTCTCTCTCTGCCCCCCTCTCTCTCTGTCCCCCTCTGTCACCCCTCTCTCTGTCGCCCTCTCTCTGTCGCCCTCTCTCCGTCCCCCACTCTCTCTGCCCCCTCTCTCTCTGTCCCCCTCTCTCTCCCTGTCACGCTCTCACCCTCTCTCTCTCTCTCTGTCTCCCTCACTCTCTGTCGGCCTCTCTCTGCCCCCCTCTCGGTCCCCCTCTCACTCTGCCTCCCCCTCTCTCTTTCCCCCTCTCTCTCACACTTTCTCCCTGTCCCCTTCTCTCTCTGTCCCCCACTCTGTCTGCCCCCCTCTCTCTCTGTCCCCCTCTCTCTATACCCCTCTCTCTCACCCTCTCTCTGTTCCCCTCTCTCTCTGTCCCCCTCTCTCTGCCCTCTCTCTCTGCCCCCTCTCTCTGCCCCCCTCTCTCTCTGCCCCCCTCTCTCTGCCCCCTGTCTCTCTGCCTCCTCTCTCTCTGCCTCCCTCTCTCTCTGTCCCCCTCTCTCTGTCACCCCTCTCTCTGTCCCCCTCTCTCTGTCCCTCTCTCTCTCTTTCCCCCTCTCTCTCTGTCACCTTCTTTCTTTCTCCCCCTCTCTCAGTCACCCTCTCTCTGTCCCCTTCTCTCTCTCTCGCCCTCTCTCTGTCCCCTTCTCTCTCTGTCCCCCTCTCTCTCTGTCACCTTCTCTCTTTCTCCCCCTGTCTCTGTCCCCTCTCTCTCTGGCCCCTCTCTCTCTCGCCCGCTCTCTGTCACCCTCTCTCTGTCCCTTCTCTCTCTGTCCTCCCTCTCTCTCCCCCTCTCTCTGCCCCCCCTCTCTCTGACCCCTCTCTCTCTGCCCCTCTCTCTCTGTCCCCGTCTCTCTCTGTACCGCTCTCTCTGTCCTCCCCACTCTCTGTCCTCCCCTCTTTCTCTGTCACCCTCTCTCTCTGCCCCCTCTCTCTCTGCCCCCTCTCTCTGTCCCTCACTGTCACCCCTCTCTCTGTCCCCCTCTGTCTCTGTCCCCCCCTCTCTGTCGCCCTCTCTCTGACCCCATCTCTCTCTGCGCCCTCTCCCTCTCTGCCCCTCTCTCTCTGTCCCCCCCTCTCTCTCTCTGTCGCCCTCTCTGACCCCTTTCTCTCTGCTCCTCTCTCTATCTGCCCCCCCCGTCACCCCCTCTCTCTGTCGCCCTCTCTCTCTGCCCCCTCTCTCTTTGCCCCCTCTCTCTCTCTGTGCCCCTCCCTCTCTTTTCCCCTCTCTCTCTGTACCCTCTCTCTCTGTCCCCACCTCTCTCTGTCCCCCCTCTCTCTGCCCCCCTCTGTCCCCCTTCTCTCTGTCGCTCTCTCTCTGACCCCCTCTTTATCTGCCCCTCTCTTTCTGTCCCCCTCTCTTTTTGTCCCCCCTCTCTCTGCCCTCCTCTGTCTCTGTCCCCCTCTCTCTGCCCCCCTCTCTCTCTGTACCCCTCTCTCTCGCCCTCTCTCTGCACCCCTCTCTCTCTGCCCTCATCTATCTCTGTCCCCCTCTCTCTCTGTCACCCTCTCTCCCTGACCCTCTCTCTCTATCATCCTCTCTCTTCCCCCTCTCTCTGAGCCTCTCTCTCTCTGTCGCCCTCTCTCTGACCCCCTCTCTCTCTGCCCCTCTCTTTCTGTCTCCTCGCTCTTTGTTCCCCTCTCTCTCTCTGTCCCCCTCTCTCTGTCCCCCCCTCTCTCTGTCCCCCTCTCTCTCGCCCTCTCTCTGCACCCCTCTCTCTC
The DNA here is from genome assembly GCF_047496795.1 of Chiloscyllium punctatum. Lineage (NCBI taxonomy): Eukaryota > Metazoa > Chordata > Chondrichthyes > Orectolobiformes > Hemiscylliidae > Chiloscyllium > Chiloscyllium punctatum. Next base: position 10,790,453 of record NC_092745.1, on the reverse strand, counting down.
TGATCCACTCTCTCTGACCCCCTCTCTCTCTGCCCCTTCTCTCTCTGTCCCCCTCTCTCTGTCCTTCTCTCTCTGTCCCCCTCTCTCTCTCGGTCGCCCTCTCTCTGACCCATTTCTCTCTGCTCCTCTCTCTCTCTGTCCCCCCTCTCTCTGCCCCCTTCTCTCTCTCTCGCCCTCTCTCTGTCCCCCTCTCTCTGTACCCTTCTCTCTCTGTCACCTTCTCTCTTTCTCCCCCTCTCTCTATCCCCTCTCTCTCTGTCCCCTTCTCTCTCTCTCGCCTTCTCTCTGTCCCCCTCTCTCTGTCCCCTTCTCTCTCCGTCCTCCCTCTCTCTCTCCCCCTCTCTCCGTTCCACTCTCTCTGCCCCCTCTCTCTCTGCCCCTCTCTCTCTCTGTCCCCGTCTCTCTCTGTACCCCTCTCTCTGTCCTCCCCTCTCTCTTTGTCCCCCCCCTCTCTGTCCCCCTCTCTCTCTGTCCCCCTCTGTCACCCCTCTCTCTGTCGCCCTCTCTCTGACGCCCTCTCTCTGACCCCCTCTCTCTCTCTGCCCCTGTCTCTCTGTCTCCCTCTCTCTCTGTCCCCCCCTCTCTCTGCCCCTCTCTCTCTGTTCCCCCTCTCTCTCTGCCCCCCCCTCTCTCTCTGTCCCCCTCTGTCACGCCTCTCTCTGTCGCCCTCTCCCTGACGCCCTCTCTCTGACCCCCTCTCTCTCTGCCCCTGTCTCTCTGTCCCCCTCTCTCTCTGCCCCCCTCTCTCTCTGTCCCCCTCTGTTACCCCTCTCTCTGTCGCCCTCTCTCTGTCGCCCTCTCTCCGTCCCCCACTCTCTCTGCCCCCTCTCTCTCTGTCCCCCTCTCTCTCTGTCACCCTCTCACCCTCTCTCTCTCTCTGTCTCCCTCACTCTCTGTCGCCCTCTCTCTGCCCCCCTCTCGGTCCCCCTCTCACTCTGCCTCCCCCTCTCTCTTTCCCCCTCTCTCTCACACTTTCTCCCTGTCCCCTTCTCTCTCTGTCCCCCACTCTGTCTGCCCCCCTCTCTCTCTTTCCCCCTCTCTCTATACCCCTCTCTCTCGCCCTCTCTCTGTTCCCCTCTCTCTCTGTCCCCCTCTCTCTGCCCCCTCTCTCTGCCCCCTCTCTCTGACCCCTCTCTCTCTGCCCCCTCTCTCTCTGCCCCCTGTTTCTCTGCCTCCACCTCTCTGCCTACCTCTCTCTCTGTCCCCCTCTCTCTCTGTCCCCTTCTCTCTTTCTCCCCCTCTCTCTGTCCCCTTCTCTCTCTGTCCCCCTCTCTCTCTGCCCCCTGTTTCTCTGCCTCCACCTCTCTGCCTACCTCTCTCTCTGTCCCCCTCTCTCTCTGTCCCCTTCTCTCTCTCTCGCCCTCTCTGTGTCCCCTTCTCTCTCTGTCCCCCTCTCTCTCTGTCACCTTCTCTCTTTCTCCCCCTGTCTCTGTCCCCTCTCTCTCTGTCCCCTCTCTCTCTCGCCCGCTCTCTGTCACCCTCTCTCTGTCCCTTCTCTCTCTGTCCTCCCTCTCTCTCCCCCTCTCTCTGCCCCCCTCTCTCTGCCCCCTCTCTCTCGGCCCCTCTCTCTCTGTCCCCGTCTCTCTCTGTAACCCTCTCTCTGTCCTCCCCACTCTCTGTCCTCCCCTCTTTCTCTGTCCCCTCTCTCTCTGTCCCCTCTCTCTCTGACCCCTCTCTCATTATGTCTCCCCGATTTCTCTCTCTCCCTCCCTCACCTTTTCTCTCCCTTCCCTCTCTGTCTCTCTGTCTCTCCCTGCTCCTTCACTCTCTCTCCATCTTCTCTCAATCTCGACCCCCCCTACCTTGGTCTCTTTCTCCCCACTTCCCTCCGTTTCTCCCTGATTCAATCTCTTTCCTTCCTGTCCATCCGTCCCTCTCTCTATGGCACACTATCTCCCTGGTCTTTCCCTCTCCCTCTGACCCAGATACTGGGGGTTGGTAGTGAGGCTGCGTGTGGGGGTGGGGGTTGGGGGGGGGTGGGGGTCGGGGTGAGATGATCGAGAGATGTGGGAAGTGGGAGGTGGGGAAAATGGAGTAGAGACGGAATTGCGGGAGGGAGACAGAGACGGCAGGAAAGAGGGAGAGTGAGGGTGAGGGGTAGAGAGAAGAATGGAGGCAGGTGGAGAAACTCATGTTGGGGGTGTGAGAGAGAGAGGGGGAGAGTGAGGCAGAAAGAATAGCGGAGGCAGGTGCAGAAACTGGGGTTGGGGGTGGTGTTTCTGAGAGGGGACCAGAGAGAGTGAAAGGGAGAGGTGGTGAGAAAGAGAGAGTGTGCAGAAAGAGAGAGAGAGGGAGAGAATTGAGGAAGAAAAGTGGGGGAGAGGAAATGTGGAGTCCAGGATGGAGTGGGGGTCAGATGGAGTTAAACCCAGCTCCTGAGCTCAGGGCACGGTGCCCTCCCCTTCCCTGAGGACCAGGATTTGGGGCTGAGTCTGTCTCTCTCCAGCTCAACTTCTCCAACACAAAGACACACAACAACATCGGTCACTCTGCTGCTCGGCACGCTTTAATCAACATTTTTATTGTTTACAAATGGAAATGATGGATACAGTCAGTGGGATGGTGCCTTTTCTCACTGGCCCGAGTTGTGAGAAACATTGAAATGTTACCCTGTAACCCCCCTGTGGGATAGGGATGGACAAACCAGCGGTACCCTCAGTCTGTTACCATAGCGACAGGCTGCTACATCACTGAAACACTGAACTGAAATGAGAAAATCCCGAATGCATTGATTAATGAGGGAATTTGATTGATGGATGGATTTGGGTGAAGGGATATTTCAGCACATTCTTCAGCTGCTGCCTGAACTTAGTCTGGGTCACGGCATAAATCACAGTGTTTGTGCAGCAACTGAGGAGCTGCAGCATGAAGCCCAATTCCTGCACAAAGTCATCGAGATCCAAAGACCAATCCCCAAAATACCACATCCGCCTCCATATAGAATACAGCATGAACGTTGACCATAACAGGATGAAATTGGCCGAGATCACAAACAGTAAAATGATGGATTTTTTTCGGTTTCTCATTTCTGTGTCAGACTGAGCGTCCCCATTGGTGTGAGCGCGGAGTCTCCTGCGGGCTCTGCTGGTCACTAAAATGTATCTGACAGTGAGAACATTGAGCAGCAGAATCAGGAGAAATGGGACACACGGAGTTAGAATGTAGTGGAGGAACTCGATTGTGACCCAGACAATGGAGAATGCAACAGCGTTTGTTACATCACAAAACCAGGGGAGGTTCCACAGCAAATACCGAGTCGTGAGAATAAAATACCAGAAAATGTTCTTTAAACAGCTCAGCACAGTCACTGCTCCCAGAACCACAGCCGCCGTTTTCTCACTGCAATATTTACGTTTCAGCTTCTGGCAACAAATGGCCACAAACCGATCAAAGGTGAAAGTGACGGTGAACCAGACAGAGCAGTCAGTGGCTGCATAAAGCAGGACGCCGTGGATATTACACACGGGGACGGAGTATAGGAAATAAAACTGTTCCTGATAAACAATGGGAATGTGTCTCAGGATCAGGTCGAGGATAATGACCAGGAGATCCGCCGCTGCCATGGCCCCCAGGTAACGTTTGACACATGGAGACAATCCACAATCTTTATAAAGCAGGACGTAGATGGTCACTACGTTAACTGTGAGGAAGGAAAACAAACCCATTATCCATCAACCAGGAGGAAAAGGGACCCGTTTGATCGGGGACCCAGTGGGATTTTCAAATGTGTCCCTGTATTCAGGGATTTATTAAAATAGTTGGAGCTGGAATAACAAATGAGAAGGTTGGAATTACTGACAAAAAGTGACATAAACCACAGAAAACCCTCCCTCCAAAAACATACAGAGACACATCCATCAAGGCAGATGGTTTCTCGAACATTCCCACACACTCGATCACACGAGAGCAGACAAAGGTCACTCCTTCCCAGTTCCTAATACGGAGGGTGGAAACGTTGCTGTCCTGAAGGATTCTCTCCCGGTTTCCTGAAGACAAACGGAGTTTGGGAATTTCTGTATTTTGGTCTAAGTTGTGGTCGATCCCGTGTCGTGAAGAAATGTAAACGCAGGGAAAACATATTCACCCCTTTAACTCCCTGAGGGGCCTTCGGAACAGTGTCTCCTTCTCCCTGGAACGGGATCTCTTCCCTCGGGATCTTATCGTTTATTCAATTCACTGACGTTCGGCCGTTCACAAACGATGTCAGGGACAGAACGTTCCGGGGAATGTCAGTTATAGAATGTCGGGGACAGGACATTCCGGGGAATGTCAGGTATAGAATATTGGGAACAGAACGTTCCGGGGAATGTCAGTTATAGAATGTCGGGGACAGAATGTTCCGGGTAACCCCTTGACCTGTCCATCACCTTTCCCCCCTACCCACCCCACCAACATGATGTCCTGTGCCTGGACACACTGTAACATTAATGGGGTGAAAGACGGAGGGTCCATTCACAGGAATGGGAACTAAAGGCATTGCCAGATCAGCTGAAATGGTTAGATATACCACATTCTCAATCCACCTCATAGAACCAGACCAGACACCATACACCCAGGGGAGATATCAGTTCACCGTGGAATACTGTGCAGACCCGGCCAGTGTACTGCTCAGTACAACCCAGCAATCTGGCCAGATTCATATATTGCACTGGTCAATACAATCCAGCAATCTTTCCAGAGTGAAAAACTGCGTAGATCATGTCACATCACTTATCGTCAAACGCAGACGAGACATCTGTCCAGTTTGGGAAGCTGGGATAGAGACAGAAAAGCTGCAGATGCTGGAGTCCAAAGTAGACACGCAGGACGGTGGGTGAACACAGCAATCCAGACACCATCAGGACGTGTAGAAGTCGACATTTCGGTTGTAACCGTTCTGTAAGAGTCCTGAAGGAGGGCTACACCTGAAACATCAAATTCTACACTTCCTGATGCTGCCTGGATTGCTGTGTTCCTCCAGCAAGTATTCAGCATGGTAAGCAATGCAGACCACAGCAGTGCATTGATCTATAAACCCGGGCTAGATATCTGTCCAGGACGGGGAGCTGTGCAGACCACATCCATTCATTGATCTATAAACCCAGACTAGATATCTGTCCAGGACGGGGAGCTGTGCAGACCACAGCAGTGCATTGATCTATAAACCCAGACTAGATATCTGTCCAGGACGGGGAGCTGTGCAGACCACATCCATTCATTGATCCCGGACTAGATATCTGTCCAGGACGGGGAGCTGTGCAGACCACATCCATTCATTGATCTATAAACCCGGACTCGATATCTGTCCAGGACGGGGAGCTATGCAGACCACATCCATTCATTGATCTATAAACCCGGACTCGATATCTGTCCAGGACGCGGAGCTATGCAGACCACATCCATTCATTGATCTATAAACCCGGACTAGATATCTGTCCAGGAAGGGTAGCTATGCAGACCACATCCATTCATTGATCTATAAACCCAGACTAGATATCTGTCCAGGACGGGGACCTGTGCAGACCACATCCATTCATTGATCTATAAACCCAGACTAGATATCTGTCCAGGACGGGGAGCTGTGCAGACCACATCCATTCATTGATCTATAAACCCGGACTCGATATCTGTCCAGGACGGGGAGCTATGCAGACCACATCCATTCATTGATCTATAAACCCAGACTTGATAACTGTCCAGGACGGGGAGCTGTGCAGACCACAGTCATGCATTGATCTATAAACCCAGACTAGATATCTGTCCAGGACGGGGAGCTGTGTAGACCACAGCAGTACATTGATCTATAAACCCGGACTCGATATCTGTCCAGGACGGGGAGCTGTGTAGACCACAGCAGTGCATTGATCTATAAACCCAGACTAGATATCTGTCCAGGACGGGGAGCTGTGCAGACCACATACATTCATTGATCTATAAACCCAGACTAGATATCTGTCCAGGACGGGGAGCTGTGTCGACCACAGCAGTGCATTGATCTATAAACCCAGACTAGATATCTGTCCAGCACGGGGAGCTGTGCAGAACACAGCTGGGCACAAATGTGTAAACCTGAAACAAATATCCATCCACCATGGGGAGCTGCACAGACCACATTATTGCAGTATCTATAAACCTCAAAGAGATAGTCTGACCAGCTCAGCAACTTGTGCAGTGATCACCCATGAATTCATCTGTAAACCAGGAGCAGTTACCCTCCCAGTATGTAGGACTGTGTACCCCACCTCAGTGCATTGATCTGTAACCCAGGAGCAGTTACACTCCCAGCATGTAGGACTGTGTACCCCACCCCTGTGCGTTGCTCAGTTACACTGTGTTAGATCTCTTCCCAGTGTGGGGAAACTTGCAGCCCGGGCTGGAAGTGACAGGATGTGCAGCTCCCATCCATTTCCAGTTCCATATCCCCATTTTACCCTGACAAGCGGGTTCTGTGGGTGTGAACATCACTGCCAGAGAGAGATGACGGGGGAATCAGTTTAGATATCACCACATGGGAGGGGTTTGGTGTATAGACAGAGAGGGGGAGACTGAGAGACAGTATCATGGAAGGATGTGTTCCCTGGTTGCAGAATGCTGAAATGTCGACACTTCGAGAGCATCCGGTAACATGAGCCAGTCTTCCCAGGAAAGATGGGAAAAAGGGATATTGGTGTGAGGTCAGCTGCAGTGTGGTTTTGATAATACGTTTATGTAATTTTAATAAGTGTCTTTTTGAAACAGTATATTGCTATCGAGTTGGAGTGGGGTAATATGCAGTTAAGAGAAAGGATGTCTCAGAGTTGTGAATAGTTGATGTAAAATGTTCCGTTTCAGAGTTTAAAAAATAAATTGATGTTTTTATTTAAACAGTGGAATTTGGGAGATCTCTGTCACTCATATTTTAACAGTTTACAAGGCAAATTGAGCATTTCTTTATGTTTAGTTTAAAGTACCAGATGAGCTCAATGTTGTGTCCTAACACTTGCTGTGTGTGTATCTGTGTGTCTCTGTGTGGGGCAGGTCTGGCAGTCTCTGTGGTGTTTGAAATGATGCAATGCCACCCTCTGCTGGCCTCCACACGCCACTGCACAGGCATTGGCAGAGGGTGAAAACCAACACGGAATCATTCAGAGATGGGGAGGGAGAGGGCAGCTGCTCACAGCACCATCCAAACTGGTGTCTTATCCATGGACTGATCTAAATGTTCTTTAAACGTTGTAACTGTCCCTGCTTTCACCACTTCCTCTGGAAGTTCATTCCACACCCAAGCCAGATTCTGTCTAATATAATTACCTTCATGACTTTTGTAAATCTTTTTCCTCGCACCTTAAAATATCCCTCAGTTTTGAATCCCCAACTCTAGGGAAAAGACACCAGCCCTTCAGATTATCTGTACCCCCCATTATTTTATAAACCTCTGTAAAGTTTCCGCTTAATCTCATATTCTTCAGTGAAAAACACCCCAGCATTTCCAGCCTCTCCTTATAGCTCACTCCCTCTTCTCCCAGCAACATCCAGGTTAATCTCTTCTGAACCCTCTCCAGCTTAATAATATCAAGTTCAATAATATCAAAGTGAATAGTCAAGGTATTTTCTTAGTGTACGGGGAGACAAAAACTAGAGGACATAGGCTTAAGGTGAGAGGGGAAACATTTACAAGTGACCTAATGGGCAGCTGTTTCACCCAGAGGGTGGTGTGCCTATGGAATGAGCGGGCAGGATGACCAGACTGGACACAGTATTCCAGAAGAGGTCTCACCAATATCGTGTACAACCAGAACATTGACGTCCCAATTCCGATACTCAAAGTTCTGTCCTATGAACACATGTGTGTTAAACACCTTCTTAACCACACTATCTATATAAGATGCGAATTTTAAAGAATTATACCTGACGGCCTAGGTCTCAGTTCTACAACACTGCTAAAGGCCCTGCTTTTAATTGTATAGGTCCTGTTCTTGTTTCATTTCCCAAATCCAATACCTCGCATTAATCCAAACTGAACTTCATCTGCCAGCCCTCAGCCCAGTGTGTGATATTACTGCCACCTCCCCTCCCCCTTCAATTTTAAAACGCCTATCCCTCTCCAGGAGGCCTGCATATTCTGGCCTTGATTTTCACAAAGACCCTGACCTTGGTTTGCCATGTGTGGTTAGTGGGAGGAGGGACAGATTACAGACACAGTCATTGGGGAGGAGAGGCTGGACAGTAATCAGCGGCCTGGTATCACTTCATGGTTTTAGGAAGACGAGAGTCGCACGTGAGAGTTGAGGAAGAGTGATCGGTGTTTTGGGACCAGAAATTAAGCTTTTCCTTCGTCTCTGATAATGAATATCTGTTTGAGACCCTTCATTGGGCAGAGTGTGTCTGCAGAATTTCATTCTCTAATATTGCAGACTTCAGATAATAGCAATTAAAGATGTTTGTAGTTAATTTCGATGGCACAGCATGTACACTCAATATCCTACAGTTGAGACAAATATCTTGCATTTGTTTAATAATACAAGTGTTTTTTGTGATTCAGTAATGGCAACCTAATTATATTAAATCCATATCGAGCTGAAAGCGAGCACTTAAAATATGACCCAAAATCTGGGTATGGTAGTGTCCCTGTCCCTGAGCCAGAACTCTGGATTTGATTCCAATTCCTGACTTGTGTGGTAGTGTTCCTAGCTCTGGACTAGAAGGCATGGATTCAAGTCCTGCCTGTTGCAGAGGTATGACCCAGCATGTCAGAACAGTCTGATGAACAAACACACAGGAGAATAATGTTATAGCTTTATGGGTATTGCTGAGTGATGCTAGGGGGAGGTGGCAGTAATATCACACACTGGGCTGAGGGATGGCAGATGGAGTTTAGTTTGAATTAATGCGAGGTATTCGATTTGGTAAATCAATCAAGTGCAGGACCTATACAATTAAAAGTAGAGCCTTTGGTAGTGCTGTAGTACAGAAACCTAGGCTGTCAGGTTTAATTCTTTAAAATTTGCACCTCATATAGATCGTGTGGTTAAGAAAGTTTTTAACACACATGTCTTCATAGGACAGACCTCTGAGTATTGGAATGGGGACGTCATGTTGAGGTTGTACAGGACATTGGTGAGGCATCTTCTGGGCACAAAGGTCAAGGTGTAAATCCCACAGAAGTGTCTCATGATACATCTGAACAAACGGACTAAACTGATTGTAGAATTGTGACCTGATGGAGAAGGAAGAAGTGTCAGTATTGCATTTCAGAATTTAGGCCCAGGATGACTGAAAGTACAGCCATTCGTGTTGATTGGAGTCACATTTCGCAGCAGTAAAGGTTTATAAAATCAGAATGGTCATAGATAGGGTGAGTAGTCAGGGGTTTTCCCCAGATTAGGGGCATCCAAACTAGAGGGCATTGGTGAAAAGTGAGAGGGGAAAGGTTTTGATGAGGCCTAAAGGGCACCTATTCACACAGAGGGTGGTGTCCGTATGGAATGAGCTGCCAGAGGAAGTGGTGAAGGCTGGTACAACTACAGCATGTAAAAGGCATCTGGGTAATGACAGACTTGCCGAGATTTTCCAGCAATTTCGGTATTTCTTTAAAAAATGCATTCATTTTAACACAGGTATTCTGATTAAATTAAACATTTTTATTTTTTAATGACACAGGGACATCTTAACATATCTTCAAATCGACCAAGGCCATTTTCTGCTCAGGGTATTGCTCTGTGTATGACAGCAGCAATGATACTCCGACATGGAACAGGGAATGTGATGGAGACATAGTTTGGACAATGTACAAGGAGACCTCACATGGTCCAGTTTGGGAGAGGATGACATTACTGTGTGATTCAGCTCAGAGAGGGAGAAAATGTAATCTGCCTGAGAAGGAATGGCCTCTTACACTCTCTCTCCTTCATTGTTCCTCATCACAGTAATATGTGCAAGCTAAAAAAAACTCTGAAGTCATCATTAACATTCGTATTTTTATGGAATCCCTACAGTGTTGAAACAGGCCCTTCGGCCCAACAAGTCCATACCAACCTTCCCAACCCATTTCCCTGTATTTACCCCTGACTAATGCATCTAACCTAGAAATCCCTGAACACGACGGACAATTTACCATGACCAATCCAATGAACCTACAGAGTTTGAGCTGTGGTAGGAAACTGGATCACCCATTAGAAGCTCACACCGACAAGGGGAGAATGTGCAAACTCCACATTGACAGTCAACCAAGGCTGGAATTGAACCCAAGTCCCTGGTGCTGTGAGGCTAACCTTTGGGTGATCCCTGACCACAATTCACTGGAATCTCCTCATTGCCTAAAGCAAAGGGAATTCAGCCAAATCCAACTCTCCCAGGATGGAATCCCATTGCTAGCAGCTGTGTAAATACAATATCTTCAGAAGCAGAATAACGTTTTGGCCAATCTTGCAAATTTTTCCTTTGTCACGTGTTCCAATAATATCTGGACAAAGTTCTCTCAAGTTAAAATTGCAGAGATTTTGTGTGTGTCTGTGTGTGTGTGTGTGTGTGTGTGTGTGTGTGTGTTTAGAAAGGGAAATATTGATTATATATTTGCGAAACCCAAACAGATTGCCATTCATCTTTCCATCATAGTTTGAGTAACATTGCTCTGGATCATAAACGTGTTGTTTTCGCAGATTAAAGAAACTGGCCTGACTTATTCCTAAAACTGACCCTGACCCAGCCTGAGACAAATATCATCGGCCGTATCACCGATCTGGTTACATTTAACATTTGTTGTGAGCAGTGGAGGAGTGGGACTAGAAAAGGTAACAGTGACCCAAAAAGCCACGGAACGATAGACCGGTGAGCCTGATGTCAGTGGTGGGTAAGTTGTTGGAGGGGATTCTGAGGGATAGCATTTACATAAATTTGGGAAGTCAAGGGCTGTTCAGAGTAGACAACGTGTCTTTTTGCATGGGAAATCATGTCTCATTAATTTGATTGAGTTTTTTGAAGAGGTGACAAAGAAGATTGATGAAGGCAGTTTGGTAGACATTGTCTAAATGGACTTCAGCAAGGTGTTCATTTAAACAACAAAGACCAAAGAAAATTTACAGCCCAGGAACAGGCCCTTCGCCCTCCAAGCCTGAACCGATCCAAATGTACTGTCTAAATCTGTCGGTCAATTCCTAAACATATGTATCCCTCTGCCCCCCACCTACTCATGCATCTGTCCAGATGCATCTTAAGTTAATCTACCGTGCCTACCTCTACCACCTCTGCTAGCAACGCGTTCCAAACGCCCACCACCCTCTGTGTGAAGTACTTACTGCGTGTATCCCCCTTAAATATTCCACCTCTCACTTTGAAAGCACGACCTCTCGTTATTGAATCCTTTACCCTGGGAAAAAGCTTGTCTCTATCCACCTTGGCTATACCCTTCATGATTTTGTAAATCTCAATTAGGTCCCCCCTCAATCTCGTTTTTTCTAGTGAAAATAAACCTAACCTACTCAGCCTCTCTTCATAGCTAGGATTTCATTCTGATTGGTAGACAGATTAGTAAGTTTCAGTCACATGGGATACAGAAGAAGCTAGTCACAATTTGCTTGAAGGAAGAGGGTTATTTTTCAGACTGGAGGCTTGTGAGCAACAGTGTGCTGTAAGAATCAGTACTGAGTTCACTGCATTTCATCATTTATGTAAAGGATTTAGATGTTATTATTGGGGCCATAGTTAGTAAGTTTACAGATTACATCAGAAAGGTGGTGTAGTCCATTATCTTAGAGTACAACAAGACCGCAATTAGATGGGACAAAGGGGCAAGGATGGACAGATGAAGTTTAATTTAGATAAAGACGAGGTTTTGCAGTTTGGGAAGGTAAATCAGGGCAGAAATTATACACTTAATGGTGAGATCCTGGAAAATGTTGTGGAAAAAAGGGACATAGGGCTGCAGGTATATTGTTCCTTGAATGTGGAATCGCAGGTAGACAGAGTGGTGCTGAACACATTTAGCACATTTACCTTAATCAGTCAGAGTATTGAGTATTGGGGTTGTGGTGGTATGTTGTATCTGTACAGGTTATTGGTGAGGCCACTTTAAGAATATTGCGTACAATTCGGTTTTCTGCATAAATAACTTACATAGATGTTCCAGGACTGGAGGTTTGAGCTTTAGTGAGAGGTTGATTAGTTTGAGGTGCTTTCTCCTGGAGTGTCAGAGTTTGAGGGGTGACATTATAGAGTTTTATAAAACCATCAGGGGCATGGATATTTTAAACAGTCACACTCTGCTCCACCAGGATAGGGGGTTCCAAAACAAGAGGGCATAGGTTGAAGGTGAGGAGGATTGATTTAGAAGGGACCTGAAGATAAATGTTTCACACAGAGAGTGGTGTGTGTACAGAAAGTGCTGTCAGAGGAAGTGCTGAAGGCGGTTACAATCGCACATTTAAAATGTATCTGAGAGGAGGGATATTGACCAAATGCTGGCAAATGGGATTAGATCAGATTTGATATCTGATCGGAGTGAACAGATTGGACTAACGGGTCTGTTTCTGTTCTACATGACTCTCTGAGTCTATAAGAGGGATGACAAAAAATTCTGAAAGGACCTTTCAAGTCATAATTCGCTTCGCTGGAAGTTTATCGTGCCTTGATGTTCATGTTGATTGAAAGCTGTGTTAGGTAAATATTTGACAGAGAAATGAGTCATGCATAATGGGACGCAGACAGGAAAGTGAGGCTGAGACTACAACCTGATCAGCCACAATCTTAGTGCCTGATGCAGAAGGCTCAACGTATCCTAATGACCCACTCCTGCTCCTCACTCCCAGATTCCTGTGTTCCATTCAGCCCCTCAAACCTACTAGACAGGAGCAGATGGAGGCTACTTACTCCTATAACCTGGTGCACAGAAACAGAGGAGACCATTCGGCCCTTCAAGACTGTCCCACACGGTTTGACATGATTTGGGAAATGTAATTGGGAAGCCCAGGCTGGGTATGAAAGAGGCCTCTCATCTCTCTTTACAGAGCTTCCCCTTTCTGCAACTTGTGATTCATTTGTCGGTCATGTTGTAGACCCAAATTCACTGAGAATACAGCTCCCATACCTCACCCAGAGATGGCTCACAAAATCCTCTGGTCTCCCTGATTGAAACATTCAATAACAGAACATCCATGAAAATAACACCCACTAACTTTTCAATAACAGAATGGGAGAACATCAGAAACAGGGGCAGGTCGCTCACTCCCCACGCCTGCCTTGCCCTTCACTGAGGTAGTGGCTGATCTGCTCTTGGTCTGAAATCCTCTTGCATACCCAATTCTTCATAGCCCTCAACTCTCTGACAGGTCAATATCCATCTACCTCGTCTTCAAATACGTTCAGTCATCTTGCTCCCGAACATTCTTGAGAAGAGAAACCCTGACATTCCATCCCATTTGTTTGAAGAAAACACGTGCTGTTCCTGTACCATGGCCTATTGATATGAACAAAAGAGGTTGGCTCAAGGGTTCAGGTAAAAATGACTGGTCCCGATATCAAGGGAGTGGTTGACTTTTATTGACATCAAGGAGCTTAACAAAACTGGACTTAATGGGAATCAGAGTAAACTCTCCAGTGTTTGGGGTAAAACATGGCACAAAGGAAGATGTTCATCATCTCAGTCCTGGGTCAGCTCTGTGGGAGATCTTCAGGGTAGCTTCCTCTTCACAAACATCTTCAGCTACTTCATCAATGTCTCCCTGCCACCACCACCACCCCCATCGTCCCCACCATAAGGACAGAAGTGGGGATGGTCACTGAAGATTCCACAATGTTCAGAACATGTTATCCCCCGTCAGTTCCTGAACTGGTTTGTGTCCATATGCAACAAGACCCAGACTCCATTGATGCGTGTGCTGTTACAGTGTCCATAATATTCATGTAACAGCACTTCCTGACACTGCACATTGCCAAAGTAAAACAAGAGTTCATTCAGCACCTAACGCTGGTTTCACAGGAATATGAGGAAGCCATTCAGCCCATTGACAGTATTAGAGTAGAACAGGGACAGCCCATTCAGTGCCTCCAGCCTATTACTCAGGAAAAGAAGGAGTGTAGTGTGATGGTCCACACCAGAGCCCCTCGAAAATATTTTAAGTTGGTCGCGGAGACTCTAATGTTTTCTTATTTTAAAGGAAATGTAAAGTGTCTGTTCCGGATGCAACGTGACGGGTCAAACTACTCGGTGTGAAGCAAAACACCATCTACTTAAACATGGAAGATAAAACAAAACCAAAGAAAGAGGAATTTAGAATAACGTAATTCTATTGGGCAACTAAACAGAAGAATAGATCTAGGAGATATTACTAATGAACTAGTCCAACATAGGAAACTCCCATAAACACAACCCTTGGAAAAAAGGAACATTCAGGAACAGAAAACAGCATCGAGAGAAAATTCAGAGAGAGTACCAACCAGGAGACATTTCCTGAAACTTCCAACTCTGTGGAGACCCCAATAGCTTTTGATGTTACTGAGAAACCAAAACCCAGAGATCCTAATCTGTGAGAGCTGGCCACACCCATTCAGGCTGCATTAAAATAAACCTAAGGCCTCGCTAGCTGTTTACTCAACTGGTCTTAACTAGCCAGCTTGGTAACGATCGTTCAATCTCTCTCTTAAAAGAAACCAGGATAAAAATGACCTCTTAAAGCTGCAGCATCATCACACTTGTCAGCACATCAAGCTGTTAAACAGGAACCAGGAGTAACCCAGTCAGGCCCTTGGCCCTGTCCAATCGGACGAGGAAGAAGCCAGTCAGCCCCTTGAGTCACTTATACAGGAACAGTAGGAGGCCATTCCCCCCTCAAAGCACTTACACAGGGGCAGAATGTGGTAATTGATGCTGATTCCTGATGAATGTCTTATGCCCGAAACATCGATTCTCCTGCTTCTCGGATGCTGACTGACCTGCTGTGTTTTTCCAGCAATTGAGGCTCTCCTCTGATCTCCAGCATCAGCAGTCTTAAGTGTCTCCAGATTGATGCTTTAAAATGATGAACAAGTGAAGCAGAGGCTGCACAGACAGACTGCTCCACGTTGTTCCAGGTGGCTCCGTTGCTCCGTGGGACTTTAACGTGGTTTTCTAGTGGTGAGGAGGGAAGACTTAAGTCTTGTGTGAAGTCTCAAGAAGGCATGTTCCATCTCCGAGAAGCCAGCCTGGTGTTCTCTATGTAAGGCGGAAGCTGGTGGGAATGGCTACCTGTTTCAGATGGAAGATATTTTGGCTGCTGTTGGAGATTGTGAATAACCTGATGTTCAGTACAGGGTTCACTCACCGACTGCACAATAACGTGGGGAGAGTTAATTTAGGCATATAAACTATTAGGAAAGTCACGTTAGACTGATGGATGGACTCTCTAAGTTCAAATAATGGTGATCTTGTTCATGTTGATCTTGTCTAGTGCACGTCCTGTTCAGTGTATCCTGCATGCCTTACTCTGTCCAAGTCTATTTCCACCCTATGATCTGTCTGGCCATGCTTACTATGATCTTCCTCCACTGCTCATAAACAACGTGTTTCCCTGTACTGAGGGACACGTGACAATAAATCACACCAATCAATCCTGGGTAATGTATGGAATTTCTCACCCTGTCAATGTCTGTTTTGGAAATAAGTGATCGCTGCCACTCCTCGTGTTTCAGCGTCACCATTTCCTCGTCTCTCACAGCTCTACAGATTAAACACTCAGCTTCTTTACTCTATCCTCATGTTACCATCACCCTTATCTGTGGTAAGGAGATCATTCCTTACAAAGGAGATCAAATCTCTAGAGAGTGCCCCTAATGATCTCTCAGCAAGGCTCTACAACAGCAGGGAGATGGCTTTACTTTTGTACTCGAATCATCTTACAATGAAGGACAGCATACCATTGTCTGCATCCATTACTTACAAAGGGTTTGATTCAGAGCAGTCAGCATAAAATTGTGATTGGGAGATCCTGCTTCCCAAATTTGTTAGAGATCTTTGATGAAGTTATGAGGAAGGTTGACGAGGACAGAGTGGTAGACGTAGTCTCCATGGATTTCAGTAAGCCCTTTGCTAAGGTTCTACATGGCAGGCTGCTCTGGAAGGTCACATCACGTGAAATGCTGGGGGAACAGGCCAATTGGATACACAATTGGCTTGATGGTAGGAAGCAGAGTGTTTAGTGGAAGGATACTTGTCAGACTGGAGGCTGTTATCTATGATTATCTATAACTGCAGACATATATACATGTGATAAAACTTTTCAATGATCTCTGAATCGGCCAAGCTAGACACTCTATTGTATCAAACTGCTCTGAGGTCTTAAAGGATAAACCCAGACAGAACACCCGGCCCCAACCTCAGTATCGGAAAAAGGGAACAGGAACACAGCCCTGTTGACCCTTCTGAGACCTCCTTCCTAACATCTGAGAGCGTGTGACAGCATTTACAGAGCTTTCCCACAGACTGCACAGAAACATCGGGAATAGATTGGGCCATACAACACATTGACCCTACCTCATTGTTGTTCATGTTCAAATATCTCCACAATGCACTTATCCCACGCAATGAATATACCGTTAATGTGATTAACCTTGAGAAGCTATAAATTAGCAAGTGCAGTAGTCCCTTTGGTCCATTGAGTTTGCTACCCAATTCAATATAATGATGACTTGCCCTTTATTACCACACCGTACTCCTGCTCTCCCATCTCTACTGTCTCTAAATCCATATTTATATTCAGTGTCATGGTTCAAGTGTATTCCCCAGGTTCACCAGTTTATGAGGGCAGACATTTATTGTCATCTCAATGCAGTATAGCCTGTCTGTATCTAATACTGTGGCCCCTTGTTTTAGACACCACAGCCAGGGGAATTATCATCCCTGCTTCCAATCTGTCTCACCCTGTCAGAGATTTATATATCTCACTGAGATCTCCACTCATTTTCCTAAAGCCCATAGAATACAGGCCCAGTTGCCCCAAACACTGCTCCCACAACAAGCCTGTCATCCCAGAGATCAGTCTGGTCATCCTTCACTGCCCTCCCTCAATGTCAGGTTTGCCCTTTATTAGGTACGGAGGCCAAAACTGCACACAACACTGGACAATGTTCAGGATGGGGTCTCGCTAAGGACCTGTACAGCTGCAGTAAGACACCCTTACTCCTGAAATGAAGGTCAACACCCATTTACCTTCCTAACTGTTTTCTGCTCCTGCAATATTGTTTTCAGTGACTGGTCGACAGGGATATCTAAATCCTTTGCAATGTTACAGCTCCCCACTGGGTTGGACTATATACACTGGGCAACGTGCCAATGCCATTCCCAGTATTGCCTGCTGGGTTCAGACCTCACTGTGCTGCAGGGACCTCGGAGGGCTGCGCAGAAGGAAACAACAAAAAGGAGCATTCGTCCCTTTGTAGATCAACATGTTTCAAACAATCCCGTTTCAAATGATAGGCTTCAAATCAAAGGGCACACCGTCACCTCTACCCACATTGCTCTCCATCTGCCACGTATTTGCCTATTCACTCCACTTGTCTTAGTCACCGACAGGCTTTTTTACAACCTCCTTACCCACTCACAATCCAACATCCGTTAGTTCTGTCAGAAGGTTGGGATATATTGTATTTGATTCCCGCAACCAAATGTCTAATGAGTATTGTGAACAGCTGGGGCCCGAGCACCGATCTCTGTGATATCTCAACAATCTTCTTCTGTTATTTTTAAAAAAATAATATTTATTTCGTGAATCTGGGTGTTACTGGTTGGGCCAGCATTTCTGCCTGTCCCTGGTTGCCACTTGAGAAGGTGATGGTGAGCTGCCTTATTGAACCACTGCAGTCCACTGTGGATTCAGAGATGGTAACACCATTGAATGCCAAGGGGCCGTGTTAGATTGCATATTAGTGGTGATGGTCACGGTCTGGCATTTGTGCGGCATCAATATTACTTGCCACTTGGACATGGACTGCTTCAGTATCTGAGGACCCACAAATGTTGCTGAACATTGTGCAATCATTGGCGAACATCCCCACTTCTGACCTTATAATAGAGGGAAGGTCATTGATCAAGAGCCCTGAAGATGTTTGGGCCTAGGCCACTGCTCGAGGAACTCCTACAGACTTGTCCTGGAGCTGTGTTGACTGGCCTTTATCAACCATGACCATCTTCCTACGTGTCAGGTATGATTTTAACCAGCGGGGAGTTTGTCCCTGAAACCCATTGATTCCTGTTTTACTAACACCCCTTGATACAACACTTGGTCGAAGGCAGCCTTGTTTTAAAGGGCTATCACTCTCACCCCACCTCTGGAATTCAGCTCTGTTGTCCATGTTTGAACCAAGGTAATGAGATCAGGAGCTGAGTGACCCTGGTTGAGTCCAAACTGGGCGTTATTGACCAGGTTATTGCTGGGCAGGTGCTGCTTGAAAGCACTGACACCTCCCAGCACTTTACTAATGATAGAGAGTACACTGATTCGGTGGTAAATGGTCGGATTGGATTTGGTCTGCTTTTTATGTCTATGGGACACTTGGGTAATTTTCCATGTTGTTGTAACGACACTGGAACAGATTAGCTAGGTCAGTGATAAGTTCTGCAGTTCACGTTTTCAGTACAATTGCCAGAATATTGTCAGCATGCGTCCCCTTTGGAGTATCCAGTGCCTCCAACTGTTTCTGAGTATTGCGTGGACTGAATCGAATTTTGCTGATGACTGGTGACTGAATTGCTGAGGATCACTGTAGGAGGCTGAGATATTTCATCCACTCAGCACTTTTGACTGAAGATGTCCTTTTGACGAAAGAATGCATCAAACTTATCTTTTGCACTGAAGTGCTGGGCTAATCCATCACTAAGGATGGGGATACTTGTGGAATCTCCTCCTCCAATGACTTGCTTAATTGTCCATAACTATTCTCAACTAGAAGTAGATGGACTTCAGAGCTCAGATCTGAACCGTTGCTTGTGGGATCACTGAGCTCTGTCTATCATTTACTGCTTATGCTGTTTGGTGCACACATAGTCCTGTTTGGTGGCTTCACCAGGCTAACACCTCATTGTCAGGTATGGCTGGTGCTGCTCCTGCCATCCTGCACATTCCATTGAACCAAGGTTGATCCTCTGGCTTGATGGTAATTGTTGTGAGTGGGATATGCCAGGCCATGAGGTTGTGCGGGAGTACAATTCCACTGCTATTGCTGACACACAGCACCTTATGGAAACCCAGACTTGAGCTGCTAGATGTATTTGAAGTTGGTCTTATTGAGCACACTAATAGTACCACTCAAAATGATGGATGTTACTCTCAGTGTGAAGGTGGGACTTTGTCTTCACAATGACTATGCGGTGGTCACTCTTACCGTTACTGACATGGGCAGATACTTCTGCACCTGGCAGATTAGTAAGGATGTGGTCAAGTGTGTATTTTCCTTTTGTTGGTTCCTTCATGACCTGCCGTGGACCCAGCCTAGCCTTTATACCCTTTAGGACCCGACCAGCTCAATCGGTAATGCTGCAGCTGAGCTACTCTTGGTGGTCATTGAAATCCCCCAACCAGAGTACAATTTGCGCCCTTGCGACCCTCAGTGCTTCCTCCAAGTGTTGATCAGCATGGAGGAGTACTGACTCATCAGCTGAGAGAGGCTGGTGCATGGTAATCATCAGGAGCTTTCCTTTCCCATGTGTAAACTAACGCCATGAGACTTCGTGAGATACGGAGTCACTTTTGAGGAATCCCAGAGCAATTCCCTTCCAACTGTATCCCACTGTACCGCCACTTCTGCTGTGTCTGTCCTGTTGGTGAGACAGGAGATATCCAAGGAAGGTGATGGGGAGACTGGGACATGGCCATACTCACATAATCATTTCTTACAGACAATGTCAGACGGTTTCTTGACGAGTCTGTTTATTTCTATTCACTGTTTCCTGCCAGCTGTCCCATTCTAGAAACATGGCCATAGATTCGCCCCAATCCACTCAGATTTGATTTTGTAAACTGGGCTTGGAGCTTCACCAAAACTTTTCTGAAAATCCAAATGTTTTACATCCATTGCTTCTCTTTCATTTGTCTCCTACTCTGTTTCTGTAACTTAATTCCCATTTCATAAATCTATGTTAGTTGTCCATGCCCATTATTTTTACTCCCAATAATTTCTCTCAAACCATTCACTTACTATGTTCTATGTTCCATGTACTATATCATTTTCCCACCACAGCAGACTTCTTTTTCCTAGTGTTGTTAGAAAGTTCTGTGAAGACAGAACTGAAGTAGTGGTTTCATAGTTCTGCCATTTCCTTATTCTCCATTCTCCATTCTCTGGTTTCAGTTTGTAAGGAAGCTGCACTTGTTTTCTCATATTTCTCACATTGACATAATTTAACAAGTGATTACAGTTCACTCTTATAACCCTTGAGAATATACCCTTCAGAAACTCATCAATTCCTGCCGTAAACTGCTCAATAATTGACTTTCCACACCATACACTCACAGGAGCATAGTCTCTGTGCCAGCAGAAATGCAGCACGATCTATATTAGTCCCACTTTCTTACATCAGGCCCATAACCTGGAATGTTATGATATAACTAAGTTCTTGTCCAAGTACTTTTTAACGATCGTGAGTTTACTCGTGATAATTCCCCTATCAGGAAGTCATCCCAGAACCCAACGCACACTTGGTGAAAAAAATAAATATTTAAATCCTCTCTGAACTTCAAACCCTTCACTTTAAAAGTGTGCTCGCTTGTTCTTGGACCCTCTGACTAAAAGGAACAGCTGCTGTCTATCCACCCTGTCCGTGTCGCTTATAATCTTATCCTTCTGAATCACGGATCCCTCAGCTTTCTCTGCTCCAATGTAAACAACCAGAGATTATCCAGCCTCTCTCCATAGCTGATATGTTCCATCCCAGGGAACATCCTGGTGAATCACCTCTGCACCCTCTCCAGTACAATCACATCCTTCCTGGAATGTTGCTCCCAGAACCACATACCCCAGTACTCCATTTTGGCCGAACCAAAGCGCTGTATAGCTCTTATAATCTACACCCTGATTAGGAAACACAACACCCAAGGTCCAATTCTTAACTAGTCCATTAACCTGTCCAGTCACATTCAGGGATGTGTGGAGAAGCACAATCTGAGCTTCCTAGTGTGCTGCCATTCATTGAGTCCTCCCCTGTCTGGTTCCTTCTTCCAAAGTGCATCACCTCATATTTATCAGGGTTACAATCGATCTGTCATTGATCTGCCCATCTGACCAAGCATCTGCATCTTCCTGTAACTTAATGCCTTCCTCCTCACTGCTAACCACCCAGCTAATCTTTATGTCAAACATACACTTACTTATCACACCTCCCCCACTCTCCACCTAGCCCCCTCCATATTCACATCTTTTTAAAATGAATAAAATAAGGGGCACAGCACTGATCCCTGTGGTACACCGGGGACACTGGTCTCCAGTCACACAAACAGCCTTCTCCCAACACCCTCTGCGTCCTGCCACTAAGACAATTTTCTTTGTTACTTGTCAAGTTATGCTTCATATTGTGAGGTTTTACTTTATTTTTCAGTTTCCCAGGTGGAAATCTTTTCAAAGGCCTTCCTCCAAAACAAAATAATCGACCTGCTCAAACTAATGCAATCAAACCCATTGCTTGTGACTTCCTTCTGATAAAGTCATGATGATTATCCCTGATCAAACCTTGCGACTCTGATTGGAGTTCAATTTTCTCCTTCCCTGTTTTCTCCAGTAGTTTCCTTAACAGTGATCTAATACACGCTCGTCTATATTTCCCTGTTCTAACTCTCCCACCCTTACTGTGAAGTGGAATCGTATTAGCAGTTCTCTAGTTCTCTGGCACCTCTCCTATGGTCAGATTCTAATTACAATATTCAGTCAGGGTCTTTCCTTCCTTGACCCCAACAGCTGACTAAGATACAACACTTTCAGACATGGAGATTGGACTAAATTTATACAGAACAAAACCTCAAATCCCTGCTCATATTTTACATGAATCTGTTCAAGAATTTTCCAGTCCATATTCTTGAATTCTGTACCTGTGTCCTCCTTCTCCCAAGTAAAATAGATGTGAAGGTCTCATGTAACAATCCATCAATGTTCTCCAGCTTGACACACAGATTGCCCCTTTGGTTTCTAATGGACACTGACTGTTTGTTGATTATTCTGTTCTACTTGTCCATGTAGAGTGTCGTGGGATTCTCCCTTATCTCGCCTAGTGAACTTGCCCCTCTGTTACTCAGTCTCCGTTATGTTTCTAAGTTTCACTGCAATCACCTCTCATGTTTTGACACTCGAGATCACAGGCTGAGTTTCCCTGTCAGACAATCTTGCCATTTTAGGCATAACTCTGGATAATACCTTTTGCAGTTCCTCTGTAGTCAATATATTCTTTCTTAGATTGGGACTCCGAACGATACAAATAAATCAAAGTGTAGTGTCATGAACACTCGATACAACTGATGCACAACATCCTCTTTATTTCAATTACATTCACATGAATGTAAACCTAACTTTTACTTTCCTATTTGCATATGTTCTTCCTAATACCTCTCACTTTAACTTCTCTTGTGAGCTTACTGCGTGATGTTTTTTAAAAGATCTCATGAATATCCAACTATACGTTATCCATTGGTTCATCATTGCCTATGTCCACGAGAATCATCTTCAAACCATTCCAAAAACATGTTTGCCACTTCTGGTTTTCCTTTCATCGGTACATTCTCACACTCCCCAGTTATGTTATTACCTTCTAAATATCTAGTAACATGTTCTTTGTAATCGAGTCCAACAGACACCCGACTGCGGATGACAAGATAACTGGTCTGTAGTTCACCACTCTCCAAATTCATCTCTTCTTAAAATGTTGGATAATATTTATAACCTTTGCCTTATCCAGATTGGCTAAATGACTTTCGGAAATGTGTTGGAAAATAAAAAGAAAATCCGCGATGCAACCAACATACCTATTATTACCTCCTCTGAAATTCTTTTATGAAGTACATCTAGTCTGTCAGATTTATAAATACTCAATCCAGCTTTCTTTTCAAAGATGACCCAACACTGATAAGAATGACCTTAGACTTTACTTACACCAATCCCATGGTCACTTGGTATTTCTGGGAGAATTTCTGGACATTCTTCCATGAAGATAGACACAAAGAAACTGTTTCTTTTCCCTGCGATTTCTCTGTTCTCTGCAATAAATTATCCTGAACGCACACCCACTGTTCCACATTTGACCCCTTGTTTTTATTTTTTTCATGCATTGATAGACGCTTTTTAACTGTCTTCATGTTTTTCTTTCATTTGCATGCTTTTTCTCTTTTTGATTTTCTTCTCACTTTCTTGGTCATCCTTTGCTAGGTCCTACATTTCTCTGAAACAACTGGCTTACTGCAACACTTGGCATTTTTCTAAGCTGCCTCCTTTCATCTAATAGGAAGATGAAGGTGGGGTTAAAAGTGATAGTCGGAGAGGAGGGTGCACCAGATTGATAGGGAGGAAGGTGGACACATAGGAACATTCAAAAGGGCGGTGCTGACTTGGAAGGTTGGAGTGGGATAAAGTGGGATTAGGGGAAATGGGGAAATGGGGAAATCCACTATAATCCCCTGTGGTTGGAGGGTCCCAAGGCAGATGAGGAGGCTTTCTTCCTCCAGGATTCTGCTGGCTTGGGTTTGGCGATGGAGCAGGTCTAGAACCCTCATGTCCTTGGTAGAGTGGGAAGGGGAGTTAAAGTGCTCAGCCACAAGGCGATGGAGTTGTTCAGTGTGGCTGTCCCAGAGATGTTCTCTGAAATGATCCACAAGTTGACCTCCTGCCTCGCCAATGAAAAGAAGACTACATTGGGTTTAATGGATGCAGCAGATGAGGCGTTCTGTCTCCCTTCATCACCTAACTCTTTCAACTCCACCTTCCTCTACCTACCGCAATCCCAGCTACCTCTCTCCTGCCTCACCCGCTTCTCATTTATCCCTCAGCCTCCTTGGCCCATAAGCTTCAGTCCTGATGAATGGATTATGCCTGAAATATCGATTTATCTGCTCTTAGTATGCTGCCTAACTGTGCTTTTCCAGCACCACACTCTTCGACTCTGATCTCCAGCATCTGTAGTCCCCACTTTCTCCTCACACCTTCAGAACTTGCATGATTCAAATTTATAACGGTTACTTCAACTAAAACAAAAACTTTCGTGTACTTAAACAGCATAAAAGAAAACCAATACATTGTGGTCACTGTTCCCAAAAGGTCCTTGACAGCAACATTTTCAATTAGCTCTTCTGATCACTCAACACCAATTCCTAAATAACCTGATCTCCAGCTCAGTGCTCAACATAACGTTCATGTAAACCATCTCGCACGTGGTCAGGAGATCCATTTTCCCAGCATTAGCATTCACTTGGGTTAACACAGTTTAGATATAATGTAAACAGTACATTATTACTGCAGTACCCACAAATGTGTATATGTCATTTCCTGTTTTATCACATGTCCAGCATTTGTACTGCACCTTTCACTTTGATATATAACTCCTATCAACGTTTGCTCCTCCTTGCTGTTTTTGCGCTCCACCTTACTAGATTCTGTGGAATCTGAACGACATGGGCTCTGGGGAGATTAATGGCAGAGATCATCTCGCCACATCATTTATGATCTTCTCAAACTTTAATTTCTCCAGGTCTCCCGTGATGCTGATGGAGTAGAGAAGGACAATGATCTTCCAACAATGCTCTGTATTCCCCCAGAGAGCTGATACAGCTCTAAGCTGGGTGGGAACTTTACAGCAGGCTGGTAAAGTGTTGCTGCTTCTGTACAGGGTCTTAGTGAGTAGTGTGTACATATTTAATCTCTTCAATGAAGAAAAGATTTTGTTATATTGGAAACAGCTCAGAGATGGTTCCCTCAACTGATTCCTGCAATGAAGGTGCTAGCTTATAACAAAAGGATGATCAGGTTGACCCAGTAGCCATTGGAGTTTACAAAAATTAAAGATGATCTTATTTCAACATAGATGACAGAAGGATTCAACAAGTGAAGTGCATTACTCAGACAGTGGAGGAATCCATTCCGTTCTCCAGCCTGTTACACAGGAACAACAGAAGTATATTCAGGCCTTCGAACCTGTTACATCAAAGCAGGATGAGGCTATTCAGTTCCTGGAGCCTGATATACATTTACAGAAGGAGGCCAATCAGCCACTCGAGCCTATAACAGTAGGCCATGCTGCACCAGTATCCTGTGAAACAGCAACAGGATCAGTCCATTCAGCCTTCTCAAGTCTGTAACATAGGAACTGGAAGAGGTCACACAGTGACTGGAGATTTGTTACACTGGGATAACAGGAGGCCATTCAGACACACCGTGCCTATTGCAAGGGAATTGGATAAGGATGAAAACTATCTGAGACTTCTTTCATGAGAAAGGAAAGGGTAATTTCGACACGTATCTGTTGTAGGGGAACAAGAGAAGAGACCAATCACTCCCACACTCCCATCTCCGGTATACATGAGGAGACCATTCAGTGTATCCACCTGTTGTGGAGAAATATGAGAAGATCCATCAGCTCCTCAAAATGTTACACAGCAACAGGAAGATTCCATAATCTCCCAATCCTCTAAAGCATCAACAGGAGGAGGTCATTCTGGCCTTGGAGATGACAACATGGGAACACCAGAAAGACGTCAGCCCATCGATTTTGTACACCAGCAGGATGATGATTCCATTCAGCCACACATACCGCTTATGCAGCAATTGGAGCACATCTCTTAAAAACGTGTGCCCATTAAATAGGAATTAAAAGAAAACGTGAAGGTTTTCGAAAGGGAAGAACTTATAATAATGGTATACATTAGGGAGTAAAGTGTAACAATAAACTATTGTAATTTACGACAAATTGTTAGAGTCCGTTGTTCAGGACATTTGCAAAGTTAAACCACAATCCATCAGAGTCAATATGGTTTTACGAAGGCTAAATCGTGTTTGAATTGTTTGCTTGAGTTATTTGAAGATGTCACAAACAAGGTTGGTCGTGGGAATCCTGGAGATGGAACATATCTGGTGTTCCTGAAGGCATCGGATATGTCGCTTCTCCAAAGAGTAAATGGTAAGATAAGACAACATGGGTTTAGGAGTAATTTATTGGCTTGGATGGAAGATTGGTTATCCAAAAAAAAAATGGAGTCAGATGGAATG
This sequence comes from Chiloscyllium punctatum, assembly GCF_047496795.1. Lineage (NCBI taxonomy): Eukaryota > Metazoa > Chordata > Chondrichthyes > Orectolobiformes > Hemiscylliidae > Chiloscyllium > Chiloscyllium punctatum. The sequence continues at coordinate 10,764,296 of NC_092745.1, read as the reverse complement.
AATATGTCATTTTCTTTTGGCAAATGCAATTTGTGGGGTGCCATTTATTTCAGTACTCATGCCTCAACCATTTGCAATCGATAGTATTACTGTACTCGGTTGATGGGATAGAAAAGACAATGCCACATTTTCAGAGGACACTAGCATTGGTGGGAAATTACTTCGGAATGATAATGCAAGAGATTTAAAAGCTATATGGATAGGTTGGGTGAATGGGCCAACATTTGGCAAGGAAAATTAAAGTCAATAAATATGGGGCTATTCAAGTTGGCCAGTATAATAGAAAGACAAATTATTATCTAAATGGAGAGAAAGTTCAAAGTGTTTAGGTGCAGAGGGATCTGGGTGTCTACTTGCATATAACAGAAAACCTGCCTGCAGGTACTGCAAGTAATGAGAAATGCAAGTCTAATTTCAGTGTTTATTTATAAAAGATAGAGTAGAAAGGTAAGGGGTGTTGGTGTAGCTATGCAAGGCATTAGTGAGGCTGCAACTGGAGTACAGTTTGGGTGTCCTGCAGAATGAGGTATTTCCATTGGAGGCAATTCAGAAGAGCTTCTTCAGATTGATTACTTATTTGAAGTGTTTGTCTTACGAAGAGAAATTGAGCAGTTTAGGCCTATGCTCTCCAGTTTATAAGAATGAAAAGAGATCTCATTGAGGGCTGTAAAATGCTAAAAGTAATTGAAAGTGTAGATGTGGAGTGGATATTTTTTCATGTGGCGCAATCTACAACAAGAGACTAGAGTTTGGAATGGAAATATGGCAGGAAAGTGGAACAGAGGCCGCGTTGACATCAGCCTCATCGAGGGGTTAGATTCCTCACAGAGGCTCCTTGTTCTTATTCAACCCTTCGACTGTGTTGCACAGGAATGAGGAAGGAGAGAGTATCATACAGGAGCAGGCACTCAGGATAAATCAGTCAATCAGTTAGACAGAACGTAACCAGTAGGGTCACAGAGTAACCAGTCCTTGGTTCTCAACTATTTACAGTCTATATTAATGATCAGGAGGATGGAACAGATATGCAGATGCTGAGTTTGGTGATGTCGCTGTGGTAAGCAAGAGATTAAATTATCAAGAGAGGGTGGAGAGTCTGCAAATAGATTCAGAGAGGTAAAGGCAATAGATAATAGTTTGGAAGGTGGATTTTAACATGATATAACCTGTCATTTCATTTACAGGAATAATGGAAGGCAGTATGTTCCTGAAATGGAGAGGGATGTTAGGACTTAATGATACTGTGTACTGGGCGGTTCACTCAAACCCATTCAGACATGGGAGGTTTTGCTCCATCCCGGATCATCTGCTCCCAGACACTCCAAGTGACCCAATTGCTCTCCGTACACATGGAATACTTTAATGTGGTTGATTGTTGGTGGGGATGGTGTTTTGAAACGTGCATCAAGGGGACAGCCTTTATCCAAGATATATTCATTTCTTTCTACGTGGAGACCCAGTGACGATGGGAATGGCTGACTGCTTCTGAATGAAGACACCATGACTGCTGCCAGGACAGTGGGCATTCACCAACATGACTTCCTGTGCATGGGTACACAGTAACATTAATAGAGAGAGAGAGAGTGCTCCTTCAGTTCCTCTACTCTCCCCATTGACATGGGTATTCTGCAGATGCCATGTACACCACCGGGAATACCACTATACTGAATACACCCGGCAGCTCCCTGCTGAGGGGGAAACAATGTATTTACCTCATCCACCACATATATCCTCCATCACCGAATGGTGACATCAATGTTGAGATAGTGGGAAATGATGAATATATCACCTAGTTCTGCCTAGAAAGTTCTGGATCATAGAAGCTGAATGAAGCAGTGACCCTAACAGCCACTGGCAGCACCACCCGCTCCCTGGTGTGATGCTGCAGGTCGTGTTGAAGGAGGTGACACCACTCTGTGACAGATCCTTGTTCAGTCAGGGTCCCCTCACTATCTGATCCTGGGTTAAGTGTAGCTTGGGAAGCTGGTCATGGAATACTTGGGGTGGATACAGTAGATCCCTTTCCCCACACACACTCACTCCGTGGTTTCAGAGTTTCCCTTCTCTGCAGCCTCTACTTCATTTATTGTTCATGTTGCAGGTTCACATGCTGTAACTACAGTCCCCATGCTCCATCCAGAGTTGAGTCACCAAATCCTCAGGTCTCCCTGAATGTCTGAGGCAGCTCACAGCACAACTTCCATCAAACCATCCCCAGTTGCTGCACTAACTTTTCAATTACAGGAGTCAGTCAGAAACCCCTCGGCTACAAGTGTTGTGGACCAGACCAAATCCTCGCAAAATATTTTAAGAAGACCGCTTAGACCCAAACCTATTCTTATTTTAAACATAGACGTGAAGTGTGCGTTCCAGATATGTTGTGACTGGTCAAACCTCCCGACATTAAGCAAAATAAAATCTATTCAAATGTTTTGTTTCAAATCCAATCGAAGAAAAGAACATTTTGGGATAGCTTATATGTTGGAACACTTACACAAACAATAGATACTGTACCTTCTTGGTGTACACTGCTTGGCACAAAGATATATTCAAATACAGATTCTTACATGCAATTTTGTGATCCAGGAGGAAACAACATGAACAGAGATCTCAGACAGAAAAGCAGCTGGGGATCATGTATTGATACTTCCAACCCTTCGAGGATCCCCAACAGCTTCTGAATGCTGCAGATAAAAACAAAACGAGAAAGCTTGGTCTGGGAGAGCTGGCAACTGCCCTTCGATTGTTACCACCATTTAATAAAACCTAAAGGTCTCCTCAGTTATTTACTTAAACTGTGTTCAGACAGCAGTTCTGCACCTCTGCCTTTATAACCTCCCTTCAAAAACAACCTAAGAGAACATAACCTCTTTACAGTGATAGTAAACTCACAACTCACCTTTAATAAAATGATCCATCAATATACAAAAATGGATTAATTTTAGACCTGCTAATCGTCCTCTATTAGTACACTGAAATGCATCCATATTGCATTGACTCTGAGCATACAAATGTTCACAACTAGATTCGATTTCAGTCATTTTACTCCTGCCACAGAATGCCTTTGTGTTTCTTCATCCAAGTCTCCACAAAGTGTCAAATCTTAGGTTTCTCGCCCTATCAACGGTATAATTTCAAATTGAATAGCAGCAATAATAAGCTCAATTGAAACAGACTGGTATTCGTCGCCCTAAACTTCTTCAATAACTTTAAGGGGTCATGATCAATGATAAAGATTTGTCTCAGGTATGTTATTAGCAATTGAAATTTTGTAACGCCAACACCAAGCTCAAGGCCTCCTTCCCCATTGTGGAATAAATCTGAAAAACGTTTCCACTAGACGCTCCAACCACACATTACGTAATGGAGCACTTCTCATCTCTCCAATAGTCCCAATAGTCCTTCTGAATGACATAGCTCCTCATGTCTCAGCATAAAAGAATTACATGCTTCTGTGCCTCTTAATGCTGTAACCCCTTTACCTGCTACTCCTGGCCTATGGCAATAAACCTTACTCTCACAGGGATATGTTTTAAGAAAATCTCGCACATTCTTCTCAATCCCTCATAGAATCCAGCCTTTGATTTCTGAACCAAATCATTATCATCAGCCATTTCAGCTTCGAATCTTGCCATTTTAACTCTCTGCTCTTCCACACGAGTTCTCACGACTGCAGGAAGTGAATTGTTGAACTTCTCCGAAATAAGAATCTCTCTACGAGTGCTATAGCTTTGCTTTGTTTTTAATACCCTTCCCCACCTTTCAAAATTACTTTGTTAGATTCTTTCAAACTCAATGTGCATTTAACCAGGGACCCTATTTAAGATTTCTGAAACACTGTCTGTCGGCTTCTGGCACAAGCTCATATGCACTTCAGATGGCTTTCTTCATCTCCTCCGATAGGGATGCAAATACCAATCAGCTTTGTTTGAATCAACTAAACCCACATGGTCAATGTGCACTGCATTTGTTTAACCACTTTCTCAAATGAAATTAAAAAGGCTCCCCCATTCTTCTCATCAAATTTAGATAATGTCTGGGTTTATTTAAACATATCTCCATCAGACCTTTGTCTACTATGGGGTTGCTCATCCTCACTATCCTCCTCATCCAGTCTACCATCTACCTTCATTTCGACCCTATATGTCAACTTTCCTCTCTAATTACTAACTTTTGAAGTTGAAACTCTCTGCTTTTCTTCTCTCTTTTTCTCTCTTTCTTCTTCATTTCCTTTTCTTTTATTTCAACTTTTCATCATAATTCAAACTATTCAATTCCTTCTCATGCTCAAGGCGCCTCATTTGAAATTGAATTCTAGCCATTTCCAAAGACTCTGATGGCGTTTCCACCAAATGTAATTGACAAGCTCTAGCTGTAATAATCTCTCATTTTCTCACAGACAAACACAACCCCAACTCCAGCTTGTCTGCCAATTCCTACAGCTTTGACTTCATTACCTTTTGTAAACCCCCCAACTTCATTTCTTCCATTCCCAGAGAACTCTCAGTGACTGAAAGAATCTTTACACACAAAACACTGTTTAAACCATCCGAATTCAACATCCGGAACCAAAGACACGAACAACTACCATACACGACTTTTGAACCCAATAGTCTCTCGGTGCATACTCTCCAGTGTCTGCATGAGCTTAATCTGAATGCTCTGGTTTCCTCCCACAACCCAAAGATGTGCATGTCAGGTGAATTGGTCATGGTTAGTTGTTCAAAGTTTCCAGGGATGTGTGGGTTAGGTGCCTTAGTTGAGGTAAATGTGTAATAATAGGCAAGCGGAATGGGTCTGGGTAGGTTACTTCTCGGAGGGTCGGTGTGGATTTGTTGGGTCGCGTGGCTTGTTTGCAGACTGTAGGGATTGTAATTCTAAATCAGTTTGGTATTATCGATTTAGAACCAGACAAGCGACCCCAATTTGCTATAGACCAATCAGACTGCCTCAAACTATTTTAAGAAGGTAGCTTGGATGCCAACCTTTACTTATTTTAAAGGTAGATATGAAGTGGGAGTTCCAGATGTGATGCTATTAGTCAAACCACTGACCATTAAGCAAAACACAACATACTTAAAGATTCTAATGAAAATCCATACAAAATGAAGAGGAATTTAGAATTATTTAACTATTGGAAACCATAACCGAATAATGGAAACAGTACCTTCTACAAATGAACTGTTCCAATATACCAACATCCCATAAACACACCCCTTGGCAAAATGGAACATTCAGACATACATTCTTGCATACAGTTCTCCAATTCAGGAGGAAACAGCATCAAGTCAGGTTTCAGAGAGAGTAACAGCTGGGGATAAGTTACTAGGCTGTTGTTACTGCTATTTATTATAAACCCTAAAAGTGTTGTAAGTCATTTACTTGAGCCATTTTCAGTCGGCAGTTTGGCCTTTAAGATCTCTTATTTAAAGAAAGGAGAAAATAATCTTTTTTAAAAGTGACAGCATTGTCACACACTTTAGATCCTTGGCCCTTTATTTGAGGGACTTCCTCGATTGTAAGATCACCTGAGAGGGACAAATACAGGTACAGACCAAGTTACAAGGATGTGTCTCATAACTTCTGAAACACCCCTGTCCGTGGACAATCACATGCGACATACCAGGAAGTGAAAAACAGCCTGACACACACCATTTCCCTGTTTCTGAGCTTCACAATGTCAGCACTCAATACACTAGAGAGCCATAAACAAAGGCCAGGGAAAGAAACAGAGAGACAGAAAGATTCACATTGAAGACAGAAAGAGACAGTTAATTAACTGAAAAGATGCTGTGGAAATATGGGGAAAAAGACAGGGCAGTGGGACTAACTGGAGAAGTGAGAATCTTCGAGAGTAAACTTAAAAGAATGAGCACATTGAATAAAGGTATTGTCAGATCAGCTGGAATGGTTTGTTACATCAAATTCTGAATCTGCTTCACAGAACACTACAAACAACATAAACTGGGACAAGATGACAGCCCAGCATGGAGAGCTGTGCAGAGCATGCTCGTGTGCTGCTCAGTAAACTGCACTATCTGCCCAGCATAGAGAGTATTGCAAACTTTATTATCATATGGTAACTATACTCGCATCAAATTACTGCAATGTCTACAATGAGAAGGTTTGCTGTGTGTGTGTTCCTCAGAAACTGAGGGACAGTGTGTGTGTGCGCGATAGGCGTGGTTGAATGCGAAACTCATTGTTTGAGAAGGAACGCACATGGAGGAAACTATTTTAAATAAGAACAACTAGCAGGCTTTTTGTTAATCAACAGAGAGAGAACGAGAGAAGTTTCATCGACAGATGAGATAAAGTGTTTGAGAATGTTAAAATAAAGGCATTGCCAGAAAAAAAAACAGCAATATCCATCGGCGTGCACATGAATGACAGATGGATGGGAGTTTGGTGTGAGTTCGAATCAGATTTGCTTTGGCAGGTTTGAAGCCGGGAGTGTCAGCAGCAGATTATTGGCTTTGTTAAGACTGTACTTCATAGCTCAAGGTTCAAACAGCAGATGGACTAAACCAGTGAGATATATTCTGGGGTGGTGAGTATTTCAAGTTAGAAATAGTCAGGGTATGGTGTCATGAATCAGCTCATGGGCAAAGGGATCTCCCACAGTTATGACTTGTCTGCTTCAGTCGCAGATATTGGCCAGGGATGGGATGGAAACAGTGGAAGGAAGTCGAGTTTGTAACCAGAACAGTAGAGAGTGACCTCCTTGCTCTTAATATTTAAATAACAAAGGCAATGATACAGTAAATTGTAGGTCTCCACTGGAACTGAATAGGTCAACATAGAGAGTAACACTGCCAGCTCAGAGAGGGAGACAGTCATTGAACACATGCATTGATGTAGTTAGTAGTGGTCTGTAGAGTAAATATCTGGAATGAGAGTTTCAACAGTAAAATAATAGTGGCAAGAAGTGTAGACGATATAAAAGAACAGTAATACAGTCATAATCGGTTTTTAGAACAAAACAATCTGGACGTTGACACTTACCAGGAAAACCAACGATAGCCAGGAAAGGATAATAAAAATATTGAATAATGAGAAGAGCGTAATTGATCCGCCATGATAATGGCCACCAAGTTAATGCTGAACGACGCCAAACATAATTGGATGAACTCCTGTCTATTGTTGGAACATGCCAGTCTAATGTTCCCAGATTCGGATACATTTTTGGAACATTCCAGTCTAATGTTCTCAGATTATGATCTCTCCTCGCCCTCTCACTGGGTCTCTGTCAGTGCTGTCGGTGATGCTTCCGCTTATGTTATGGGATAACACATTTAACAGCGCCCATTTATCATTAAAAGATGGAAACCCTACTCTGGGATAATTAGATTCCATGGAGATTGGTATTAATCACAGTCACTGAACAAACACTGGGTAAACGAGCACAGACTACAACAACGGATGAGTGGGCACTGCACAACAATCAACAGACAGGAGGGTTCGCTCCCAGTTGGGGAACACTTCAGTGGTCCCGGACATTCAACTTCGGACCTTCTAGTGACCATCCTTAAAGGCGGACTTCAGGACAGGCAGCAGCGAAAAGTGGCCGAGCAGAGGCTGATTACAAATTTCGGTTCCCATAGGGAGGGCCTCAACTGGGGCCTTGGGTTCATGTCACATTGCAGGTGACCACCATTGCACTACACACACACACACACACACACACACACACACACAGGCACTCCTATACACACACATACATACGGACACACATGTACACAGACACGGACACAGACACACACACACCCTTAAAGACACACACACTCTCACAGGCATCCGCTCAGAGACTTAGACCACTTTACACTCATGCATACACATATACACTCTCTCTCACTGATACTCAAGCCCCCCACCCCAGACACACGCACACACTCCCACACTCACACATGCAACCCCTCACAGACTTAAGACACTCTACATCACTACACACACATATACACTCCATCTCACACCCACAACCCCCAACAAAGAGAAACACACACATATAGACAGACAAAGACCCACATGCACACATATATTTTGTGGGGTGAATTTGTACTTGTATAGTTACATTGTACTTTGCTCAAAAACTGCATGAATTCATGCAAAACTCTGATATCTCACTTTTCAGATTAGAATCAATCTAAACATTATGGTATAGACAGAGAACACAGGGGCTAACACCTTCAAAATATTGTCTAACTAACACTCGTTGTTACTGCTAACCTGAGAATGCAACTTTAAAAGACAAAGGTTTTGTAATTTACACATGAAAGAAGTGAAACTATCATGATACTCGAACAGATGAAAGACTCAACAAACAATCAAAGTATTTTTCAATGTATAATTTCCGTTACATCACACTGTAAATTTTTGCGATAAATTCTGTGCCTTAGAAGTGTGTCCTCCGCTATCACCTGATGAAGGAGCAATGCTCTGAAAGCTAGTGTGCTTCCAATTAAACCTGTTGGATGAAAACCTGGTGTTGTGTGATTTTTAACTTTGTACACCCCAGGCCAACACCGGCATCTCCAAATCATGACTAAACAAACAGGCTCAGTTAAACAGTTCCACATATCATTTTTCATATCACGATAAAATGGAACATTTACCCGGTTTGGATGGAATGGATGAGGGTTGCTGAGGGATGGACCAAAAATCTTTAAATCTTTTGAATCTTTTTTTAAAAACTTGTATATGAGAGTATTAAAAGGCACTGCAGTGGTCTATATGTGTTCCACTCTGTTTATGAAAGGAGGCAGTTATAAAATAACAGATCGGTTGCATACAAAAAAGTCGGGTGGGCAAGTTTCTAGATACCTTAACCCACAGTATGATACTTATTGACCAGTGTGAGGCTCCTCCTGGTTTTAAGTGCCCTGTTATCAAATCCTTTCATAACCTTGCGACAGAGCATTGAGACGGCTGCAGAGCAACAGGCTGAAGCAATTCTGTCCCTATGGGCCTCTTACAGAGGGATACGAGAAGACCATTGAGCCCATATTAGCCTGTTGCTACATGAAAAGGTGGAAATCTAAAATATTGGCACATTTTGCCAACAGAATCATTCAAAACGAAGAGATATGTCGCTGCTGCTGTATGAGGTGTAACTGAGAGGGCACCTGGAGTAAATTGTGTTATTTGTGTTTCTGTAACTGGGAAGGGATGGACATCCATCAGATATAGTTTAACGGCTGCTCGTAATCCACGGATTACTGTGTCTTTTAATGTCTCGGGCCTGTTACACAGGGACAGGAGAGGAGGCCATTCAGCCTCTCCCGTCTATTACAGAGGGCCACGAGGAGCCCATTCAGCTTCTCGAGCCTGTTACAGAGGGGCAGGAAGTGTTTATTTAACTTCCAAGTCTGTTACGCATAAATATTATTTTTAAATTAGTTTTGGAATAGGAAAGACCTGATGTAAACATTGAAGTTCTAACTTTGAACAAGGCCAATTTTGAAAGTGTTAGGCGAGCCCTGTGAATGGCTGATTGGAATACCCGATTCCCAGGTAAAGGGATGGTTGGAAAATGCAAGGCCATCAAAACTTGGTTTTATAGAGTCCAGAGCCAACGTGTTCCCATTAGTGAGAGGGGCAAGGCTGGTGTGTGCAGGGAGTGCTGGATGGCTAGATATATTGATGGTCTGGTCAAGGTAAGGAAGGAGGCATATGTCAGGTAAACAGAGCTGAGATCAAGTGAATCCCGAGAGGTGTGTAAGGGCAGCAAGTGTACAGTTAATGGGGAAATCAGGCCAGAAAAATGTGGACAAGGGATGGCTTTAGAAAATACGGTTAACGAGGTGTTGAAGAAATTATACAAATCCTTTAATGTCAAAAGATTAACTAGGGAGACAATAGGGCAAATTTAAGATCGGTAAGGCTACCACAGGAGATTGGAGGGATATGAAACTTGTATTTCTTCTCAGTATTTAACGTAGAGGAGGTTACAAGAGCCAGAGAATGAAGAAATATAAAGTGATACCTTGAAAGTGTCTATATTACAAGGAGGTGTTGGACATTTTCAAACACATAAAGGTGTACAAATCCCTGGGACCTGATCAGTTGTATCCCAAATATTTGTGGGAAGCTAGGAAAGAGATTGCTCAGCATTTTGCTGATATATTTGTAACATTGATTTCCACAGGTGAGGAATCAAAAGACTGGAGGGCTGCTTACATAGTGTCATTATTTAAGAAAGAAAGGAAAAAAAACCGGGTAACTATAGATCGGTGAGCCTGACGTCAATGGTGACTAAATTGTTAGAGGGGATTTTGAGGAAAAAGATCGATATGCATTTCGAAAGAAAAGGACTGAAGAGTGCTTTCTACATTGGAGATCACGTCTCACTGACTGGGTGTAATCTTTTGAGGAAGTGATGAAGATGATTGATGAAGGCAGGAGAGTGGATGTTGTCTTTATGGAATTCAGTAAGAAAACCAAACTGTTCTACGTGGTAGCCTGGTTAGCAAGGTCAGACTGTCTGGGATCGAGGGAGAACTCGCCATTTAGCTGCAAAATTTTCTTGAATATGGGAAACAGGGCTTTACAGTGGATATTTTTTCATTAAGCATGGAGACGTGTGACCAGTGGCGTGCCGCAAAGATCAATAGGGGGTCCACTGTCTTTTGTCACTGATACAAATCATTTACATTTGAGTATATGAAGTATGGTCAGTAAGTTTGTAGATAATAACAAATTTGTTGGTGTCGTCGACAGTGAAGAATGATCTCTCAGACTATAACGGGACTTTGCTTAGGTGAGCCGAGGAGTGGCAGATGGAGTTTATTTTAGATAAATGTGAAGTATTGCATTTTACCAAGATAAATTAAGGCAAGACATACAGGTAGGGTTCTGTCGAAAGCTGTCAATCAAGGAGAACTCCATCGAAATTATCGATTTCCTACAGTTAGGAAACAGGCTTTTCGGCCCATCGAGGCCACACCGAACCTCTAAACAGTATCCTACTGGACAAACCCATACCCTATCCCTCTTAGCCTGCATTTCGCATGGCTAATCCATCTCGCCTACACATCCCTGGGTACATTACGCAATTTAGCATGGCTGATCTACCCTTATCTGTATATTTTTATACTGTCGGAGGAAAACATAACATCCGGAGGAAACTCATGCAGACAGGGGAGAATGTGCAAACTCCACACAGGCTGTCATTCAAGGATGGAGTTAAATCCAGATCGCTGCGCTCTGAAGCAGCAATGCTAGTCACTGAGCTACTGTGTCACCTTGTGGTGCAGGTTCTCCATTCCTTGAAAGTGCCGTCACAGGTAGACAGTGCAGTGAAGAAGGCACTTGGTGATCTTCCCTTCTTGGTACGTGCTTTGAATCTAAACATTTTCCCAACGTGTTGCATCTGTACAGGACATTCGTTTGGCGACTTTTGTAATATTGCCTTTAATTCTGGTCTCCCTGCTGTCGGAAAGCTGTTGTCAAACCTGAAAGGGTACAGAAGAGATTTAAAATAATGTTGCAGGTGTTGGAGGGTTAGAGTCACAGGGAGAGATTGAACAGTCTGGGACTATTTTCAAGTGTTGAGGCTGAGTGGTGACCTGAAAGACGTTTATAAAAGCATGAGGGGCATAGATAAGGTAAACAGTCAATGTCTTTTACCCAGGATAGGCGAGTCCAAAATTAGAAGACATAGGTTTAAGGTGAGAGGCGAAAGATTTAAAAAGGAACATGAGGGACAACATTTTCACACAGAGACTGCTGTGTGTATGAATTGAACAGACAGAAGAGGTGGTGGAGGAAGGTACAGTTACACCATTTAAAAGGCATTTGGATGGATACATGCATGGGAAGTGTTTAGAGAGAGATGGGCCAAGTGCTGTCAAGGAGGATGAGATTTATTTAGGATATTTGGTCGGAATGGGCGATCAGACCGAAAGGTATTTTTCCGTGCTGAACATCTCTAAAACTCTATTGCCTCTTGAGTGTATAACACAGGAACAGGAGGAGGCTATTCAGCTTCTGAATTCTGTCAGGCAACTTGTTTGTTCAATTGCTGAGAGTAAAATACAAAAATACATCATTCAGATTTTGATGGTGTTTTACAGAAACAGGGGAAAGGCATTTAGTCAAGAGAAGCTGTAAGTAATGTGAAGAGGCCATTCAGTCCTTCACCTCCATTCCACAGGAGCAGCAGGTGAGCACAGAGCTATTGCAGCCTGTCAGTCAGTAGCAGGAGGGGACATCTACTATCGCAAACCTTGGATCAGGAGGCAGTCACACAGCTGCCCAAGACTGGGACACAGGAACAGGACGCAGTCATTAAACTGCTTGAGACTGGGACACAGGAACAGGAGGGAGTCACCCAGAGCTCGAAACTGGGGCACAGGGAAATCTGGAGGTGAGTGAGGCCCCAGCATCCTGTTATGCAAAGACTGCAGGAGGTGACTCACTCCCCATCAGTATGGGACACTGGGAGAGAAGGGGAGTTTGCTTGGAACAAACAGAAATATATGAATAGGTTGCATTAGTGGTCCATTCACTCCTGCCCCAACATTCACTATGACCACGGCTGATCTGATTGTGATTCCCTCATTCCATTTTACGGAGACTCCCCTCTCTGCAGCTCCATTTGTTGGTCATGTTGCAGGCTCAGACACTGCAACAACACTCACCATGACTCATCCAGAAGGATGGGTCTAACAGGATGAGTCAGGATTTGAGGGATCCAATGACAAGAATGAAAACACAACATAAAGGTATTGTCAGATGTTTCGTTCTCTCACATTCACAATCCAACTCACATAACCAGCCCACCCATTACATATTCAGAATGGAGCACTGTGTAGATCCGGTTCGTGTACAGCTGTATGTAACGCAGCAATTTCCAAAGTGTAACTCTATGCAGCCCACACCAATGCTTGATCTATAATCCTGGACTAAATGTTCAGTGTGGGGAGCTGTGCAGTCCGCACTGGTTCATTCATATACAAACACAGTCTGTTGCATTGTTCGGTAACACTGTATTAGATCACTGCCCAGTGTGGAGAAACATGTAACCAATGCTGGAAGTGACAGAATGTGCAGTTCCCATCCATTTCCAGCTCCATATCTGCACTCTACCTTGACAAGGGGTGTTCGAATGTGAAAATCAATGTGAGGAGGAGATATAAATGGAAACAATTTAAATGCCAATAGTTCTGAATAAGGCGCATATCACTATAGTATTTAAAGTTGAAATAACTGAGATAATATCCAATGAGGTTTTGTGAACGGTGCAAAGGATTAAGAGGAGGATGGTGATGTTATAGTGGTAGCACTGTAAGCCTCCAAATAATCAATTGGAATTAGAGGAACAAATATTCAGGGAGACTGGCGAGACTTGCAGGAGCAATAGGGTTGTTATAATAGGTGATTTTAATTTTCCTAACATAGACTGGGATTTCCAGATGGTTAAGAACTTAGATGGAACGTAATTTGTTACGTGTGTTCAGGAAAGCTTCCACAAGCAATATAGAGAGGTTCATATTGGGGAAGGGACAAACTCGACCTACTGTGGGGAAATAAGGTCGGATAGGTGACGGAGGTAAAGTGGGCGAGCATTTTGGGAATAATGACTAGAGCTGTATTAGTTTTAAAATAATAATGGTAGGGACAAAATTGGTCCACAGAATCAAGTTCTAAATTGGGGCAAGGTGTATTTTGTTGGAATTAGACAGAGGATTGCAGGGGTTGATTGGAGTAGTTTGTTTCGAGGTAAAACAATCCCGGGCAAATGGGAGGGCTGCAAAAGTGAGATAGCTCGAGTTCAAGGTCTATATGTTCCTGTGAGGATGAAGGGAAAGTGAGGATGGAAGAGAGAAGCCTGGATGACAAGAAATATTGAGGCTCTGACCAGAAAGAAATGAGGCGTGGCTCAGGTACAGGCAGCTGGGACCAATGGAATGCCTGGAAGTACACAGGGGATACAGGAGTTTACTGAAGAAGGAAATCAGCAAGGCAAAAAGAGGTAAAGATAGCCTTGGCTGAGCAGAGTCGTGTGAATCCAAATTCAGTATAGGAAAGAAAAAGAACAAACAGAGAGAGAATACGACGCCTTACAATCCAAAATAGGCATGCATGTGTAAAACCTCAAGAGATGGATGAGGTCCTCAATTTCCCCTCTGTGTTTATCATGAAGAAAGACATGAAGACCTGTGACCTTTGGGAGGTTAGTTGCGATATCTTAGAACAGTCCATATCACTGTAGAGGTGCTGATGGACATATTAGAAATCATAAAGTCAGTTAAATCTCTTGGTCCTGACCAGACATACCCAAGAGCACTGCAGGTGGCGAGAGAAGACAGTTCAGGGGCCAAGGACCCGGAAGACTGGGCGGTAACAAATGTGCCCTTATTCAAGAAGGGTTGCAAAGAAAAGCCTGGGAAAGATAGACCAGTAAACTTCACATCTGTTTTCGGTAAGCCGCTTGAGGAGGTTCTGAGATATAAGATATGCATGCATTTGGAAAGACAGAGTTTGACTTGGAGCAGTCAGCATAGCTTTGTGTGTGGCAGATCATGTCTTAGAATTTTTGTTAGAGTTTTTGAGGAAGTGACCAGAAAGGTTGACAAGGGCAGGCTGGTGGACACAGTCTATATGGATTTCAGTAAGGCCTTTGATAAGGTTCCACATGGTAGGCCGCTCTGGAAGGTTAGATCGCATGGACTCCAATGTAAACTGGCAAATTGGTGACACAATTGTCTTGACGTTATGAAGCAAATGGCTATGGTGGAGGTATGCTTGTCGGACTGGAGGCCTGTGATTAGTGGAGTGCCTCAGTGGTTGGTCCTGGGCCCATTGCTGTTCGTTGTCTTATACCAATGATTTGGACCAGAGTGCACAACGCTACGTTAGTAAGTTTGCAGATGACTCTAAATTAGGAGGCATCATTTACAATGAGAATCATTATCAGAAATTGCAGCAGTACCTTGGACAGCTGAGGAAGTGGGCTCAGAAATAACAATTTGAGTTTAATACTGATAAGTGTGACGTCTTGCATTTTGGAAAGTCAAATCCAGGTAGGAGTTAAATGATGAGTGAGAGGGCCTAAAGGAGTGTAGTGTAACAAAAGGATGTAAGAGATCAGGTGCACGGTTGTCTGAAATTTGAGTCACAGATACACAGGACAGTGAAGAATGTTGTTGGCATACTGGTCTTCATCAACACATTGAGTATAGAAGTTGGGACGTGATGTTGCACTTGCACAGGATGTTGGTAAGGCTGCAGTTGGAGTATTGTGTTCAGTTTTGTTCATCTTGCTCTCGAAAGGATATTATTGAACGAGAAAGAGTGTAGAACAAATTTACAACGATGTTTCCTGGGCTAAAGGTTCTAAGTTACAGGCAGAGGTTGGACAGGTTAGAACTTATTACTTTCCAGCGTAGGAAACTGAGAGGGTTCTTATAGAAGTGTAGCTCTTATAAAATCATGAGAGGTGTGCATGGAGTGAATACTTCAATTTTTTTCCCTAAGGATGGGGAATCGAGGACTAGAGGATTTCCATTAATGTTTGGAAAGGATAAGAAGTCTATAAAAAGGAACCTGAGGGGCAATTATTTTACACAAAGTGTGGTATGCATACAGACTGAGCTGCCAGTGGAAGTGATTGAGGTGGGTACAATAAAAACATTGAAAAGGCTTTCGGACAAATACACAGATAGGAAAGGATTAGAGGGATACAGAGCAAGGGCAGGGAAATGGGGTGAGTGTGGATGGACATTTTGGTTGGTATGGACCAGTTGGGCCAAATGGCCAGTCATACTGGCAGTCTCGTGCAGTATGACTGTAAATGAGTGGAGGCAGAGTGGGGGAGACTGAGAAAAAATGTCATGGAAGGATATGTTCATAGGTTTCAGAATGCTGAAATGAAGACATTTCGACAGTATCATGCAACATGGGTCAGTATTATGAAGAATTATGAGTGAATGGGATATTGTGTGAGTCCAGTCGATGGAGAGTTTTGGATGAGCATTTGTTCTGCAGCTTTGTAACTGGGAGTGAGGACATCAGAGTCTTCGCCTCACTGGGCAGAATCTAACAAAAATCTGTCGCAGTGACATTTTCATTATGAGTGACAGAGGGGTTGCCTGCACGAGGCCGAGCTAGTTTCCTAGTGCTATCTTACCAAACTCATCTCATTAACTACCCACCCCACTCCATGGTGTTCCTCTCATACAATGCCAGCTCGCTTCTTCCACCCATCATGACTGGAGGTACTCAAAATCGCCCGGATGCCCCCGGATATTCCATGACCACTGACACTGGGGCCACCTTTAAATGGCCAAGGGGCACACGGTTGAGCTTTCTCAGTTTGGAGCTGCCCTGCACAGTTTACCCCGATCATGGCAGATAAGGGGAAATTACATCACGGTTTGTTGACAGGGGCACGGAGGTCCTGGTGGATGCGGTAGTACAGAGGGGGACCATTCTTTTCCCAGAGGGATCACTCCACCAGACACACCGAGCCTGGTCTGAGCTCACCACTCAGCTCAGTGCAGTATCTGCGGTCTGAGTAAATGTCCAGCAAAACAGGACAAGTTTCAATAACCTTCCCCACTCTGTTAGGATAAGGGTCACCATATTCTCTCTGCTCCCTCACACTCACTGTATGTCTGTTATAGCACCGGTTCCCGAACAAAGCTCATGGTCCCCCACTCTCACTACTGCATACAGCACCATCCCTCTCTTTCTCTCTTGCATCTCTAATGCCCCCCACACAGTTATAGAATATTCTGGAGAATGCCAATTATGGGATTTTCCAGATCATGTTCCAACTTATTCCCAGTTTCAGTAAAGTGGCTGTGCCCCAGTGTGTGACATGTAAGAGGATGGAGTAGAGATGTACGTTTTTCAAATCACACACAATTAAAATCCATCATGAGGCTATTCAGTACTTCAAAAATGCTCCAACATTCAATACGTTTGGAGGTGATCTGATGTTTTTCTCAGCTCCACGTTACAGGAACTTTCAGTCATTCAACCCCCAGCTTCCTGTTACCGAACAGACGATTCTCAGAAACTTATTACCCAGTGTTTCTTCTAGCATGTGTTCCAAAAGCACTTCCCATGGGGACAGACTCTCCTAACAATATATTTCATCTGCTTTATAAATTCATACAATAGTCAGCATGCTTTCCACAGACCAATAAAAAACATGCACTTATGTTATGGTTATCGATATCCAATCACAATTAGTCATTCTGGTTATTTCACATGTCTCACCTTATTGTATTCAGCCAAAGAAAGCTTCCAAACACTTGTCTCAATATAAAATACAATTTCTAGCAGAGAACGTTTTTATCCTCAGCCGTTACCATGACGATTATCTCAAATATACCTTTTACCTTGTCATGAATGTTTCTCTTGCCCTTTGTCTGTTACTGATTCTGTGCATAATAGTTACACAGTCACCCACTCAGTTGGCTGGATGGTTGGTTTGTGATGCAGAGGGAGGCCACCAGCGTAGGTTCAATTACCCTCACTGACAGAGGTTACCATGAAGGGGATGCTCTCTCAACCTCACCCCATTACCCAAGGTGTGGTGACATTCAGCGTAAACCACCATGAGTGGTCTATCTAATGAGAGCTCTTTGGGACTCTGTTCTATTAATGTTAGCATTTTAATGTTTTTAAAAACTTTTTGACTGAAAAATAGATTTTTATTATTATATTAAAACAACAATAAAACAACTCAAATAACTGAACAATATTTCACCCATGTGCATGTACATACAAAATAAGTTAAAGTCTATAAACGGACAGAAGAAAAACAAAAATAAACAATAAATAATCAATAAATAATACAGCTCAGAATAAGAAAGCGATAGCTCTTGTGCTTCGAGAACATTAACTGATATACATTCATATGTTCACAATTCTTCATATTAGATTCATTAGACAATATCGTCATTGCTATATAAAAGCCATTTTTAGAGTGGCAGATAAACCTAATAGTGGTAATCCAAAAAAGATTGCTATATCTTATATAAATCTCTGCTTTCTGGCGCACCATACAGGCGAAAACGTCCCAAGGGATATTCTCCATGATGAGCTTACGACGAGCCAACAGACCCTGGGGGTTGGGGGTGGGGGGGGGGGGGGAGAGGCTGGGGTGTTTCATACATCAGACACAACACAATACTTTCCCTAGCACAGGAAGTGTGGGGGAGATACTAAACGAGTATTTTGCATCAGTATTTACTGTGGAAAAGGATATGGAAGTTATCACATGTCGGGAAATAGATGGTGACACCTTGCAAAAATTCCATATTACAGAGGAGGAAGTGCTGGGTGTCTTAAAACGGTTAAAGGTGGATAAATCCCCAGGGCCTGATTAGGTGTACCCTAGAACTCTGTGGGAAGCTAGAGAAGTGTTTGCTGGGCCTCTTGCTGTGATTGTTGTAATATGGATAGTCACTGGTGAGGTGCCAGGAGACTGGAGGTGGCTAACGTGGTGCCACTGTTTAAAAAGGGTGGTAAGGACAAGACAAGGAACTATAGACCAATGAGCCTGACGTTGGTGGTGGTCAAGCTGTTGGAGGGAATCCTGAGGGACAGGATGTGCATGTATTTGGAAAGGCAAGGACTGATTAGGGATAGTCAACATGGCTTTGTACGAGGGCAATCATGTCTCACAAACATGATTGAGTATTTGGAGGAAGTATCAAAGAGGATTGATGAGGGCAGAGGGATAGATGTGATCCATACGGACTTCAATAAGGGTTTCGACAAGGTTCCCCTTGGGAGACTGATGAGCCAGGTTAGGTCTCATGGAATACAGGGAGAACTAGCCATTTGGATACAGAACTGGGTCAAAGGTAGAAGACAGAGGGTGGTGGTGGACGGTTGTTTTTTAGACTGGAGGACTCTGACCAGTAAAGTGCCACAAGGATCGGTGCTGGATTCACTACTTTTTGTCATTGACATAAATGACGTAGATGCGAGCATATGAGATACAGTTAGTAAGTTTGCAGATGTCACCAAAATTGGAGGTACAGTGAACAGCGAAGAAGTCACCTCAGATTACAACAGGATCTTGACAAGATGGGCCAATGGGCTGAGAAGTGGCAGATAGAGTTTAATTCAGATAAAGGCGAGGTGCTGCATTTTGGGAAAGCAAATCATAGCAGGACTTATACACTTCATGGTAAGGTCCCAGGGAGTTTTGTTGAACAAAGAGACCTTGGAGTGCAGGTTCATAGCTCCTTGAAAGTGGAGTCACAAGTAGATACGATAGTGAAGAAGGCGTTTGGTATGCAGTCCTTTTTTGGTCAGAGTATTGAGTACAGGAGTTGGGAGGTCATATTGCAGCTGTACAGGATATTGGTTAGGCTACTGTTGGAATATTGCGTGCAATTCTGTTCTCCTTCCTATCGGAGAAATGTTGAGAAACTTGAAAGGGTTCAGAAAAGATTTATAAGGATTGGATGATTTGACCTATAGAGAGAGGCTCAATAGGCTGAGGCTGTTTTCGCTGGAGCTTCGGATGCTGAGGGATGACATTATAGAGGTTTTCAAAAGTATAAGGGGCATGGATAGAGTATATAGGGAAAGTCTTTTCCCTGGGGTCAGGGAGTCCAGAACTGGAGGGCATAATTTTAAGGTGAGAGGAGTAAGATATAAAAGAGAACTACAGGGTAACTATTTCACACAGAGGGTGGTACGTGTATGTAATGAGCTTCTGGATTAGTGGTGCTGGAAGAGCACAGCAGTTCAGGCAGCATCCAAGTAGCTTCGAAATCGACGTTTCGGGCAAAAGCCCTTCATCAGGAATAATTTCAGGATGCTGCCTGAACTGCTGTGCTCTTCCATCACCACTAATACAGAATCTGGTTTCCAGCATCTGCAGTCATTGTTTTTACCTATGTAATGAGCTACCAGGTGAAGTGGGGGAGGCTGGTACAAGTGCAACATTTAAGAGGCATTTGGATGAGTATATTGAATAGGAAAGGTTTGGAGGGTTATGGGCCGGGTGCTGGCAGGTGGGACTAGATTGTATTGGGATATGTGGTCGGCATGGACGGGTTGGACCGAAGGGTCTGTTTCCATGCTGTACATCTCTATGACTCTATGACTTATATTAATCTCTGTTTTTTGGTGCACCACACTGGTGAGAAAGTCCAAAGGGATATTCTCCATGATGAGCTTACAAAGACCCAACACATCCTGGGAGTTTCAACATCCAACACAACAGAATATTATTTCGTAGCACAGAAAGTAAGGATATATTTTTTCCCATGTGCATCAACGTAAGACACTCTGGGCAGGTGCAGGAAAAGAGAAACGGTGTCTATCCCGAATTCGGTCCCCCAAGACCCACTCTTCCACACCGAACACAGTGATCCAATATATCCAAAGCCTGCAGCAGGACCACATGCAATTAGTAAGAGTGCCTGTAGTCATTCTGTATTTAGGACATGCTGAGGATAATCTCACATTGAATTTTGAGAGAAAATCTGGTGTTAGATAGACCCTATGAAGAATTTGCAACTGCATGGAATAGGTCCTATTACAGATCAAAATCCTTCGAGCATTTTCACAAATATCCTCCCATGTCACCGAAGAGATCTAAACCCCCTAACTCTCTCGCACAGACGTCACAAAGCTGCACAGTCTTGTCTGAGGGGACACTCTCCAACAAATGATAAAGGGTACTGACAAAGAGTGTATTCTTAGCAATAAGCACCCGCTTCTCTGTATCGGATCTGTAAGACTCTGTTAAAAGTGTGTGTTTTTAAAATCAAATCTCTAATCTGGAAAAAACAGAAGAAATCTCTACTAGGTAGTTCATACTTACGAGTTATTTGATCAAATGATATCATTGTTTCTCCCTCAAGTAACACGTGGTGGCTCAGTAACTTAGGGCACCAGGGTCACAGGTTTGGTTCCAGTCTTGGGTGACTGGCTGTGTGGAGTTAGTATGTTCTCAACTGTGACTGCATAGGTTTCCTCCTACGGTCTCAAAGATGTGCAGGTTAGATGAATTGCCAATGCTAAATCACTCAAAGTGTTCCAGGATCTGTAAGTTCAGACATTAGTCAGGATAAATATAGAATGGTAGGGGAATGGGTCTGGTTGGGTTACTCTTCAGAGGTTCGAAGTGGACTTGCTGGGCCCAAGGGCTTGTATCCACACTGTAGGGATTCTACTAATTCTAAATCACTCAAGCAAGGTACCCCCCTGGCTGCCCACAGTTTAAACCTGTAATCCATTATCCCCGGTTGACAACCCTGTATAGCAATTAAAGGGGTAAGAAACATGGTTTGGGCTGGATTGCCCTTGATCTGAGGGTAGGTTCTTCAAGTTTTAACGGTATTGATAATCATTAGTTTTTGACAATACTCCATAAATGTTGTCATTTTATTCAAAGTTTGGGAGAAGATTTGTAGCTCGGGTGCTCGTTGTTGTGGTTCTGTTCGCCAAGCTGGGAATTTGTCTTGCAAACGTTTCGTCCCCTGTCCAGGTGACATCCTCAGTGCTTCGGAGCCTCCTGTGAAGCGCTTCTGTGCTGTTTTCTCCGGCATTTATAGTGGCCTGTCTCTGCCGCTTCCGGTGGTCAGTTCCAGCTGTCTGCTGTAGTGGCCGGTATATTGGGTCCAGGTCGATGTGTTTTTTGCAAAAGTTAGAACAAACAGTCTTACCGCAAATTCAAACCAAACTCTGGGTCAGATACGTGGATGACACCTTTGTAATAATTAAAAACACAGAAATAGAGAACACACACCAGATCATCAACGCCACACTCACAGGAATCTGATTCACTAGAGAAGAAGAAACGGACAACCAACTCCCATTCCTAGACGTGAGAACACCGAACAGAGAATTCACCACAAAGGTTTACAGGAAAGCCACACACAGAGACCAAGTCCAAAGCAACCACCCCAACACACACAAACGAAGTTGCATCAAGACACTATTCAAAAGGGCCACAACACACTGCAGCACACCAGAACTGCAAAAAGAGGAAGAGGAACACCTATATAAGGTATTCGCCAAAAACGGATACCCTCACAATTTTATAAACAGATGCCTAAGGGAAAGACAATGGAACGAGGACATGCCACAACCCAAAGGACTAGCCACACTACCATACATGAGGAGCATTTCAGAACTAACAGCCAGACTACTGCGACCACGAGGACTAATAACAGCACACAAACCAACAGCCAGGCTCAGACAACAACTCACCAGAACGAAGGACCCGTTTCGCAACATGAGCAAAACCAATGTAGTGTACAGAATCCCATGCAAGGACTGCACAAAACACTACATAGGACAAACCAGAAGACAGTTAACGATCCGTATACACGAACACCAACTCGCCACGAAACGACACGACCAGCTATCCTTAGTAGCCACACACACAGACGACAAGCAACATGAATTCCACTGGGACAACATTACCATTATAGGGCATGCCAAACAGAGAACAGCCAGGGAATTCCTAGAGGCATGGCATTCATCCACAGACTCTATCAACAAACACATCGACCTGGACCCAATATACCTGCCGCTGCAGTGGACAGCTCGAACTGACAACCGGAAGCGGCAGAGACAGGCCACTATAAATACCGGAGAAAACAGCACAGAAGCGCTTCACAGGAGGCTCCCAAGCACTGAGGATGTCACCGAGACAGTGGACGAAACGTTTGCAAGACAAATTCTCAGTTCGGCGAACAGAACCACAACAACGAGCACCCGAGCTACAAATCTTCTCCCAAACTTTGAACTTTATTTCTACACCACACTCCTGCTCTCTCCCCCATCCTTTTGGTGTCTAGATATCCTTATTAGTCTTCAGTGCCTTGTCTTCCACAGCCTTATGTCAAAGAGAATTCCCAGGTTCACCCGTCTCTGAATGCAGACATTTATTCTTATCTAAATGCAATGTGACCTGACTGTACCTAATACTGTGGCCTCTTGTTCTAGACGTCCCAGCCAGGGGAATTATCATCACTGCTTCCAATCTACCTAACCCTGTCAGTGTTTTACATATCTCACTGAGATCTCCATTCATTTTCCTCAACCCCATGGAATACAGGCTCCGTCGCCCCAAAGGTTGCTCCCACAAAAAGTCTGTCATCCCAGAGATCAGTCTGGTCATCCTTCGCTGCATTCCCTCAATGTCAGGTTTGTCCTTTATTAGGTACGGAGACCAAAACTGCACACAACACTGCACAATGTTCGAGTTGAGGTCTCACCAAGGTCCTGTACAGTTCCACAGAGACACCCTTACTGCTGGACTCAAGTCCACCTGAAATAAGGGTCATTTCCCCCTTTATCTTCCTGACTACTTTCTGTTCCTGCAATATTGCTTTCAGTGAGTGGTGTACAGAGAGATCCCAGATCCTTTTCAATGTTACAGCTCCCCAATTGATGAGTCTGCGTAAACTGGTCAGCGTGCCAATGTATTCCCTGTATTGGCCTCTGTTTTCAGAACTCACTGCCCTGCATGGAACTCAGACGTCTGTCCAAACAATAACAAAAGAAAAGTGAAGTTCCCTTCATAGATCGACAATTCTCAACCACTTCCTTTTCCAATGGTTAGCTGGAATTTTAGTGTTTCCCAACAAAGTAGACAACATCACATCTATCCACACTGCTCTTCATCTGCCACATATTTACTCATTCACTTCATTTGTTTCAATCACCTTGAAGTTTTTTTTCACATCCTCCTCACTTTTCAAAATCCTAGTTCCGTCAGCAGACTTGGAAACTTTGCATTTGATTCCCTCAACGAGATGTTTGAGATGTATTGTTAATATCTTGCGCCCCAGCACCAATCATTGCGATGCCCCATGAGCCTTCCAAACTGAAAACCATCCATTTATTCCTACTCATTGTTTCCTGTCAACACTCCCATTTTAAAATCATATTCATATATAACCCCTTACCCTTGTGTTTTTACTTTGCACACTAGGCTTGGGACTCTATTAAAATTCTTGCTGAAAATCCAAGTTCAGTGCATCTATTGTTTTTTTCTGTAATTAATCTGCCTGTCAGTTTCTCAAATATGTTTCCCATTTCATCAATGTGTGTTGATTTTTTTCTATGTCCATTATATTCAGTTCCAATAATATCTCCAAATTTGTGTATTTACTAATTTCATTCTATGTCATTTCTCATCAGACTCAGATTTTCTCCTATTGCTGCGAAGGCTTTGTTTATATCTTTTTCTCTGAAGACAGAAGTGAAGTAGCTGTGTCATGTTTCTCTGTTCTCCATTCTCCATTCCCTGGTTTCAGACTGTAAGGAAGCTGAAACTTTGACTAAAAAGAACAGCTGTTGTCTATTCACCCTGTCCATGCTCCTTGTAATCTTAAACCTGAATTACTTACCCACTCAACTTCCTCTGCTCCAAAATAAATAACTCGAGCTTACCCAGCCTCTCTCCACAGCTCATATGTTCCATCCCAGGGAACATCATGGTAAATCTCCTCTGCACCTCATCCAGTACAATCACATTCTTCCTGTAATGTGGCTCCCAGAACGGCACACAATTTGTAATTTGGTCTGACCAAAGTGCCATATTAAATTCGTATAATCTTTGGGTCAATGAATAAAGGCTTTATCTACAGTCATGCTGAACTATCAATTATCATATTTAGTCACATTCAGGAATGTGTGGAGAAGCACCCTTTCAGCTTCCTAGTGTGGTGCAATTCTTTGAGTACTTCCCTGGCTGGTATCTTCTTGCAAAGTGTAAGGGTTTATCAGGGTTACATTGCATCTGCCACTGATCTGACTATCTGACCATTCCATCTGTACCTTCCTGTAACATAAGACCTTCCTCCTCACTGACAACCATCCGGCCAATCTTTGCGTCAAACACAAACCTATTTATCACACTCCCACACCCACTTCACATTCACATCTCTTATGAATATCACAAATAATAAGCGACACAGCACTGATCTCTGCGGTACACCGGGGAAATTGGGCTCCAGTCACACAAACAGCCATCTACCATGAAGTTGAGTTTGGATACAACTTGCCAAATCACTAATAGGCCCGACATGTTCCCTGGTTGTTCTGTTCCACTTGATATACGTGAAGATTATCTGGGGATTCTCCTTAATCTTGCCCTGCCAACAGGCTTCCATACCCCTGTGTTAGTCAGTCACCTCCGAGGGAAGCATTTCCTCCTTATTATGGTCTTCAATGGAATATGCCTTATCCTGTCATTATGTGCCTTAAATATTGAGTAAACAGCTCGAGAAACATCCTATTTATTTCCACCTCATCACATGTATCATAGATTTTTGAAATTTCACTGCGATCACCTCTCATGCTTTGAAACTGGAGAGGTCGCAAGACAACTGTCCCCATCAGAAAATCTTGTCATCTCAGGAATTAATGTGGAGAATGTCCATTGCACGTCCTCTATGATCAGTGTAATCTCTCTTAGATTAGGTCACCAACACTGCACTCAATACCTCAGGTACACTCTCACCAACACTCTATGCAACTACTTCATGATGTCTTTACCTCTATATTCCGATTCCCTTAAACAAACTCCAACCTAACTTTAACTTTCCAATTACACGTATTCCTCCAAACACCATTGACACTAATTTCATTTACGAACTGACTGTGTGAGTTATAGAGTCATAGAGATGTACAGCATGGAAACAGACGCTTCAGTCCAATCCATCCATATCTAGCAGATATCCCAACCCCATCTAGTCCCACTGCCTGCCTCTGGCCCATATCCCTCCAACTCTTCCTATTCATATAACCATCCAAATGCCTTTTAAATGCTACAATTGTACCAACCTCCACCACATCCTCTGGCAGTTCATTCCATACACGTACCACTGTCTGTGTGAAAGAGTTGCCCCTTAGGTCACTTTTATATTTAGATCAGGTTACTTATAGTGTGGAAACAAACCCACACCGACCCGCAGAAGCGCAACCCACATATACCCATTCCCTACACAATAACACGATTTTCAATTTAGCATAACCAAATTTCCTAACCTGCACATTTTTGGATTGTGGGAGGAAAAACACGCAGACACGGGAAAAATGTGCAAACTCCACGCAGAGAGTCGCCTGAGGTGGGAATGGAATCTGGAGTTGTGAGACAGCAGTGCTAACCACTGTGCCACCGTGCCGCCCAACATTGTTCCCCTCTTACCCTAAATCTCTGCTCTTTAGATCTGGACTTCCCGAACCCAGGGAAAAAACTTTGACTATTTATCCTCTCCATGCCCTTCATAATTTTGTACATCTCAATAAGGTCACCCCTCAGCCTCCGACTCTCAAGGGAAACCAGGCCCAGGCTGTTCAGCCTCTCCATATATCTCAAATCCTCCATCCCTGTCAACATCCTTGTAAATCTTTCCTCAACCTTTCCAAGTGTCACAACATATTTCCGATAGGAAGGAGACAAGAATTGCACACAATATTCCAACAGTGTACTAACCAGTGACCCGTTCAGCCGCAACATGACCTCTCAACTCCTATACTCGGTACTCTAACCAATAAAGGAAAGCAAAACAAACGCCTTCTTCACTATCCTATCTACGTGTGACTCCACTTTCAAGGAACTATGAACCTGCACTCCAAAGTCTCTTTGTTCAGCAACACTCCCCAGGACCTTACAATTAAGTGGAAAAGTCATGCTAAAAGTTTCTTTCCCAAAATGCAGCACCTCGCATTTATCTGAATTAAACACATCTGCCACTTCTCAGCCCATTGGCCCATCTGATCAAGATCCTGTTGTACACGGACGTAACCTTCTTTGCTGTCCACTACGTCTACAATTTTGGTGTCATCTGCAAACTTACTAACGATACCTCTTACGCTCGCATCCAAATTATTTATATAAATGGCAAAAAAAGGACCCAGCACTGATCCTTGTGGTACTCCTGAGGCTTGAAGTCTGAAAACAACCCTCCACCTCCACCCTTTGTCTTCAACCTTTGAGCGAGTTCTGTATCTAATTGGCTCGTTGTCCATGTATTCCATGAGATCTAAACTTGCTAACCAGTCTCCCACATGGAGAATCTTGTCGAACGTGTTACTGAAGTCCATATAGATCACATCTACCGCTCTGCCCTCATCAATCCTCTTCGTTACTTCTTCAAAAAACTCAGTCAAAGTTGTGAGACAGGATTTCCCCCCACAAAGCCATGTTGACTATCCCGAATCAGTCCTTGTCTTTCGAACTGCATGGAACAGTTAAGTATGTGTATACAGGGATGGTGCACGAGGGAGGGATTCCGGTTTCTGGACAACTGGGGTTCTTTCTGGGGAAGGTGGGACCTCTATAAACACGATGGTCTCCACCTGGACCTGAGGGGCACCAGCATCCTTGGGGGGAGGTTTGCTAGTGCTCTTTGGGAGGGTTTAAACTAACTCTGCAGGGGCATGGGAACCTGGACTGTAGCTTTAGGGTACAGGACCTTGAGTGTAGGGAGGTTAGGAACAAGGCTTCAATCTCAAAGGTGGGTGCCGGTAAACAGGAAAGTGGCTGGAAGTATGTATACCTCAATGGCAGAAGTATAAGAAATAAGGTAGGTGAACTTGCAGCGTGGGTTGGTACCTGGAACTTCGATGTTGTGGCCATTACAGAGACGTGGGTGGGTAGAACAGGGACAGGAATTTCTATTGCAGGTTCCAGTGTTTAAACGTTTTAGGAGGGTCAGAGGTGGGGGTAAAAGAGGGGGAGGTGTGGCATTGCTTGTCAAGGATAGTATTACAGTGGTGGAAAGGACGATGGAGGAAGACTTGCCATCTGAGGTAGTTTGGGCTGAGGTTAGAAATAGAAAAGCTGAGGTCACCCTGTTAGGAGTTTTCTACAGGCCTCCTAATAGTCCGAGAGACGTAGAGGAAAGTATTGCAAGGATGATTCAGGAGAAGAGTGAAAGTAGTAGGGTGGTTGTTATGGGAGACTTTAACTTCCCAGATATTGACTGGGAAAGCTATAGCTTGAGTTCGTTAGATGGGTCGGTGTTTGTCCAATGTGTGCAGGAGGGTTTCTTGACACAATATGTAGACAGGCCAACAAGAGGTGAGGCCATACTGGATTTGGTTCGAGGTAATGAACCAGACCAGGTGTTAGACTTGGAGGTAGGTGAGCACTTCGGGGACAGTGAGCACAACTCGGTGACTTTTACTCTCGTGATGGAGAGAGATAAGTGTGCACTGCAGGGCAACAGTTATAGCTGGGGGCAGGGAAATTATGATGTGGTGAGGCATGACTTAGGATGCGTGGATTGGAAAAATAGGCTTCAAGGGAAGGACACAAATGATATGGGGAGCTTGTTCAAGGAGCAGCTATTGGGTGTCCTTGATAAGTATGTACCAGTCAGGCAGGGAGGAAAGGGTCTTGTAAGGGAGCCGTGGTTTAATAAGTAATTGGAATCCCTTGTAAAAGGGAAGAGGGCGGCCTATGTAAAGATGAGGCGTAAAGGTTTAGTTGGGGCGATTGAGAGTTATAAGGTAGCCAGGAAGGATCAAAAGAGAGAGCTAAGAGCAGCGAGAAGGGGACATGAAAAGTCCTTAGTTGGTAGGATTAGGAAAAACCCTAAGGCTTTCTAAAGGTATGTCAGGAATAAAAGGATGACTAGGGTAGGTATCGGTCCAGTCAAGGATAGTAGTGGGAAGTTGTGCGTGGAGGCAGAGGAGATTGGAGAGACACTAAATCAATACATTTCGTCACAATTCACTCAGGAACAGGACATTGTTGCTGATGTGAATATTGAGTCACAAGTGATTAGAATGGATGGCTTTGAGGTATGTAGGGAAGAGGTCCCGGGAATACTGGAAAGAGTGAAAATAGATAAGTCCCCTGGGCCGGATGACATTTATCCTAGGATCCTCTGGGAAGCTAGGGAGGAGATAGCAGAGCCATTGGCCTTGAGTTTTATGTCGTCGTTGTCTACAGGAATAGTGCCAGAATACTGGAGGATAGCGAATGTGGTCCCCTTGTTCAAGAAGGGGAGTAGGGACAGTGCTAGTAACTATAGGCCAGTGAGTCTCACTTCTGTTGTGGGCAAAGTCTTAGAGAGAATTGTAAGGGATAGGATTTATGAACATCTGGATAAGAATAATGTGATCAAGTATAGTCAGCATGGTTTTGTGAAGGGCAGGTCGTGCTTCACAAACCTTACTGAGTTCTTCGAGAAGGTGACCAAGGAAGTGGACGAGGGTAAAGCAGTAGATGTGGTGTATATGGATTTTAGCAAGGCGTTCGATAAGGTACCCCATGGTAGGCTGCTGCGAAAATTACGGAGGTATGGCATTGAGGGTGCATTAGAGGTTTGGATTCGGAATTGGCTGGCTGGAAGGAGACAGAGGGTAGTACTTGATGGTATAGGTTCAACTTGGAGTACAGTTACTAGCGGTGTTCCACAAGGATCTGTTTTGGGACCATTGCTGTTTGTCATTTTTATAAATGACCTGGAGGAGGGGCTTGAAGGCTGGGTGAGCAAGTTTGTGGATAATACGAAAGTCGGTGAAGTGGTGGTCAGCGAAGAAGGATGTGGCAGGTAACAGCGGGATATAGATAAGTTGCAGAGCTGGGAAGAAAGGTGGCAATTGGAGTTCAATGTAGCTAAGTGTGAAGTCATTCACTTTGGTAGGAGTAATAAGAAGATGGATTACTGGGCTAATGGTAGGCTACTTGGTAGTGTGGATGAGCAGAAGGATCTTGGCGTCCATGTACACAGATCTCTGAAAGTTGCCACCCAGGTAAATAGTGCTGTGAAGAAGGCATAATGCGTACTTGGCTTTATTGGTAGAGGAATTGAGTTCCGGAGTCCTGAGGTCATGTTGCAGTTGTATAAGACTCTGGTGTGGCCTTATCTGGAGTATTGTGTACAGTTTTGGTCGTCATACTATAGGAAGGATGTGGAGCCACTGGAACAGGTGCAGAGGAGTTTTCCCAGGATGTTGCCTGGCATGGTAGGAAGATCGTATGAGGAAAGGCTGAGGCACTTGGGGCTGTTGTCATTGGAGAAAATAAGGTTTAGGGGAGATTTGATAGAGGTGTACAAGATGACTGGGGTTTAGATAGGGTTGACAGTGAGAACCTTTTTCCGCGTTTGGAGTCAGCTGTTACTAAGGAACATAGCTTTAAATTAAGGGGAGTTTGGTATAGGACAGATGTTAGGGGTAGATTCTTTACTCAGCGGGTTGTGAGTTCATGGAATGCCCTGCCAGTATCAGTGGTGGACTCTCCCTCTTTATGGTCATTCAAGCGGGCATTGGATAAGCATATGGAGGTTATTGGGCTCGTGTAGGTTAGGGAGGCTTCGGTCGGCGCAACATCGAGGGCCGAAGGGCCTGTACTGCACTGTACCTTTCGATGTTCTATGTTCTATGTTCTATCCTGTCCTTCAGGATTCCCTCCAACAACTTGCCTACCACCGACGTCAGGCTCACTGGCCTATAGTTCCCTGGCTTGTCCGTTGCACCCTTTTTAAACACCACATTTGCCAAACTCCAGTCTTCTGGCACCTCTCCTGTGACTATCAACGGTACGAATGTCTCAGCAAGAAGTCTAGCAATTACCTCTCTAGCTTCCCACAGAATTCTAGGGTACACCTTTTCAGGTCCAGGTGACTTATCCACCTTTACCCGTTTCAAGACATCCAGCACTTCCTCCTCTGTATATGGACATTTTTCAACGTGTAACCATCTATTTCTCTACATTCTATATCTTCGATATCCATTTCCACATTAAATACTGATGCAAAATACTCGTTTAGTATCTCCCCCTTTTTCTGCGGATCCACACAACGGCCGCCTTGCTGATCTTTGAGGGGCCCTATTCTCTCCCGAGTTATGATTTTGTCATTAATGTATTTGTGAAAACTCTTTGGATTCTACTTAATTCAACCTGCGAAAGCTATTTCATGTGCCCTTTTTGCCCTCTTGATTTCCCTCTCAAGTATACTACTACTGCCTTTATACTCTTCTAAGGATTCGCTCAATCAATCCTGTCTATACCTGACATATGCTTCCTTCTTTTATTTACCAAACCCTTGAGTCTTTCAGCATTCCAGATACCTACCAGCCTTTCCTTTCATTCTAAGTGGAATATACTTTCTCTGGATTATTGTCATCTCATTTCTGAAGGCTTCCCATTTTCTAGCCGTCCGTTTACCTGTGAACATCTGCCCCCAATCAGATCTTGAAAGTTCTTGACAAATTCCGTCATAATTGGCCTTTCTCCAATTTAGAACTTCAACTTTTAGATCTGGTCTACCCTTTTCCATCATTATTTTGAATCTAATAGAATTATGTTAGCTATCCCCAAAGTGCACCTCCACTGACATCTCAGTCACCTGCCCTGCCTTATTTCGCCACAGTGGGTCAAGTTTTGTACCTTTTCCAGTAGGTTTATCCACATACTGAATCAGAAGATTTTCTTGTACACACTTAACAAATTCCTCTCCATCTAGACTCTTAACGCTATGGCAGACCAGGTCTATGTTTGGAAACTTAAAATCTCCTCCCATAATCACCCTACTTTCTTACAGATAGCTGAGGCCTCCTTACAAGTTTGTTTCTCAAATTCCCTCTATTAGGGGGTCTATAATACAATCCAATTAAGGTGATCATCCCGTTCCTTTTTCTCAGTTCTTCCTAAGTAACTTCCCTGGATGTATTTCCAGAAATATCCTCCCTCGATACAGCTATAATACTATCCCTAATCACTCTGCCTCCTCTCCTACCTCCCTTTCTATCTTTCCTATAACATTTGTATCCTGAAATATTTCGCTGCCAGTCCTGCCCATCCCTGAGCCATGTTTCTGTAATTGCTATGATATCCCAGTCCAAGCCAGTATTGTAAAGAAAGAATATAAGAGCTTCTTTCGAAACATAGAGGACAAACGAGAGGCATCTGATCGCTAGAGATTGACACAGGAGAGATAGTAATGTGGAACAAGGAAATGGCTAAGGAGCTGAAAAATTACTTCGTGTCAGTCTTCACGGTTGAAAACACGAGTAATATCCCAAACATTGAAAAGACTTCGTGGACAGACCCGAGTAAGGTGGGCATCACCGAGGAAAAGGTGCTGGGAAAACTGAATGGCCTGAAGGTAAGTAAATCACCTGGACCAGATGGACTCCACTCCAGATTTATAAAGCAGATAGCTGATGAGACGGGGGAGGCGTTGGTGGTGATCTTTCAGGAAACCCTGGAATCAGGAATATTCCCAGAGGACTGGAAAATCACTAACGTGATACCCCTGTTTAAAATTAAAGCAAAAAACGGAAAACTACTGACTGACTAATTTAAACTTGGCTGTGGGTAAGATCCTGGAATCCATTGTGAAGGATGAGATTTCTGAATACTTGGATGTGGATGGTAAATTCGGACAAAGTTAGCTGGTTTCGTCAAGGGGTAGTCATTACTGGAAAATCTGCTAGAAATCCTTGAGGACATAACGGGCAGCTTAGAACAAGGATAGCCAATGGATTTCATCCACCTGGACTTCCAGAAGATTTTGACAATGTGTTGGCAGGAGGCTACTGAGTAAGGCAAGGGCCCATGGTGTTAGAGACAAGGTGCTAGCATGGATAGAAGTTCGGCTGTCTGGCAGGAAGCAAAGAGTGTCGATAGAAGTGTCCTTCTCAGGATGACAGCCAGTGAGAAGTGGTGTTCCATAAGGGTCAGTGTTGGGACCGCAACTTTTCACTTTATACAATAACGATCCAGATGAAGGATCTGAAGGCATTCCATCTCCATTTGTAGATGAAACAAAGATAGGTATAGGGACAGGTAACGTCAAAGAGGCAGGGAGGATCATGAAGGCTTTGATTAGGTTAGGATAATGGGCAAAGAAGTGGCAGATGGAGTACAAGTGGGAAATTGTGGGAACATGCACTTTGTTAGGAAGAATACAAACATCGGCTACCGAGAAAATTCAGATGTCTGAAGCGCAAAGGGACTTGGGAGTTCTACTCCAGGATTCTCTCAATGTAAACTTGCAGGCTGAGACAGTAGTGAGGAAGGCAAATGCAGTGATGGAATTTATTTGGAAAGGATTTGAATAGAAAAGCAGGGACGTACTTCTGTGGCTCTCTAAGGCTCTTGTCAGACCATATTTGGAGTATTGTGCGCTGTTCTGAGCCCCATATCTCAGGAAGGATGTGCTGACCTTGGAATGGATTCACAGGAGGTACATGGGAATGGTCCCAGAAACGAAAAGCTTAACATATGAGAAAGTTTGAGGACTCTGGGTACGTTCTTGATGGAGTTCAGAGGGATGTGGAGGGATCTAATTGAAACATACAGAACACTAAATGGCTTGGA
Organism: Chiloscyllium punctatum; assembly: GCF_047496795.1. NCBI lineage: Eukaryota > Metazoa > Chordata > Chondrichthyes > Orectolobiformes > Hemiscylliidae > Chiloscyllium > Chiloscyllium punctatum. The sequence goes on along the minus strand of NC_092745.1, from coordinate 10,731,019 downwards.
CAGTGCTGATGGTGAGAAAACTTCCATTGGTAGGATACTCCAGGACCCAAGGATACAACATCAGAGTAACGGGAAATCCTTTTAGAACGGAGGTAAAGAGAAACGTCTTCATCCAGAGAGTGGAGAATCTATGGAATTCATTTTCACAGAAGGCAGTGGAGGTCAGGTCATTGTGTATATTTAAGATAGAGATAGTTAGCTTCTTGAGTATCAAAGGGACCAAGAGTTACAGGGAGAAAGCAGGAGAATGGTGTTGAGAAATGTTTCAGCCATAATTAAATAGTGAAATCAGAATCGATAGGCTAAATGGCCTAATTTCTGTTTCTAAATCCGATGATCTTATGGCCGTAAGCCACAGTCTATTCCACCCGCTCTCTCACTTTATCCCTCCTGAGAGCAAAATGTGAGCGTAAAAAATGCCTGATTTATCTTTCCCAAACTTGGAGGATTCCTGTTGAGGATTCATGGGAATCGCTCCCCTGCTTGAAGGAAAGATAATTCTGCCAAATCCAACTGTTCAGGAAGAAGTCTCATACCAGCAGCTTGTTTAAGTAGAATAAGGTCGCAGACAGAGTATCAGTTGGGGCACATTATCTCTCTTCCACTTGAAATGAGTTCAACTACTATGAAACTCTGGAAACCTTTTCCTATTCGTTTTCCTCTTCAGATATGTGTGATTGTATATGTGTCTGTACGTGTGTGACTCTGTCTCATATTTTTTGAGAGAATGACCTAGGTTACACTTCCAACCTGCTGTAACCAGTGGAGACGTGGGGCTGGAAAAGGACACAGTGATCCTCCAACATTGGTCGGAGCAGAAATGAGAAATTCGCATGGGTTGTTCAAATGGGAATTCTCTTCCCCAGAGGTTTCAGCCCAAGGTGGCAGCTCAACTCTTCCAGCGTAATTAGACATGGTCCATAAATGTTGGCCTATCAACAACACCCACATTCCATGAACAAATCTCAAATGATAAACTGCAGCAGAACTAATTGGATGGGACCAAGACTGATAGATAAATGCCTGTTGCCTTCCAGAATTGTGCTGCCTGTGCACTTTGGCTTTGTGCAGTTCCCTAGTATTGTGCCTGGGTGTTTGCATTTATTCAAATTTGTGTTTTGCAACATTTGACAGACATGTGAATGGAGGAAAATTGTGGACAGATTGAAAAGTGGTGCGCAGACCACACTCAGATCAGCCATGATCTTACTGTCTGGTCGAGCAATGACAAAGTGTCTAATGACCCACTGCTGCTCCTCAGTTCTCTGTTCCTATGTTCCATTCAGTCCTTAAAACCATTTGTATAGGAGCAGATGGAGACCACTTGCTCCAAACACCTGGTCCGCAGTATTACAGGATATCATTCAGTCCCTCAACACTGTGTGGTTTGCTGTGGGTTGGAAAATGTGATGGGAAATCCAAGCTATGTAAGAAAGTGATCTCCCACCTTTTTAAATAGTGTCTCCTCTCTGCAAATGGTGTTTCAGTTGTTGGTCATGTTGTAGTCCCAGATGCACAGTGAATATCTGGCCCATATCTCTCCCAGAGATGGCTCACAAAATTCTTTCCTCTCACTGTCCTCAACATTCAATAACAACACTGTCAGGAAAATTACATCCATTCACTTTCCAAAGACAGAATATGAGAACATAAAAATAGGAATATGTAATTTGGATGCTCACGCCATTGTATGCTATCATGGCCAACCTACTGTTGGCATTAACTCTTCTTTCATGCGCAATTCGTCATGCCCCTCAGCTCTCTGACAGGTCAAAAATCCACCTTCCTCCTCTTTAAATACTTGTAGTGATATCGCTACCCTAACTTTCTAGACCAGAGAATTCCTGACATTCACTCCCCTCTTTGAGAATAAAACATTCTCCACACAGACACCATCACGTATTAACATTTTAAAAAGTGCGTTACTGACCTACTCATGTATGAGGGATGACCGTGATATCAAAGCAGGATTTGACTGAAGATTTTATCCTCAGAGGCACTTAAATACTCAGAATCATGCATCCCGAGTAAAAATAATAATACAAGCCATGGAATTTATCATCTTCTTAGTGTCTGCGTAGAACATAACGGGTGATTGTCCAACACCATCAAGTTTCAGTGCAATGACCTCTTATTCTCTGACAGTGCTACAGATTAACCCTGACTCACTCCTCTTCTGCCATCAGCCCAGGGATTAGGCTTGTGAAATTCCTTTACATGGCCTCTATTGCAAAGAGATAATTCCTTTGAAATGAGAAACAAATCTGTCCATAATACCCCAAATACTGCCTCAACTACACTCTCAGTGATGATCACAATAATTCCTTTCCCTCACTTACTGGTATCCGTATATTTATTCTGACATAAAAACCCATTCCTTCTCTATGCACTGCCACTGTTGCGGAATTTAAAAGTTCCTTACATCTGCATGTCAGCACCAGTAAAACCAGAACCAGATGTGCCCGTGGAGATGAACATCACTCTTGGGCATAGACTCAGTCGGAAAGATTGCACTTGAAATAGTGAATGGTCACCTACCTGAATGGAAATGAAGTGTAGGAAGAAGGAAAACAGGCAGAGGAAGGGAGCTAACTTTACTTTTGTTCGTCTCTCACGGGATATGTGCAGCCATGGTCAGGCCAGCATGTTAAGCTGAGCTTGAACTGCGTGACTGGTTCAGCTGTTCCACAGGACAGTCAAGAGTAAAACACATTGCTTTGGGTTTGCCCAGACAAGACTGGGGAAGGATAACGCATTGTCCCAGCGGTGTCCTCACTTCCTCCTCGAAGATTTTAACCTACTGCGAATCCTCTTGCAAGGATGCCTTCCTTGAAGAAGCTCTCTTCCTCCCTCTACAAGCAGAGAACACCTCTGGGACACCCGGACCAACCGACCCATCCACCCCGTGCTTAAAACTTAAACTCCCCCTCCCACTCCACCAAGGACATGCAGGTCCTTGGACTCCTCCATCGCCAGACCATAGCAACACGACGGCTGGAGGAAGAGCGCCTCATCTTCCGCCTAGGAACCCTCCAACCACAAGGGATGACCTTAGATTTCTTAGTTTCCTCATTTCCCCTTCCCCCACGTTGTCTCAGTCAAATCCCTCGAACTCAGCACCGCCTTCCTAATCTGCAATCTTCTTCCTGACCTCTCCGCCTCCACCCCCACTCCAGCCTATCACCCTCACCTTGACCTCCTTCCAACTATTGCATTTCCAACGTCCCTCCCCCAAGTCCCTCCTCCCTACCTTTTATCTTAGCCTGCTGGACACACTTTCCTCATTCCTGAAGAAGGGGTCATGCCCGAAACGTCCATTCTCCTGCTCCTTGGATGCTGCCTGACCTGCTGCGCTTTTACAGCAACACATTTTCAGCTCTGATCTCCAGCATCTGCAGTCATCACTTTCTCCTGGAAGCAATTCAGTCCAACCTGGCTTAATGAACAGATAGAATGAATTACCAGGAACGCCAACTCAGCGAGGATTGGATAGTAATCAGCTTGAATAACCACCAGTACATCATAGATCCACGCAACTAATGAGATCCAAGGCCGAGAAAGCCAGTAAAGACGCCCAGGATAAACTCCTGTCCATTGTTGGATCATTTCAGTCTAATATTCTCAGATTCTGATCCATTGTTGGAACATTCCAGTTTAACGTTCTCAGATTGTGATCTCTCCTCCCCCTCTCTCTGGGTCTGCTGATGCCTGTTAATGCTGTCGCTGATGTTAACACTGATACTATGGGATCACACGTTGAACCGAATCCCTAATTAATAGAAGAACAAAGCTCTCCAGTGACACATTTAGGATGCACGGAGACTGACATCAATCACAGTCGTTGAACAAATACCTCCCCTTAACCCATTCCAATTCAATAATTTTTATTAATATTCAAAATTATGATTAAACTTTACACATTCTGGATGGGATATGTGGGGGTGACTGAGGGAACAAATGTTGGGTCTGGTCGATCAATCATGTGTAACCATTCAATCTGTCTTGGATATGGGAGCAGTTATCAGAATATAAGCATGCTTCTCTGTTTATAAATTGAAACATGCGCTCTGTATCTACTGATCATGCACTGCAATATCAGGAAGACATTGAGAGAACTTTTATCGTTCATAATTTGAGAAGAAAATATCCCTAAGACTACGTGCAGTTATAAAAGACAACGACATGATTTAGTTAACCGGAAATTGTACCTAAGAGGTAATGGGGGACTGCAGATTTTGGATAATTCAGTGTAGATAAAGGATGTCGGTGGAAAACGCACAATAAGCCAGGCAACATCCGCGATGCAAGAGAGTCGACGTTTCAGACAAGACCTTTCTTCAGGACTGGGGAGGGAGAAGAGAAAATGGGTGATGGGGTGAGGCTGGGGGAAAGATAAGTGATAAGTGAGTGAAGGTAGGAGGTAGAAGGTAGTGATAGATCGGTCGGGAGTGTGGAGCAGATGGTGGGGAGCAGTTGGTGGGAAGGAAGATGGACATTAGGTCTCCTCGAGAGGGGAGATTTAAGTCCAGGAGATGGATCTGGGGTCTGGGTTGGCCAGGGGAGATTTGTAGATCAGTGAATCCAATGTTCATGCCGTGTGTTTGTTAGCTTCCGAGGCAGAAGATGAGGTGTTACTGGTAACATCCTGGTACTCTCTTCTCAACCATCTCGAGCTTAGCAATCTCCTTCCTATAACAGAACTGCACACAGTACTTCAGAAGAGGCTTTATCAATGACCAGCACAATCTCAGCATGACTTCCCAACTTCTAACCTTAAAGGTCTGAGCAATGAAGTAACCTTAAACACCCTGCGCCTCAAACTTCAAAGAATTATACCTGCGCCGCTGGGTCCCTTTTTTCTATATAACGACCAAAGCCCAGCATTTATTGTGTAAGCCATCCCCTTGTTTGTTTTACCAAAATGTAATACCTTACATATACCAATGTTAACCCCATCTGCCACACCTCAGCCCAGTGAATGATATTACTGCCCCGTCATACTTCCCCTTCAGATTAAAACGACACTCCCCTCTCCAGAAGGCCTACAGACACCAGTCTTGAGTTTCTCAAAGAGCCAGAGCTTGGTTTGACTTGTGCAGGCAGAAGGAGGAGTTGGTAAGCAAAAGCTGGAAAGGAAACAGTTGCCTTGTATAAATGAACGATTTTCGGAAGAGGGAAGTCACATGTTAGAGATTTGAAATAGTGACCGGTGCTTTGGGACCAGAAATGTGCTCCTTCCTCATCTCTGGTGTTCAGTATTGATATCTACTCGAGATCCATCATAGTGCAGAATGTGTTGCAGGATTTCTTTCCCTGATATAGCAGACTACGAATAACAGCCATTTAAAACAGTAATGATAGCCAAGCAATTAAAGAGCTTCATCGATTATCTCAATGGCACAGCAAAAGCACTCAACATCCTATAGTTAATGCTAATAACTTGTACTTTTTTTCAATGAGAAATGTCCCCTGTATAATTTGGTAAGGTTAACTAAAATTTAATAAATCCATACACTGAACATACGACCCAAATTCTGAGCATGGCAGAGGCCTTGTTTAATTGATGGTGCTCACGTTTCTGAGGCAGAACTCTGGATTCGATTCCAGTCCATGAATGTCTGGTAGTGTCCCTATCTCTGTAGAAGATGGTATGTATTCATGTCCTGTGGAGGTGTGTCACAGCATGTTACAACAGGCTGACGAACAAAACACAGGAGCATCATGTTGAAGCTTCAGCGGGTAATGCTGAATGATGGTAGTCTCCCTGTCACTGGGACGAAAATTCCAGTTTCAAAGCCCACAGGGCTGTTTCATAATATGTCTGAACAAGTTGATTAAACTCTTTTTGAAATCGTGTCTTGATGGAGAGGGAAGAGGTACGACAACTGAATTTGAGAATTGAGACTGCGGATGACTGAAAGCACAGCCATTCGTGTTGATTGGAGTCACATTTGCACTTTCTAGAAGTTTATAATTTGATAAAGGTCATTGAGTGTTGAAGGGGCACCAGAGGTAGTGTCAGGAAAAACAGAGTAGAGATCATTACACATTCTGTGTTTGGAAAGCTGTGACTAGTGGAATTCTTCAGAGATCTGCGTGATGACATCAACAAATTACAATCCATACCAATGAATTGGATGAAAGAGATGGAGCTCAGTTTGCTCATGCATCAGGATAGTCATTCAATAAGTTGTCAAATGGAGACTGAGCATCTGCAATGGAATATAGACAGGGGAGGGCAGAGCATCTGCAATGGGACAGAGACAGGGGAATGCAGAGCGTCTGCAATAGGGTAGAAACAGGGGAAAGGCAGAGCATCTGCAATGGGATACAGACGGGGGAGGTCAGATCATCTGCAGTAGGATAGAGACAGGGGAGTGCAGAGCATCTGCAATAGGATACAGACAGTGGAGGGTAGGGTATCTGAAATGGAATACAGACAGGGCGAGGGCATAGCATCTGCAATGGGATGCAAACGGGGGAGAGTAGGGCATCTGCAATGGGATACAGACAGAGGGAGAGCAGAGAGTCTGCAATGGGATACAAATGGGGGAGAGGAGAGCGTTTGCTTTAGGATACAGAGATTGGAGGGAATAGCGTCTGCAATGGGATACAGACGGGGGGGAGGTCCGAGCAGCAAGCGATGGCATATAGACTGTTTTGGGGAAAAAACAAAACAGCAGAAAAGTATTTAAATGCAAAGAGAATGCAGAACTCAGTGCTACCGAGTGATTTGAGTGTTCTGGCACATGACTCAAATTTCTCTGAAGATGCAGCAAATGATTTGGAAGGTAAACAGAATGATTCTATTTCGTGCAAGGTGTGTTGGGTATGAACTTAGCGATGTTTTCTGCATCAGTGCAGGGCATTGCTGAGATCACATCTGATGTATTATGTGTAGTTATAATTGCCTGAAAAGAAAACACAAAATTGCTTTCGAAACGTTTCGAAGTTTTTTTTTCTCTTTACTCATTCTTGGAGTGAAGGCATTACGTTATGAAGAACAAACAGTTCAGCCTGAGAATGAGGGATGTTTAATTGACCATATAAGATCTTGAGAAGAGTATAGTTGGTGAATACCGGATGGATGTTTCTTCTTGTGTGGGAGAATAAAACTGGGGAAATAATTTCAGAATAAGGCAATTTGAAAGGAAAGGTCATTGGACTGAAAAATTGAACTCTGATTTCTCCTCATACATGCTCCAAGACTGGCTGAGCTTTTCCAGTAATTTCTGAATTTGTTTAAGAATAAAGATATTCATTTTAACACATATTGTGGAGACATGAAACGCTATTTTTACATTATGCAGGCACATATTAACAGATCTTCAAAACAAGTAGGGCCATTTGTTGTTAATGAATTGATTCTGTGTCCGACAACAGCAATAATGCACTGACCTGGAGTCGAGAATGTGATGGTGTCATATAGTTCGGACAATGTTCAAGGAGAGCTCACATGGTCCAGCTTGGGATCTGATAACATGATTGATTTAACTCAGAGATGGAAAATCTAGTCTATCTGTGAAGGAACTGTCTATTTCCCCCTTTCTGTTTCCCTGTCGCTCATCACAGCAACGTATGGGAGTGAAAAATAAACAGTCGCCTTTCACTCTCATGCAGGATTCCTGATGATGATTCATTGGAATCTCCCCACTGCCTGAAGCAAAGCAATTCATCCAAATCCAACTGTTTCAGGAAGAAATCCCATTGTCAGTAGGTTGTTCGGGCAGAATAACTTCAGAAGTAATTATTCCGACTCGATAGTGAGAGTGACAGACAAGATATTCTGTGTCTGCAAATGGGAATCCAGGGTGGTGTTTAGCCTCCTATGTGCCAGGTTCCAGGATGTCACAGAGCGGCTGTAGAACCTTCTCCCCGGGGTGGGGGAGCAGGCAGAAGTCATTGTGTGCATTAGTACAAATGACACAGGTAGAAATAGTGATGAGGTCCTGCAGAGCTAAAAGAAAGGGAAAAAGACAGGTCCACGACAGAGGTAATATCGAGTTTACTTCCAGTGCTCCGTGCTAGTGAGGATGAGAACAGGAGGATATGGCAGATGAATGTGTGGTTAAAGAATTGGTGCAGGGGGCAGAAATTTATATTTTTGGATCACTAGGATCTTTTGTGGGACAGAGGTGATCTGTTCGGGAAGGACGGGTTGTACCTGAACTGGAAGGGGACCAATATCCTGGCAGGCAGGTTTGCGAGTGCTGCAAGGGAGGGTTTCAACGAATTTGGCTGGGGTTGGGGAGGGGTAGAATCCTCAACAGCAGGAAGGCAAGTGTGCGGCTAGAAAGAGATAGAGTAATCAGAAACAGTAAAGTGAAGAGACAGGTTAGGCTGGAACACGACAGGCCGTAAGGAATGTCTGTTGGATTAAATTGCAACTGTTCCAGTGCAAGATGGCTGACAGATAAGGCCGAGGAATTCAGGGTGTGAATAGCTATATGGCACTGGAATAACATAGCCATTACAGAAACATGGCTAATGGAGGGACAGAACTGGCAACTAAATGGACCAGGGTACAGGTGCTTTATGCGGGACAGAGATGGTGGAAGGAGGGGACGGGGAGTTACATTTTTGATTGAGGCGAGTATCACAGCAGTAATCAGAGATAAAATAATTGATGTATCATCCAATAAGTATTTGTGGGTGTAGATAAGAAAGAAGAAGTGAATGGTGATATTATTTTGGTTGTTCTATCGGCTCCCATATAGGAAACCGAGAATTAGAGGAACAAGAATATGCAAAGAGATGAGGAGGCTTGCAGGCTCATTAGGATTGCCATAGTAGGAGATTTAGTTTTCCTAACATAGACTGGGAATGACATAGAATTAAAGACTGAGATTGCCTATATCTATTAAGTGTGTTCAGAAAAGTACCCTCAAGCAGTAAGTAGAGGGTGCAACTCGGGAAGGGACGAGACTTGACCTACTCTAAGAACTAGGGCAGGACAGGTGACTGAGATGACAGTGGGGTAGCACTCTGGGACCAGTGATCATAGGTGTATTAATTTTAATATAGTAATGGAGAAGGACAAAACTGGTCCACATGTTTAAGTTCTAAATTGGGGAAAGGCGAATTGTGACGGAATTAGACAGGAGCTTGTAGGGGTTGGTTGGATGAGCTTGTTTGCAGGCGAAAGGTCTTCTGGCAAATGGGAGGCATTTAAAAGTGAAATGTCTACTTTTCAACGTCTATATGTTCCTGTGAGGGTAAAAGGCACGGTTGGGAGGAATAGGGAACCCTGGATGTTAGGAGATATTGAGACTTTGACCAGCCAAAAGGAGGCATGGCTCAGGTCCATGCAGTTGGGATCAAGGGAATCTGTGACGGTGTGCAGGGGACACAGTAGTTTACTGAAGATGGAAATCAGGAGGGCGAAAAGGGGGCACAAGGTAGCCTTGGCTGAGAAGATTAGGGTGAATCCAAAGAGGTTCTTTAAGTATATTAAAGTAAAAGTAATAACTAAATGAGAATATAACCCCTCAATGTCCAAAGTGGACATGCATGTCTAGAACTGTAGGAGATTTGCGAGATTCTCAATGAATATACCTCCTCTCTGTGTACCGTGGAGGAATACAAGAAGACTTAGGTGCTTAACAAATGTCGTGATGTTATCTTGGAGTGAGTCAATATCACAGGAGAGGACGTGTTGGCTGTATTAGAATGTATGAAGGTGGATAAATCTCCTCATCCTTAACAGTTGCTTCCAAGAACACGACAAGAGGCGACAGAAGAAACTACAGGGACCCTGGTTAATAGTTTTGCATCATCGTTAGCCACAGGTTAGGTTCCAGAGTATTGGAGGATAGCAAATGTTGTGCCATTATTCAAGAAGGGAAGCAAAGAAAAATCTGGGAACTATAGGCCAGGAAATCTAACATATGTGGTACGTAGGTTACTTGAGAAGACTCTGAGGGATAAGATATATATGAATTTCGAAAGAGAGCGTTTGATTAGAGACAGTTTTATTTTCCAGATTCTCTACAGTATTGAACCAGGCCATTTGGCCCAACAAGACCAACCCTCCAAACAGTAACACACCCAGTCCCATTTCCCTAGCCTATATTTACCCCTGACGAATGCACATATCCCTATGGGTAACTTAGCAGACCAATTCACCTAACCTGTGCATCTTTGGATTGTGGGAGGAAAATGGAGCACCCGGAGGAAACCCACACAAACACATGGACAATGTGCACACGCCACACAGAGAGCCTCCCGAAGCTGGATTCAAGCCCGGATCCATGGCACTATGAGGCCTCCATCTTGCCCCTGGTGCACCCCTCAACTTTGTAACAGATGCGCTCTCCAGGTTGATATCCCTTGGGAGGGGCGTCATACAATTATAGGGGGAGACTTTAACCCGACATCTGGATCCCAAGGTGGATAGCATGTTTCAGGTTCTCGAGAATATTTCCCTGCAATCCAGGCAGCTGGTGGATGTAAACAGGGAATTGTGCCTGGTGGATGTGTGGAGATGGTTCACTCTAAGGGTTGGTACTTCACCTTCTTATCTAAGCCACATAAGTGCCAAACTAGGATTGACATGTTTTTGCCCGATTGGTCTTTTTGAAGTTAGTGTTGTTTTGTAGAATTGGGAACATAGCAATTTCTGATCATGTGGCCGTTTACATGGAGGTTAAGGATGGCGGCGACGGGACAGGCTCACACCACTGGTGAATGGATACTTTCCTCCTGAACGATAGCTAGATTATTGAATATTTTTAATGGGATTTATTTTTTTTGTACATGAATTTGGACTGCCAGTAATCCGACCGTGCTGTGGGAGACTGCCAAGGCATATGGAAGGGGTTTGATTATTTCTTACTCGGCGACTCGGAAGCGGTAGAATGGGGCAGCTGAGACAGCATATTTTGAAGACCGTCTGTAACTAAGTTGCAGGAGATTACCATGCTCCGGGCTGCTCTGAACGCTGCCTTCATCCAGACAGCAAAGAGAGTGACTTCATTTGCGAAACAGAGGTTATTTGATTATGGTGATAATCTGGGTAGATATCTGGCATACTTGGCCAGAAAGAAGAGTGTCCCCAGTCTATCACATTCATTCGTGAGTGTTCTGTTACTATCACCTGCGATCCCAGAAAGATTAATGCAGCATTCAGGAAGTTGTTTTCTGGGTTGTTCCAGTTAGAGGGCTGTGAGGATAGATTGGCGACGATGGAGCACTTTGTTTGGACCCTGGAACTCCCAGGTGTAACTTCAGAGCAGGCTCTCGTTTGAATGCCCCTCTGACAATCCAAGCGATACAGGGGGCGGTGAGGCAGCTCCAGAGTGGTAAAGAACCAGGCCCAGATGGATTTTAGAGTTAGATTTAAAAGGAGTTCATAGACCTGCTGGCTGGGCCAATGTTGGATATGTACAATTATTCTCACAGTCAGGATTGCCTCCCATCCTCTCTGAGAGAAAGAAATATTTATCTTATTCTCCACTTCATGTAGGCCTATATCCTTATTAAACGTGGACTATAATATTTTGGTGAAAATGCTGACGTTGAAGGTGGAGAATATCTTGGCCTTTATTGTGAAATAATACCAGACAATTTTTATTAGTGGTTACAGGTCGTCTAATAATATTAGGAGAGTGCTAACATGGTTCAGGTGTGCCAGCAAGGGTCGATTCCAGGCTTGGTAGTGGATGCAGAGAAAGCAGTTGACTGAGTGGAGTGGCTGTACCTCTTTTATGTCCTGGAAAGGTTTGGCGTTGCAGGGGTCTTTGTCAGGAAGGTGGCAGTGTTATATAGGGAACCTAAAGCAGCGGATTTCACTTATGGTGTAAGGTCTGAGAATTTTACCAGTGGCTGAGGCAGCCTTCAACGGTGTCCCGTTATACTGTTACTATTTACACTGGAGATTGACCGTTGGGAGAGGCCGTCAGGAGTGACCACAATATAATTGGCCTGGAGGCAGGATCAGGATGGCATAGGATCACCCTTTACACAGATTAAGCTCTTCTCTTTCTAACTAGCTCGATGATATCTATGCCCCATTTAATACAAGTGATTAATTTATTTGGATCTTTCTCGGGATATAAAATCAATGTTATGAAATCAGAGGCCATGCCTGTCTCGCATCTTCTTAGAGTTCCTATACGGAGGTTTACAGACGGCTTTGATCTTTTATTTGGCATCACGTGCGGCCTCTAATGGAGTTGACCCTATTTCAGCTTCTGTGGGTCTGAGGGATGTGGATGGATTTTACACACTTTAAGAAATACCAATTGAGTTCCCTCCTAGCCTATTTGGCTGATTGGGCTTGCCAAGACCCGCGGTCAATGTGGTTGGACATCGACGTCTCCCAGGCAAAATGTCCCCACATTAATCTGTTGTTCATGGACAAGATGATGACTGTTATGGACCATTGCAGAAATCCACTGTCCTTAACACAGTTAAAGCATGGAGAATGATGCAATAAAGTGAGGGAAATCTTCAAAAAAAACTTATCCTTTTACTCCCATTGTAGGATTGTTGGATGCTGGCTTTTGGCTTTGGGAGTCCAGAGGAGATTCCTGTTTGGGAGACTTGTTTAACGGGGAGGGCATGACGCCTTTCGAGCAGCTGAGCCAGAAATATGAGCTATCGAGGAGATTAGGGATTTATATAGAGAAAAGGACAACATTAATGGTTAGTCCCCATAAGTCGAATATGGAGGTGAGAGTTCTTCAGTCCACGGGCACTCTCTCGTTCAGTACTTTCTAGCATTCAATAGGAGGTAATGTCTCAAAGGACATCGAACAGCTGTGTGGATTTTGAGTTCAGCAACTAGGGGTGGATATCTTCACCAGAGGAGTGGGAAAATATTTGGAAGAATGTCTGGAAGATTTCGATTTGCAATAGGACACAAGCTATGCAACTGAAGGTACTCTACAGGGTTTATTTGACAACAGAGTGGCTTGTTAAAATTAAGACAGGAGCGTCCCCAATGTGCCCAAATGTAAAACAGATGTTGGTACTCTTACTCATTGCTTGTGGCCACGCCACAAACATCGTAGATTTTGGGGTGCTATAGCGAGTGTTTTGGAAGGGGTCTTGGGAACCGAGGTCAAGATAGATCTGATTTCCCACCTCTTGGGTTCGCCGAATCACCCGTCTTTGGGAATAGATTGTTTAGTATCCTTTCATTTTGTGTGAGGAAGAACATTGTGATGAGGTGGGTGCCGGAAAATCCCCCAGTATTCTCGGAGTGCTGTAGGTTAGTTATGGAGCACATCCCCCTGGACTTCCTTACAATTATCTTGCACCAGAAAATTGAACCTTTTCATCGGATGGAGCAGCCCTTTTTGAACCATGTAGGCGCGGACTTATTAGCTATTTTGTTCAGGGCATTTTTGTAACCATAAGCATCGGGTCTGGTGTCCTAGATGCCCCATGGGAGGAAACATTCTCAACAAACACGGCTTCACAATGCCAACCCAGTACTCTGCACAGACAGTGCAGACCACACCAGCCCATGGGGCGCTGTGCAGTGTATAACAGTGAATTGTTCTGTAAAGCTGGAGCAGTTACCCTCCCAGCATGTAGAGTTGTGTACCTCACCCCAGTGCATTGTTCAGTAACATTGTGTTAGATCACTTCCCAGCGTGGGGAAACTTGCAGCCCATGCTGGAAGTGACAGCTCCCATCCATTTACAGCTTCATACTTCCATTGCGCCAAGTGATGTAGAACAACTAGTCAAAAGGAAGGAGGACGTTTACTTAAGGTTGAGGAGGCAAGGATCAGACAGGAATCGAGAGGGTTACAGGTTAGCCAGGAAGGAACTGAAGAATGAATTCAGGAAAGCAAGAAGCAGGCATGAAAATTCCTTGGTGGGTAGGATTAAGGTAAAAGTGAAGAGGTTCTACACGTCAGCAACAAGTGGACGGCCAGAATGAGGGTAGGCCTTATCACAGATTGTGCAGGGAATTTGCCTCATGAGTTGGAAGCGGTAGGAAATATCCTTAATGAATGCATTGCTTCAGTATTCACTACTGAGAGGGGTTTTGAAGTTTATGGGGAGAACGTGAAACAGGTTGATATGCTAGAACAGGAGGATGTGATGACAAATTTGAGAAACACAAGGATAGATAATTCTCCTTGACCAAACAGAATATACGCAAGGATGCTACAGGAAATGAGAGAAGAGATTGCTGCACATTTGGCAATGATCTTTGCATCCTCACTGTCCACTGGAGTCAGGCCAGATGAAAAGAGGTTGGCAAATGTTATTCCCTTGTTTAAGCAATGGAATAGGGATAATCTTGGGAATTATAGGCCAATCAGTCTTATGACAGTGGAGGGCAAAGTATTGTGGAGGATTCTGAGAGACATGATTTATGATTACGTGAAACAAAACATCGTTTGATTGAGATCGTCAGGATGACTTTGTAAGGGGCCGGCCATGCCTCCCGAATCTTTTTGAACTGTTTGAGGATATGACAAAACACATTTATGAAGGTAGTTCAATGGATGTGGTGTATATGGATTTTCGCAAGACTTTTGATAAATTTACCCACAGTAGGCCCATTCAGTAAGTAAGGAGGCTCGGGATGCAGGGAAATCTGGTTGTCATGATTCACAATTCCTGGCCCATAGAAGATAGAGGGGGGAAGTAGATCGAAGCATTCAGTCTGGAGCTCTGTGATCAGTGGTGTCCCGCAGTATCAGTTTTAGGACCTCTGCTCTTTGCGATTTTTATTCATGGTTTGGATGAAGAAGTGGAAGTGTGGGTTAGTACGTTTTCCAAAACACAAAGATTAGTGGGGTTCCGGATAATTTTGAGGTATGTTGTAGGTTGCAATGGAACATTGACAGGATTCAGAACTGATCAAGTTAATCCTGGAACAGTGTGAAGTCATTCACTTTGGAAGGTCGAATTATAATGTAGAATATTGGGATAAAGGCAGTATACTTGGCAGTGTGGAAGAACAGAGGGATCTTGGGCTCCATGTCCAGATATCCCTCAGAATTGCTACCCAGTTTGATGGCAAATCGGCAAAAGGGAGGACTGCAGATGCTGCAGAAAAATCGACATTTCAAGCAGGAGCTCTTCATCATCTGATAAAGAGCTCCTGTCCGAAACATCAATTTTCCCGCTCTTCGGATGCTGCCTGATCTGCCGTGCTTCTCCAACTCCACCCTAATCCGGACCCAGGTTGATATGGTTGTTAAGAAACTAAATATTGTGTTGGCTTTCACAAGCTAGGGAACTGAGTTTCAGAGTTGTGAGGTTGTGCTACAGCTCTATAAAGCATGGATTAAACCACTTTCATTAAGTTGAAGGTGTGTGTAGTACCTTTTAAGAGAGAGTGAATGTTGTTCTCCACTGAGAGCTTGCAAGCACTTGTTGTATGACTACCTAGCAGTTCCAGAGTATACTGGAAAAAATAAAACATGCAATGTTTGACTGTGAAACAGATACCTTGAGTTGTGGTTGCTGTTTTGACAACAATTCGAATTTAACCAATCAGTTTAAATTATGCCCCAGGATACTAAAGTCCATCGATTTTGAATTTATTGTTTTGCCAACATCTAACCAAAGAGACGATCTAATATTGAGGGGCATAATAGAAACAGGCAGCTCGCGCGTTAGGCTGAGAGTAACTGCCATCTAGCGAGAAACTGCCATGCAAAACTCTCTCTGTCAAAGATGCTGTTTCTGTATGAAATATCCTTGCACTAAAATTCAGAAGACAACCCAGGAAGATCTTCAATTGAAAGCAGGACAACACTGGAGATAACAGATGCTGGGTGGTTTTGAAATTTACTCGATGCAATTTTAATATGGGCCTTTATTGTTGGAACATGATGTTGTTATAAAGTTAGAGGCAGATACCAATCAGTTCAGAGAAAGAGGCGTTTAGAGTTGTGAATAGTTGTTCAATGTTCCTTTTAGAGTTAAGGAATAAATTGATATTATTTATCCTTAAAGAGTGAAATTTGGGATTTGTCACTCGTACTTTAACAGCTTACGAGGCGACTTGAGCTTTTCTGGCTGTTTGGTTTAATTAGCGGAAGGGTTCATCGCCATGATGTAACACTACACGTGGAAAATTGTGTTTAGTTCTGGTTGCTTTGTCATAGAAAAGGTGCGGAAGCTATAGAGATGGTGCAGAGGATTTCCTGCAGTGAAATAGAAATATTGACACACAGCACACAGAGCAAGTGAAATATTGAGAATGTCACCACACGAAAAAAGTAAATACTGGCAGATTCTCCATGTCTGTATAAACATCAGTGTGTCAGTGTGTGTATAGTATGTATGTATTGATTACAGTGTATCTGTGTGTGCATGTGCATCAGTGTATCAGTATGTGTCGCTATATGTCTGTATTAGTATCTGTGTGACTGCATCAATTTCTCTGTGTGTGTGCGTGTGTGTGTATCTGTATTCATTACTGTGTGTCTTTCCGTGTCTTTATTCGTCTCTGTGTGTACCTGAGTGTCTCTGTTTGTATCTGTGTGCATAGCGGATATGTCAGTCTCTGTGGTGTTTAAAGTGAAGCAATGCCCATTCGGTTAGCCTTCACTCTCTACTACGTCGACGATATTCCTGGTGAAGTGCTTCGTCCCAAAACATTGATTTTCCTGCTCCTCGGAAGCTGCCTGACCTGGGTGCTTTTCCAGCACCACACTCTGGATTCTGATCTCCAGCATCTGCAGACCTCACTTTCTCACATCAGAGTTTCAGTCTGGGAGGGAGACAGCTCACAGCACCATCCAAACTGACAGCACCGTCACCACACACACACGCAATCACACATATAGGCAGGTATAGGGAGGATCGTAATTGCACTGAGGACCCTAAGAACGGAGAATGTTCATGTCGAGTAATGCCTGCGTTCCTACTACAACGTGGAAGTGATTTGTCTTTGAAGATTATTCACACAGTGTACACAAAAAAGAGCATTTCGTCTGCAACTGCATCCAATCAATGTCGAACGAAACATTTGTAAGGTGATATAATGCGTTTATTGCACATCCTTTAACTTGAAAACTTTTGTAATGCGCTCTTACAAATTATAAGTGGGAAAGGTTTGAAAAGTCCTGAACCTGACTCAGTTATGATGGTAATATCTCTCGAACAATATTATTAGGTAACAGACGAAACTGCTCTATGCTTAAAAAGAGTTATTTGAAAACCCAAGCAGCCGTCCAATCTGAGAGATTCACTGAATTTGATGTCCCCTGAGAGAAAAAAATATCTGACATTGTTCAGGGGAGGCCAGCAGAGGGTCGCATTGTATGGCTCTATACTTCACGTTGACAGACAGTCGAGATGGAGGAAGGGGGAGGGTGTTGGTATCAGTTTCAGCGGATTTACCCTAAAAGCTACAAAGACCACGTTTAACAGAGATGCAGACAGAGATACGCAAAAACATACATAGACACATTGAACACACAACACATATAGATACAGGTACAAACACTTACACACTAACACTTGCAAACTCCTGCACACAGAAAAAGTAGTTTACTAACGATACGTTTTTCATTAACAAGGGAACCATTTGATCAGTTGGCGAAGGCAAAAGAATGCGACTGAGAAACATTTCACCAGTGATCAAACGGCACAGCAGATCCGATTGGCTAAACGGCTTAATTCTGCTCCAATTTGCTATAATCTGGAGTGATTCATTTTGGAAGATCTAATTCAAGTGCAGATTACAGGGTCAAAGGTAGCATTCTTGGCCGTGTGGAGGAACAGACGGATCTTAGGATTCACGTCCGAGGATACCTCCAAGTTGCCATTCACGTTGATAGGGATGTTAAGAGGAGTATGGTGAGTTGGTTTTTCTTAACAGGGAGATTGAGTTTAAGAGCCGCGAGATTATGCTGTAGCTCTGGTTAAACCACACATGAAGTATTGTGTTGAGTACTGGTCGCCCCATTAGATTAAGAAATTGGAAGGTTTCCAGAGGGTGCAGACAGGATTTACAAGGATGTTGTCTGTGCAGGAGGGCATGTCTTATGGAGAATTTCTATGGGAACTAGGCTTTTCTCATTGGAGTGAAGAAGGATGAGAGCTCCATAATATAGGTGTGCAAGATGATGAAGCATGGATAGAGTGCACAGCTGGAGACTTTTAAGCGGGGTGGAAATGGCGGTCACACAGGAAGTATAATTTTAAAGTGACTGGAGGAAGGCTGAGGGGAGATGTCAGAGACAGTTTTTTGTTCTACAGATAGTGGTAGGTGCGTGAAATGCACAGCAAGCGGTGGTAGTAGAATCAGATACATTAGGGACATTGAAGCAACTCTTGGATAGACACATTGATGATAATAAAATGAAGGGTATGAATTTTAGTTTAGTCGTAGACTAGGATAAAAGATTGGCACAACATCGAAGGCTGAAGGACTGTGCTGTGCTGCACTTTCTATGTTCCAATTTCCTACACTCTTGTGAGCTTATGGTATCTGGAGTTCATCTAACCTCAGTTGAGGCTACATTTGGACAGTATTTGATTGTTGGTTGTTAAAGAAAATGTGGACAGTTTGAGTTTTGAATGGCCTATATCTGTTTCTAATTGTTGTGTCCCTGTGTCAAAAGAGTGGTGATTGGCTTGAGGGCGACCCATTTTAAGAATAAGGGCATTCCCATTTCTGACTGAGACAGGGATGTTCCTTTTTCTTTAGGGTTCTGTGATCTGTAGTGTTCCCACGCCCGAGCAGCAGTGAAGACTGGGTTACTAAAAAAACATTCAAAATTGGGTTTCCTAGATCATTGATGAACAAAAGAATCCACGTTTATTGGGAACAGACAGGAAAGGGAACTTTAGTTACAATCACATCAACAATGCACATTCTGAAAGGAGCAGCAGGCGCGAGGGGCTGAATGGCCACCTGCTGTTCCGAACCCATATCTTGTTCTCTCACTCAAACTCTCGATTCTGTTACAGAGGGAGATGAATATCCAATTCAGCCCGTCAGCAATGAGACACGAGGAGAACATTTTGCCCTTTAAGGATTTACAGAGGAAGATGATAAAGTCATTCAGCCACTTGAGTACATTACAAGTCACATGAGGCGGCCATCCAACCTTTCTGAGCTGCTATGCAGGAACAGGGAACCCTGGGTACCTATCAGGAAACAGACAGTAGGGATTGATGTTTGTTTTCAGTTAGGAAATCTTAACGTGGTGGAGTTCCTGAGAGATCAGTGCAAGATCAACAACTATTTCGAAACTGTCAATGATTTAGATGTGGGGATTGATTGAATTGGACCTTATTTGGCTCAGCCACCAAGACATTCATTCAATAAGATGTCAAGAGGAGGTAGAGAGTCTGTAATGGGGGTAGAGACAGGGGAGGATAGTGTGTAAACCTTTAGCAAAAACAGTATAACCTGCGCGAATGAAGTTTATGCTGTAACAATAGTGTAAAACAACAGTAAACAACTTAAAATGCTCACAAAACTCAATGGTACAAAGGGATTCGTGCATCCTGGTATATGTATCACACAAAGTTATTATGCAGATGTGATACGTGGTTCGGAAAGTATTTAGAATTATTCTATTCCATACAAAGGCTATCAATATATTTTACTGCATCTGTACAGGGGCTTTCTGAGGCCACATCTGATATATTGCGTGTAGTTATGATTCCCTAATATGAAAAATAAATATAATCAATTGATTCAGCAGCTTTATGAAGTTGTACTTGTTCCTGGAAAGAAGGCCTTATTCTGCCTTACACCTCAGAAACAGATCTTTCGGTTCACCTTGTCCATGACGACTCGATGTCCTCAATTAATCACGTCCCATTTGCCAGCACTTGGCCGATAATCCTTCCTATTCAAGTATCCAGTCAAATGGTTTTTAAATGTAATTTTCCCAGCCGCCAACACTTCCTTTGGCAGTTCATTCCATACACTCCGAGAAAAGATTACCACTATTATTTCTTTTAAATCTTTCCCCATCACCTTCAAACTATGTGCTCTAGTTTTGGACTCCCTAAACCTCAGAAAATGTCCTTGGCTATTTACCATTTCCATGCCCCTCATGATTTTATAAACCTCTACAAGGCGAGAACACTTCAGGTTTGAGAATGAGAGATTTTCATACTAAACCATATAAGATCTTGAGGAGAGTCCATCAGGGGCTTGGCTGATGGACATTTCCTCTGGTGTGGGAAACGAGAACTAAGGGTTCAAATTTAAGAGAACAATGTATTCATTTTGACACAGATAGTCCAAAGAAATGAATTTATTGGACAAAATTATGAGGACACATGCAAACGCATCTTCAAATGAAGCTTATAAATTTCTCCTAAATGGAGCAGGGAACAGGGACGGATTCATTTAGTCCCAAGCATGTTCAACGAGGCTTCACATGGGCCAATTAGGTGGTCAGATAACATTATTGCATATTTCATTTAAAAGTTGGAGAAAATGCAACCTGCTGGAGAAGTCACGGCTTATTGTTCCCTTAGTTTCCTTTTTCCTTCTCACAGCAACGTATGAGAGGGGAAAACTCATCTTTAGCACTGATGAAGGATTCTTGTTGAAGTTTCATTGGAATCTCCACACTGCCAGAAGCAAAGGGAATGTAGCCAAATCCAAATGTTCCAGGAAGGAATCCGATTGACAGCAGCTTGTGTGAAAAGAATGACCTCAGATGCAGAATACAATTTAATATTTCCTTTTGTCTTGAATTTAACTTTTGCTCCGAGAAACTCTTTCAAACTGATATTCTGCAGATTTGTTTTTCTGTTTGTCTTCATGCATGTGTTTGCGTGTGTCTGTGTGCACCTGTGTATGTGACACTGTCAGTGTCTCAGTGTTTGTGTCTGTGTATGTGCACGTTTCTGTGTATACAAACTGCGTCTCAGTATACATTGAAAGATAAATATTAAAGTTCATATTTGTCCACACTGCTTGTCATGTATCTTTACATCATAGGTTGAGTAAATTTACTTTGGTAAATTACCTTTCCAAATTTAAGCTATCTCCCTGACTTGTCCCGAACAAAGAACCTGAAATAGCCTGAGAACTACATCATTGGCCATATCACCAACCAAGTTATATTTAACATGTGTCATGACAAATGGAGGAGCTGGAGTAAAAAATGAAACAGAGACATCTCCATGTCAAGTCTGAACAGTGATGAGGAGAAATTCACAAAAGGCTGTTTGAGTGGGAATGGTATTCCCCAAAAGTTTGTGGTGCTTGTGTGTTTGCATTATTCAAAGCCATGCTACTATGATATCGGATAGTAAAGGACAATGAACTACACGCTGATCAGCCACAATCTTAGTGCCTGGTGGAGAAGGCTCAAAGTGTCTAATGACCAACCCTTCTCCTCTGTCCCATGTTCCTATGTTCCATTGAACCCCTCAAATCTGCTGGTCAGGAAAGGTCGGAGGCCATTTACCCCCAATAACCTGGTGCACAGAAATAGCGGAAACCATTCAGCCACTGAAGATTGTCACACACATTTTGACATGGCGTTGGAAAATATTCTTGGGAAAAGAAAGGGCAGGTGGTGGAGTGAAAAATCTCATTCCTCTGTCGTTACAGAACTGTCTTCATTTGTTGGACATGTTGCCGATCCAGATTCACTATAAATACAGCGCACATGCCTCACCCAGCGATGACCCACAATATCCTCTGGTCTCCCTGATTGCAACATCCAATAACAGAACTTCCAGGAAAATAACTTCCCAATAACAGAATGAGAGAACGTCAGATACACGAATAGGTCAGTCAGCCCTTCTTGTCTTTTTTTCCCGTCAATATGATCATAGCTAATCTTCAAAATCCTCAACTATTCTTTTATTGTCAATCCCTGCAGCCCTCAATATTCTGATGCCTCATATATCCATTGCGCCCCATTCCAAACATCTTAGCGATCTACCTCCCCACCTCTCTGGAATACAGAAGTCCTGACAGTCACTACCCTCTGTGAGAAGAAAACGCCCCTCACAAACACACCGTGACCTATTCACATGAATAAAAGATATGAACACGCGGTAAGAGTGACTGGCCCTGATATCAAGACAGGATTTAACTGTGGATGGTATCAAGGAACCCGAACAGAACTGAATACAACGGGAATGAATTGTAAACTCCCCACTGGTTAGATACATTCAGAGGACAAGGGAAGATATTTGTGGTTGGTGAGGATCAATCATTTCTGTCACAGGACATCTCAGGGCGCACCCTCAAGGTAGCTTTCTTCAGCTGTTTCAACGTCTTTCCCACATCATATCTCAGAAGTGGGAGATGTTCACTGAGGATTGTTAAAAATAATTTGTCACCTGTCCACTGCTGAAGCAGTCCATGTCCATGTGCAGCAATGCTTGGATAGCATCTAAACTGTGTTGCTAAAGTGAAGGTAACATTCATGTAGCTGTCCAACTAGTCCCGCATTTAAATAAGAGGAGTTCAATCAGCACCTCAAGCTGGTTGCAACAGAATGTATTCAACCCACTGAAACTATTGGACAAGGACAGGGGTAGCCCATTCAGTCCCTCCTGCCTGTTAAACAAGGAGGGAAGGAGTGTAGACAGAACATAGAGGTGTTAAACAGGAGACAGGAGTTGCCAGGTCAGGTCTCTGAGCCTCTTCCATGTGAGCAGGAAGAGGCCATTCACCTGTCAACTCAATTATGCAGAAATAGGAAGTTGTCATTCATGCCCCAACATGACAAACTGTGAAGCAGCGACTACACAGATAAACTGCTCTATGTTGTTCCTCCTGGATCCATTGCCAGTGGTGCACGTGTTACTTAACTTGGTTTACTGAAGGTGAGAAAGGAAGGTGGATGGTTCATGCCAAGTCTCAACTAAATAGCTTCTGTCTCCGAGAAGACAGACTGGTGTTTTTATGGAGACTAGAAACTGGTGGGAATGGCTGCATCTTTCAGGAATACGGTAAACCTGACAGATCTGGCTGCTGACAGATTTTTGAACAGTGCAGGTTCACACACCAATTGCATATTGAGACTGTGAGAGTTCATTCAGAGCCTGGAGCTGCCTCTCAACCAACATGCGGGTCCGCGCAGGGATGTGAACTATTGGGAATCAAATATCATGGGAAAACGTAATGTTCCACATGATTACTGTCTTTGTCTTGGCAATATGAGTGTTAGTGCCTAATCTTCAAATTTAAATGTAAAAGACTGTTATTCACTCTCAGCGCCAAGGATTAAACACTCAATGTCTTCACACATTCCTCACGGTACCATCATCCCCAGGAATAAATCTGGTGAAACTACTTTGCACTATCTCAGTTGCAATGAAATCATTCCTTATAAAGGAGAGAGAATCTGTACTCAGTGGCCTAAATACGGATCAAGCAACACTCTACAACTGCAGGAAAATGAATTTACTTCCACATTTTAATCATTGTGTAATGAAAGACAACATACTGCCCTGATTACTTGCTGGCTCATGTGAATTGTGCAAGTGATAACTGCAGTTCCCAATCTCTAGTCTTCTAATAAATACAAAACGAAAAGGACTGTATTTGTTGCTCACATTCAAATCATTTCTTTGCCTTGTGAGCAGCTAGGCTCCAAGCACTGATAAATGTGATCCCTATGAGCAATGGCCTTTATTCCAGAGCAGAATCTTACTCTCTGTATTCCCCCTATTATCCAGTTCTCATTTCCATGTAGTTTATTCACCCCTTACACAAGGACTCTAACGTACTTCCTTTCCTGTCAAAAGCCACCTGAGAATCCAAATACACTGTTCCCATTGGTTCTCATTTGTCGATGTCACAATCAACATCCTCCATAATCTCCAGGTGGTTTGTCAAAACGATTTCCCTTTCTAAAATCTAGGCTGACTCCGTAAATCATGTCATTATTCTCCAAGGATATAGTTATTGTGAATTGCTAAAAAAATCTCATACTTTCCCTTACATCTGAGATCGATTTATTCATCAGTTGGTATTCTGTTTTAAATATTTATGGTCACAGTAGTTACTTCTAAGTCTGCAGTATCCTTTCCATGACATAAAAAGCTTTGACAAACTTTGTCCTCCCTCAAAGAGTTAAGGATTTGACTGTACAGAATCAGGCCATACCGTACCTGCTCCCGAAAGAGCTACCAGGCAAACACAACTCTCCAGCCCTAACTCTGTAAGCCTCTCAATTCATAACTCATTTAGTCCATTAACTTACCAATATTCAATACAATGAGCTTTGTTTTTTTTCCCCAGTACTTCCTCTTTGATAATTCTAACTTCTTGCAGTTCCACATTTTCGCCAGTCACCCTAACATTTCGGGAAGATTTTCTATTCTTTCCTCTGTGGAGACAAAAGCAACATATTCACCTCACCGGACTGAGATGGCCTCTGTCAACTTGTGAGTAGAGGATCGCACTCTGGCAAAGTGGATGCTTCACCCACTCCTGCCTGGAAAGTTCCAGAATCAAAACAGTTGATGGGCATTTTTAGTAATGTCCTCTCCCTGGTCTGAGACTATAGTTTGTGCTGATGGAGTTTTCACAGCTCTGTGACCTCATTGTTGAAATTAACTGATTTCACACTTTGCACATGGCAATGGTACAACATTGGGAAATATTTGTGGAAATCTCAGAAAGGATAGAGTGGTGTCCTGCTCCTTCCTATGCAGTCTCTGCAGACCCAGACTCTCTTCAAAATGCAGTGCCACCAGACCCTCAGATTTCCCTAAGTCATGGTAGTAGCTGATAACACAAACCCAAGAAAACAAACGGAGAACCTTCACTCATTTTCCAGTGATGGGTACAAGTCAAAACTCTGTACACATGTCACAGCCACTCAGAGTTTAGAAATGACTTTTTCTCCTCAGTTTCTATTCCTGGCTGACAAACCATTGCAGCTCTGTCAGTCCCTGTGAGCTGAAATATGACTTGTTAATGTTCTCCATGGAAGTAGTTGACAATGTAACTGAAAAAAAAAATTATGTACCTCAGTCACAATAACAGCAACACTACCATTACCAGTGTAGATGCTGAGAATGCAATGGTCTAGTGCAATTGTCTCCAGACTATTAATCCGGGGGTCCAGCTAATGACTCAGACCTGGACTTGAATCCCGCCTAATCAGATTGTGGAATTTGAATTCAATGTAGTATTTGGGTTAACAATCTAACGAAGATTATCAATTGTCAAATAAAAACAAACATCTGGCCCTCTTGTGTTCTTCGTGGAAGGAAATCTGTTTTCTTCACGTGGTCAGGTCTACACATGTGACGCCAGACCCAAAGCAATGTGATTGACTCTCAATTGCATTTTGAAATAGCCAAGCCATCCATTCGGTTATATCACTACAAGATCTCAAAGAAATGAAAGCAGACAGATCTAAGCACTCGCAGCCTATAGCATTTGGGCTACATTGGTCCAATCAGGCAGCTCACCAACAACTTCTCATGGGCAACCCGGAAAGTGAAATATATACTGGCTCAGCCAGTGACACCCATGTCCCATTATTGAAGAAAAGAAGATGACCACACTCAGGGAAGAGAGACAGAGGGGACGTACCTCGTTTTAAGCAGGGACTTGGATATATAGGCATGATACTCAGGAATATGGGAAAGATAAAAAAAAGTCAACGAGATTAATATCACATTTTATTTCCATTTAAGCTGATTATCAACAATTCCTTTGTTTGATCATTTTTCTCTATCTCTCTACTTCTCCATACATTCACCTCACTCGACCAACACAAATTAACTATTTCCCAGCTGCTTTCAGATCTGATGCATGGTGAGTGGACTCAAAATGTTAACTCTGTTTTTGTCTCAACAGAAACTGCCAACCCTGTTCCGTTTCCCCAGCACTTTTTGTCTCTTTGTTTTAGATCTTCAGTAGCTTTCTTTGTTTGATTTAATGTTTATTTTTTGTATTTGATGGAATGTCATCATCACTGTCAAGGACAGCATTTGATGACCATCACTAATTGCCCTTAATTGTGATCATTCCACAAGGTAGTACAGAGCCAAGCACATTGTTGTGGGTCTGAACTCACTCTCAATCCAGACCCGGTAACGATGTTAGATTTCTTTAGCAAAGGACATCAGTGAAACAGGTAGATTTTTAGACAAAATTCTCCTCGTTTTATGGTTACAGTTTGTGCATTTGTTTTTATTTGGATTCTTATCAATTGAATTTAAGTCCTGCGATCAGCTATGGTAGGATTTGAAATAGTATCTTTAGTATTCTGACCTATGCCTCTAAATTACCCATCCAGCGACATGACTACTCTGACACAGTGTCCCTGTCATGAACTTACTTATGAGACATTACAAGTTTGTTATCGATCTATTCGTAACTAGAGCAGTGGCGAGAAGAGAACTGCATCTGTAAAATCTGACCTTTACCAAGGCATAGGTCATGGTTAATTCAGCAACAGCACTGACACAATGGTGAAGACTCAGAGTATTATGAAGCGTGTAATGGGCAGGTTTGGTGATGGAAACAATACCAAGACATACATCAGTTCAACGCAAAAAGGGTCTTCACTGTTTTGTTTCAGATGTTTGTGAGGAAGATGTCTGAAATTTGTGGAGAATGAGTGGAATTTATAATGAAACTAAATACAGTATTTTCTGTTTTTACCAGAAAGATAACAAAAACAAAAACAATGAAGTTGAACATGGTTTATTTAATTAATAAATAGATGGAGATGGAAAAACTTACCATGAACACCAACAAAGCGAGGATGGGATAATAACCTGCCTGAATAATCATCAGTACACCGTATATTTGTAATGCTAATGTTGACCAAGACCAGGGAAACCATAAAAGACCATCGGATAAACTCCTGTACATTGTTGTAACATTCCAGTCTAATGTTTTCAGGTTATGATCCATTACTGGAACTCTCCAGTCTGTTGTTCTCAGATTCTGATCTCTCTTCTCTCTGTCTCTGTAGCTGCTGACTCCACTCGTGTCGGAGCTGGCGTATCTGCTGGAACCATGGGATAAGGCACCGAAAGAAGTCCCTTACTAATAGGAGAGGGAAAACCTCGATTAACACAGTTGAATCCATGGAGGCTGACATCAATCGCAGTTAATGAACAAACAATTCCAATTAACCCTTTTACTACTGCACTTGCAGCTCACATTAACAACTGGACTGGTTTGGATGTTGAAATCTCTAGCTATTGGCCACATCTCCAGACATTAATTGCACTTACAAAGTCAGTGGCGTGGTGAGGGCGGGGTGGGAGTGATGGATGTTTTCTTTTTGCAGGTTAGCTTATTTTGCTGTGCTGTTCATGTACAATGTTGTAATGGCTTGCAGCCCCAAAAATCACACAATCAAGTTGTTGTTATTGTATTGTTCTCTCGTCCACTACAACAACTGCCAACCAAAAGATTGTCCCTGGGCATAGTTGCTGTTGACGTACAGAGTAAGCTTGTATTCGTCTGGACATGACTCTGACTGTGGTCTGAAGGCAACATTGTAATGTCAACACACAATGCGCTTCAGTTTTTTTAATCGACAAGCATCTTATTGCTGTTTTATTCACTTTAAAACAGTGAGATTTAATTTTTTTTACTTCAGTCCAAAGAAAAATAAAACGGAATGTACAAACACCTGGTTCATTAAAACCCATGGATTAATGAGCCAGGGACAGAATGAAATTAACATTAGTTAGGAGATAGAAAGGAATGGGAGCATTGGTTGTGGAGATTTGAAGGGAAGACAACATATTCCCCCAGACACCATCACACTTTCTGACAGACAGAATGAAATACAAAGCAAAGCAACCAAAATGAGAGAGACTGCTGATTGCTGATGTGGCTCTGTGGGTCAGGTATTAGCACTACACTTTCACAGTGCTAGGGCCTGGTTCGATTCCAGCCTCAGGCGAATCTCTGTGTGGAGTTTGCATATTCTCCCCAGGTCTGCATGTATTTCATCCCACAGTTCAAAGATGTGCAGTTTAGGTGAATTGGCCAAGCCACTCTTCTCACTGTGTTCACCGATATGTAGGTTAGGCACAATCGTGAGGGGTCAATATCCGGGGTGGGGGAATGGGTGGACGAATGGGTCTGGTCAGGTTCCTCTTCCAAGGACCTGTTTCCACACTACATGCATTCGATGAATGTGAACAGGGCTATTCCAAAAGAATAGTATGCTACATAAATATTTTAATCACTGAATATACAGTTCGACAGGGTTGTGCACATATAGAACATAGAGCAATACAGCGCAGTACAGACCCTTCTGCACTCGATGTTGCGCCGACCTATGAAACCGTTCTAAACTACACTACTCCATTTTTTATCCTTTACACTATGCCTATCCAATGATGACTTAAATGGTTTTAAAGTTGTTGAGTCTACTACTGTTGCAGGCAGTGCTTTCCACACCCCTGCTGCTCGCTGAGTAAAGAAACGACCTTCGACGTCTGTCCTATGGCTCACAGTGAGAACGAAAGTGTTAGGTTACTGGAGGGTACAAAAGGATTGTTCAAATGGCCACATCAATGACCGAAAAACTTAACACTGCAATATGTGAGATGCTGCACTTTGACAGAAGTAACAAAACAAGAGATTACTCAACCATGGAGATAGGCTAGATTTGCTTTTGCTTTACTTTGGAGCAGAAAAGATTATGGGGTGAACCTGACAGAGGTGTATAACAGCATGAGGGAGAGAGACAGAGGGAACAGACAGCAGCTGTTGCCCTTAGTTAAACGGTTAAATACGAGGGGATACACGTTTAAAGTGAAAGACAAGAGATTGAGTGATGATTTGTGAAATCTGTTTTGAATCAAGAGGGTGATATGCTTTTGGAACGCATTGCCTCTGAGGGTGGTTGATGAAGCAAACCGTACAAACTTGGCAAAGCACTTGTATCAACACTTGATGGTGCCTGATTTGATAGGCATCTTCTTTATTACACGATTCCATGATATATTGTGAAACACCACCCTCTGCCAGCTGTTCATCACAGTACCGCAGATTGTTTAACTCTACCTACACCACCAGTAATACTTACTCTCAGCTAAACTGGCAGATGACATGCACAGCTGGTACTCCCTCCCAACAGCCACTTTGGGTGGACCATCACCAACTTGACTGGAACTGCTCAACGGCAATTAATGTTGGACTAGCTCCATTAAAATCCCTAACGATTTTTTTGAAAAATCCAATTTCCTAATAATAATTGAACAATATAACCATGTTTAGTGATCAGATGAGCTTGTTGCGGACTTTGAAGTAGTGTGATGCATTTGCAGACACCATTTCGTGAAAACATTGAAATAAAAGGCCAACTGACAGTCCAGGTCACGAATAACCACAAGTTAATGCAGCATTTATTCAGCAGCTAAATGAGCACAAAATGCCAGAGCAGAGTCGGCCATGCGCCTTGAGGTAACTTTCATTCATGTAGTTTGGTGTTTTCTGGTTGGTGTAGACATGTTGCGCTGAATGGCCTGTTTGTGTGCCACAAGACTCTATCACTTTAATTCTTGAAAACAGAAAGTAGTCTCACCATTTCAAAAGCTTGTGAGCATCATTTGGTGAAGAATATAGTCTCCAAGGTCACGTTGCATTCTGACTTGAAATAGAAAGCATTGTCCCTTCACTATCACTTGTTCCGAATCCTGCACCTCTCTCTGAGACAAAAATGTTAGTGTTCCTGCACCACGAGGTCCACCGGGGTTCACTAACACATTATGAGTGGAAATTAAACATAGGCAACAGATCGGTGGCTTTGCTAACGAAACTCACAACAACAACTGAAAGGAAGCTGCACTATTAAGACATCTATTCGACATTATCTAATTTCTAAAGCAGTTTCAAAGGAGTTTTTCACTTGTTTAAAAAAACACATTTGGAAAGTTGTGCCCATCAGTCTGAAAGGAAAACTCTTCATGTTTATGAGAATGATCTCCTAATTTTTTGGAAGCTGAAGGCAACAAAAAGTAGAAGCGAGCATCAGACGTAAGTGTTCCTTCTGTGCCCTTACAACGTTACTGTGCCATTCTTAGTCAAGAGTCTGCCTGCCTCTGCCTCAGGAATATTAAATGTCCTCGCCTTCATCACTCTGTAGGAAGAGAGTTTCACAAATACACAATACTTTGAGAGGGCTGAAACAACACACGTCATATTAAATGAGATATTCTTCAGTTTTACTTTCCATCCACTTATTGTAATCTCTCATACAAACTGAAATATCATATCAGAATTCAACTTAAAAAGACTATTCGGAATATTATGAGCTTAAGCAAGATCACATATTGTCCAGCTAAACTCCAGAAGATCCAGGGCCAGTCTGGTCAATATTTCCTCCAGATATACAATTCTTCACAGGAGTCAGTTGAATGTATCTTCACTAGACTGCTTTACATGTCAGTATGACCATAGCTCTTTCGATGTGGTCTCACCAGTACCCTGTAAAACTGCAGAAAATTCTTCCTACTTCTGAATGAATTCTGTTTCAAAAAAGTTTCAACATTTGTCTGGCCTCTCTAAAACCTTGATGTACATGATCTTTTTTGTGTGATCCAGGTGCCTGATTCCTCTGTTCCTCAATTCAATCTCTTCATTTAAATAATTCGTGCGTTTCCATTAAACTTCCAACATATTTGAACACAGACACATTTTCCATTATATCTCCATGCAGCAATATTTGTTCATTTGACCAACTTATATCTCTTTATTAACTCGTGTATTATTCATATACAAATAAAAACAAAAAAAAATGAGATTGTCAATTCCATTGGAATGTGGCAGCAGCCGATGTCTTTGACCAAATATTCTGACTGTATTATGGAAGAATACAAACATTTGAAATTGTCTGTGTCCTCTCAAGCAGGTTCACATGTTTATATTCTTTCATAATGCAAACAGAATATTTCGTAAAACACATAGGTTGACGCCACAATTCAGTGGAATCGAAAATGTCATATTTTTAGTCTATGTCCAAGCTATAAATTAGCGCCAATGCTCAAGTGTGTTGCAGTCCCATCACTCAGTTCCCATCACTGAAATATGGACAGATGGTGTAGAATCTGTGTGGGTGGAATTGAGAAACAACAAAGGTTAAAAAGGCAGAAAACAGCGAGGGAGGATATAAATGATCATGTCAGTATGGTAGCCAGTGACATGTGATATTCCACAAGGCCCAGTGCTGGGACCACGACTTTTTACTTTGTAAATTAGATGAATGTTCTAAGGGCATTCTGGTTAACCTTTCAGATGATATAAAGATGGGTGGAGAGACAGGTAGCATTGCGGAAGTGGAGAGGCGAGAGAAGGGTTTAGGCACGTTAGGAGTGTGGACAAAGGAGTGGCAGATGGAGTACAATGGGGGTAAGTGTGAGGTCATGCACTTTGGTAAGAAGACTATAGGAATGGACTATTTTCTAAATTCGGGAAAATTCTTCAGTCTGAAGTGCAAAGAGACTTGAGGAGTTCTCGACCAAAGTTTCCTCAAGGTAAACTTGCAGGCGAACTAATTGTTAGGAAACTTTGATATCACGACACAGTGTGTTTTAACATCTTGCATTCAGCAAAGAACTGTGAGTTGACTCATATACAACAACATCTGTTTATTGAACTCAATTAATATTAGTACAATAAATTGCACTGTAACGTGACGAAACACACTACCAACTACCAAATGCTTTAACCTTACTCTGTATGATCATATACAACTCCAACAGAATATTGCCTTGCTCCACGTGCTGATTTCTCTTTCTTACGATGGACTTGGAGGTAACTTCTGCTTTGGTGGTTATTCTCAATTTACTGCGCTAACTGGGGTTTTGCCGTGATTCTCATTCTTCAGAGATTTCACCTCATTTTGAGAGGATATGCAATGATCTGTCAACAGAATGACCATGTTGGATAAATCTGATCAATCAGACCCAAGCAAGGGTTGGTGCATTGATGGCCCAAGGGCGGCAATCCGTTGTCCCATTCAAGTTCAGCTCCAGGTTTGTATTCCGTGGTCTGTAGTTGTCCAGTTCGTTTACAAACCGTCTGTGCGTAGCTGCAGCCTGTCTGGATTCAACAGCATGTGGATTAGCACAGACAGTTTACTCAAGGCCGGGATCCATTTCCCAGCATGCTTTAATCATTGTTCATTTTTGTAACTCCATGGAAATTTGTTATTGTCCATCATAATTTCATTATTTCAGGTGGCCCGACTGGTCACAAAGGCAAATACAATGATGACACTTATTTTGAGAGCACTTGAATATAATAGCATGGATGTACTTCTGAGATTCTACAAGGCTCTAATCATACTACATTTGAATTATTGTGTGATGTTTTGGGCCCCATATCTCAGGAAGGATATATTGCCCCGGTGCGTGTTCAGAGGCATTTCACAGGAATGGCCTCAGGAATGAAAAGCCTAACATATGAGATATCTGGGATTAAACTCGTTGATATTGAGAAGGATGAGGGGATCTAATTGAATCATTCAGAATACTAAATGCATGGCCAGAGTAGATGTTAGAAAGATGCTTCCATTGTTCGGAGGGAAAGGACCCAAAGGCATAGTCTCATTGTTAAGGGAAGACCTTTTATATCGTAGATAAGGAGAAAGGTCTTCAGTCAGAGAGTGATGAATCTATGGTAAGGATGGAAGTTTCCTTCGTTAAAGGACATTAGTGAACCAGATGAGCTTTCCCTTACAATTGATTCATGATCGCCATCAGTCTCTTAATTCCACATTTGAATTCAAGCTCCACCATCTACCATGGCAGAGTTAAAATCCAGGTCATCAGAACATTATCTGGGTCTCTTGCTTAACAGTTCAGCGATAACACCACTACGCCACTGCCTTGTCCAGTCCTACGGAGTGTGACTAACTTGTGTAAAATGAATTGCCCGAGAATTTTCCCTCAAATTTCCGTGTCAAATCATGGATGATTTTTCTCCATTACGCAATTCATCTTCCACTCACCAATAATACTTGAATTGAGAAGTTATTTAGTATCTCCTTGGGTCTTTACCTTTTTTATCTGTCCTGGCCTTGATAGTTTTGTTTCTTTTTCCTGGCCATTCCACCAAAGCCACCTCCTTCCTTAGCCCAATATAATTATCATTGCTCAACACTAAAACCGTCATATGTGACTCTTGCCTTTTACATTCAATCTGAGTTTGAAACTACAGCATGTTGCGGACACTGCTTCCAAAAGGATCCTTCCTTGTCACATAAAATGAAATCTGAAGTAACCCGTTCTCTGGTTGAATGCATGACATGTTGCTCTCAAAAACAATCCTTCATACAGTCTACGAATTGTTCTTCGAGGCTACCTTTGCCAAGTTGATTAATTGAGTCATTATGCATGCTCAGTCCGCTGTTGTGCCCTTGTCACCAGCCATCATTATTTCCGACCTCAGAAATACTTCGGGGGGACAGTAGCAGAACATTACTCGTCCCAAGAGATTTCTTCTCTTGCTTTTTATTTGTGCCTGGACTGATTTACATATCGTTCCCTCGTGCCAATATCATTTCCTAATACCGCCACGATATCATACTTAACCAATACATCAATTCCACCTCTTGCTCCTCCTTGTCTAACCTTCCAGAAAAAATGAGTGCCCTCGGACATGTCACTGCCCTGTCTTGATCTCCCTGTAACCATGTTTCAGCAATCTGTACCAGGTCATGCACATTTGTCTCTGTACCTATTGTCAGCTCATCAGTATTTTTCCAACAACGTTGTGCTTTTTAGGTACAAAGTATTTAAATATGTTTTATTGGTTTGTCTTTCCCTTCTCATACTTTAGCTTCCTGATCTCACACACTTCGCTCCCTCATATTCCCCACACAGCCCAACCTTATAATCCCTGATAATTATGCGCCTCATCTCTATTATTTATTCCAATCTCCAACCCACATTTTGAATTGACATGTTCCATCCTTCATCATGGTCATGAGACTGGCCATGCCTGCTGTCCTATTCACCTCTACCTTCAGCTCAGCTTCTGACTAGCTGCTTTGGTTCCTAGCCTCCTGGTTTATTCATTTAAATCCACGCAATTTCCACTCGCAAACCTCCACATGACGATGTTGGTGCTCCTCCAGTTAAGATGCAACCTGTCCACTTTTGAAAGCTCTCACTTGCCCTGGAAGAGAACCTAATGATCCAAAATTTGAAACCCTCACCCCTGTACTAGGTCTTTAACAACATGTCAAACTATACCACCTGCCTAATCATTACCTCTTTTCCACGTGGCACTGGGATCAATTCAGGCATTCCAGCGGATTGTTCTCTTTCTCTCTCTCTCTCTCTCTCACACACACACACATACGCATGCACACACAGACAGACGTATGCACACAAATACACACATGAACATACACAGACACACAAAAAAACACCATTACTTTGTGGAAGTATACCCAGTAACCTTATAAATAATCAGAATGACAACTGGAATGAACGAACTAGTTCAAGGTAGGATGCGAACATTTAGGATTGCTCTTCATTAAGCAGATCGACAAAGCTGTGAAATTATTACAGGGCTCAAAATAATGGAAAAAAATGACAGCTTAAAATACGAATACTCTGTTTCTGTTCGTTGGCATTTCAGCGTCTCAGGAGTCCTCGTTTCAAGATTGTTAGCACAAGAGCTAGGCGTGAGATAAGGAAAAACCTCTTTATTGAGAGATTTGTTAGAATTTAGAATGCTCTGCCTGGGAGAGTTGCGAATGAAGATTCAAAAGGGAACTGCATATATATTTGTAACTTACGAATGTAAAGGGCTGCAGAGACCTGGTGGCAAATTTCCGGAGCTGATGCATACACAGTGGCCCAATAACCTCCTTCTGTCCATTAAAGTTCTGTATTCAATCATGTACAGATGCAAGTCAACATCAGTATCTGATTACTTCCTGTTGTAAATGCTGGCGAATATATGATCATATTTGCTGCAGCATAACCATTTAAAATACAAGTATTGCAATGTCAGCTTGATGATGAAGTCTAATTATTACTCAGCACATAAATATTTTAAATCTTATATCTCAATTACTAAAACAAATATTTCTTTGCTTTGGCACAAAACACTTTTTAAATGTTTGACTTTTCTCTCATACGGAAATATGGTCATTGTTTTATATCATTAACAAAATGCCGCATTAAATGCCATTCATTCTTTAAAAAAATGCAAGATTTCAAATTATTGTTCACTTAAATGTAATGTCACAAATCATTTATTTAATTTAATATTCAAAGTGCATGTAGAATTGTTGTCATTTCTCAATTGTTGATAAATAGCTAACGCTCGTACATTAAAGTGAGAAATTAAACTGATTGTTATTTATATATATACGAATGCTTTTTATTTATGATTGTTCAATTATTTTCTCAATCTGAATATGCAATCGGTCAGATACCAAGCACTTTCCAAGTGTTGGTGTGACAATGTATTTATTTGAATACCGACAATGAGTATGTAATTGTAATTACGTCCATAGTCAGATAGCATATTCTTTGTTCGAAATAAAATAAAATGTCCATCTTTATTTTGGAATCATTAAGTGTTGACAGGAGCTTGTATTTTTGTTCCATAAATATAACATCAAACTCATTGTTTTCAGAGATGATGTAATTATTATTTGGTTGAATAATCATACTTTACATCTTATTTTTGCGCAATTCATGAAACATAGCAAATATTCGGATCATAAACTCATCACCTTGTAATAATAAGCTTCGTTGAAAATAGATTTAAAAGGATCTGAATTCAGGCAGAGTGTTACTGAACCTCATAGCTGCCTGAGGCACTTAGTGAGACCCTGGCCTGCACCTAAATGTATCCAGAGGACGACCACGTGATTCAGGGCAGCCATTCAAGAATTACTTCACAACAAATCTTTTGGAATCCACCTTGGGCCGGGGGGAAACTATCCACCAGGCTATCACTGGTCTCTGTGTAAATACAAATGCTGTCCAAATTCGACATCAATGACTGGCTAGCAACCATGCTTTACAAATTCATTTTCAGTCAGACCCTGGCCCAGAGAGCAGATGTGTGGACATGGAGTGTGAGAAGCACACCACACAAATTACTTACGGTGATGACATCTGGCCTACCTCCCAGACTCCGTACATCTGCAACCTTGACAGGCACTGAGTGGAGACGTTAACAAGGCGAAACCGAAGACAGCAGATGCTGGAAGTTAGAGTCGTGAGGCTGGAACTGGAAAAGCAGAGCAGCTCAGGCAGCATCCAAGGAGCAGGAAAATCGATGTTTCATGCAAAAGCTCTTCATCAGAAATAAGAATGGGATCCATGAGGGTGGAGTGATAAATGAGAGGAGTTGGGGCTGGGGAAAGGTAACTGAGAGTGCGATAGTTGGATGGAGGCTGGGTAATGGGTGATACATCGGAGCGAGGGTGGAGCAGATAGGTGGGAAGGAAGATGGACAGGTGGGTACGGTGGCTCAGTG
The DNA here is from genome assembly GCF_047496795.1 of Chiloscyllium punctatum. Lineage (NCBI taxonomy): Eukaryota > Metazoa > Chordata > Chondrichthyes > Orectolobiformes > Hemiscylliidae > Chiloscyllium > Chiloscyllium punctatum. The sequence continues at coordinate 10,694,659 of NC_092745.1, read as the reverse complement.
GTGAACACTGCTGCCTCACAGTGCCAGGGACCAGTTTCGATTCCAGCCTCAGGCGACTCTCTGTGTGGAGTTTGCACATTGTCCAACATGTCTGCATGGGTTTCCTCCGGGTATTCTGGTTTTCACCCACAGTCCAATTATGCCCAGGCCAGGTAAATTGTCCATGCTAAATTGCCCACAGTTATAAGTGCATTAGTCAGAGAGAAATGGGTTACTCTTCGGAGGTTTTGTACGGACTTGTTAGGACAAAGGGCCTGCTTCCACTCTGTGGGAAATCTAAAAAAAAAACCATTCCCACTTTGAATAAAAAGATTGGACGGGTCATGAGTTCGGTGCTAAGCTGGAAGTTTGGAACTGTGATAAGGTGGGAGGAGGGGAAATGTGGAAACTGGTGAAATCCAAATTGATGCCATGGGATTGGAGTGTCCCGAGGTCGAAGATGAGGTGGTAAGGGAGTCGCAATAGATGAAGCCCTGGACCTGCATGCCCTCAGCAGAGTGGGAGGGGGAGTTGAAGCGTTCGGCCACAAGGCAGTGGGGTTGGATGGTGCGGGTGTCCCAGAGATGTTCTCTGAAGTGCTCTCTGAGTAAAGGTCCTATCTCCCCAACGTATAGAAGACCGCATTACGAACAACGGATACAGTAGCTGACATGTGTGGAACTGCAGGTGAAACCTTGATGGATGTGGAAGGATCTTTAGGGCCTTGGTGGGGTGGGTGTGTGGAGGTGTGAGCACAGGTCTCATATTCCTGTGGTGGCAGGGAAAGGTGCCTCGACAGGAGGGTGAATTGTTGTGGACCTGAGGAGCACTACCTATCTATTATCCTATACTCTGCATTCAAAAGTGATTGTCCAGAATGAATCACTTCACACTTTTCCATGTCGATATCCACCTGCCACTTATCAGCCCAGTTCTTCATCCTATCAATGTCCAAGTGCAAACTACAACAGCCCTCCACACTATCCACAATTCTACCGACCTTCTACTGACTTTTGTTCCATCGACAAATATAATAGCCAACCCTTCCACTTCCTCATCCAAATCATTTATAAAAACCACAAACAGCAGAGATCCAAGAACCGAATAGTACAGATCGCCACTTTTCACCGAGCTGCAGACGGAGTACTTCCTATTTACTACCACTTTGTGTCTCTATGGGCCAGTCAATTCTGTGTCCAGACAGACAGGTTTCTCCGAATCCCAAGCCTCCTTACTTTCTGAATGAATCAACAATGGGAACGTGATCAAACGCCTTGGTAAAATCATGCACACCGCATCCACTGCTCTACCTTCTTCAATGTGTTTGATCCCATCCTCAAAGAATTCCATAAGGTTTGTGAGGCATGACTTGGCCTTCACAAAGCCATGCTGACTATTTCTAATCAAGCTATGATTTTCCAAGTAATCATAAAGTCTGTCTCCCAGAATCCTCTCCACTAATTTGCTCAATACTGATGTAAGACTGACTGGACTGTAATTCTCAGGATTATCCCAATTCCCTTTCCTGAACAAGGGAGTAACATTTGCCACCCTCAATCATCTGGCACGACTGCAATTGAGAGTGAGGACGCAAAGATCATCGCCAAAGGCGCAGAAATCTCTTCCTTCTCTTCCTGTAGCAACCTAGGGTGTTTTCTCCTCTGGCCCAGGGGATTTATCTATTCTTATGTTTGTATTTCAATTAGTCTGTACTTCGCCTGAAATTGTCTACTCCCTGTCCAACCAACTGATTGACTGCTTTCCATTTCAGGGCTATATACCATGCTGCTGCACTTAGCATGCATGGTTCCCAATATCCTGTGAACCATGGAATGAAAAATATGGGAAACCATGAGAGCGCTCCTGATGAAGGGGTGATGCCCAAATCTTTGACTCTCTTCTTCCTCAGATGTTGCCTGACTGACTGTTCGTTTTTAGTGCCACGCGTTTCGACTCTGATCTCCAGCATCTGCCATCCTCATTTTCCCTATTACTGACGGCTGTCCCATCTGCACACTGAGCAGGTAATTCATCAGCAGAAACTCGTTGTATGTGGAGCAGACTGCTCAGTTCTGGAAAATTGCATTAGATTAATAAATTTATTAACAACAAATACTAATTCAGCCCCAAGTTACAGTTTTGGTTCATGAATTGGCCAGCTTGATAAGGAACACTGATTGATTGAAGAAGTCCAAGGTGCAGAATATTCCAGGTGTTATATTCCAGGGTGGTTGTGCTTTACATTAATGCTGGGAATATTATCGGACAGGCAGATGTGATAAGGGAAAAAGACGGCATGTGCAAATGTGACATTGTTGCCAGGACAGAGATTCGTTTGAGGGAGGTCAGGGCTGACAACTCAATATGCTGTGGTGCAAGAACTATAGGCAGGACAGGAGATGGGTAAAATATGAGGTGGTTTTGCATTATTAGTTATGGAGACAGTTACTACAGTAAGGAGGGACAATATTTTGGAAAGATCTTTTAATGAGGCTTGGTGGTCAGAGCTCAGGATCAAAACCATGGCAGAGGCACTGCTGGGGACATATTACAGATCCCCAGATAAAAGAAAGTACAGGAGCAGATATAAAACCAATTTACTGAGGTGTGTAAAAACAGTAATAGGTTTATTATACACTGGCATTTCATTTCCAAGCACTAATTAGGGCCGTGATAACTTTTTAAGAGGGGACAGATGCCTTGAAATTTATTCCGGAAAGCTCCTTGTATCATCAAGGAGCAGATCCAGCAATGGGGGGGGGGTGGGGGGGGGGCAGTGGTGTGCCTCACTGTGGTGAATGAAGTCAGTCAGGATATTGCAGGCAGGACTGGGAGAGCGGTATATGGTCAGTAACAGTGACATGATACATTTTATGTTTGATAAGGAAAATATTTTAAAAACGCACTCTGATAAATAAAAGGTTTTTGGATTGGGGATACCGATTTTATGAAATAATATGACGGGATCTGGCCAAAGTGCAGTGGCTTCTGAGTGAAACTGTAGCAGAACACCATGTGGCGGGGGGGGGGGGGGAATGGGGGAATCACTTGATCAAAATGGAATTAATGAGAGTGTCCACCCAACGTGTTACATGAAAGATGAAAATTTGGAAAATAAACCCAGAGAACCTCGCGTGTCAACAAAAAAAAATTCAGAACAAAATTAAAAACGAAAGAGAAGCTTAAAGCAAGTACAAAGTGAGCAGGTCAATGGATGCACTGAATGAACATAGAAAGTGTCAGGCTAATCTTAAAACTTCAGTGGAAGAGCAGAAGGGGAATCGCGATAAAACATGAGTGGGTAAGAGTAACATGAATCCAAAGACATTATATCAGTTTATGAAGAGAAAGAGGGTAACAAGAGAAAGAAGGAGGTCTATTAGAGACCAAAGGGGCAACCTGTGCACGGAATCACAGGATATGTTAAACACGGGCTTCATATCGTTCTTCAGTTGGGAGAAGCAGTTCCTGGATTCAGGGAGAGTGACAGTGTGCCCCTTGAACGAATTGATAGAGAAGCCAAGAAAGAATTGGAAAGAGTGGGCAAATCCCCAGATCCGAGTGAGCTGTAACTTAGGCTGATGTGGAAGATGAGGGAGAAGACTACAGGCTCTGACATTTTTATTTTTTCTCTTGTCTCTGGCCACAGCGAAGGTGTGATTGGACACGATAACATCTAATGTTGGCACAACTCTCACACAGAGTGCTAGAAATAAGGTATGGGATTAAAGATCACCACATCTCCCAACAGCGAGAGAGAAATAATTGTGGAATATTCTGAGGGCTGTTGAGGCTAGATCATTAAACATCTTGAAGGGTGACGCAGACTGATTTTTAAACAAGTGTTGGTTATAGGGAAAATGAAATAAAGTAGAATGAGGTATATCAGAATAAATATAACGGAATTGAACAGAAAAGCAGACTTAGTGAGCAGATAGCAAGAATTTAGCTCCAATGTCTAATGCAATTCTTTTTCCAACAGCCCTGTATTCACTTGAATATAACTTCTCTCCCTTTGGAGTGGGACACAGTTTGGAATGCAATCGAAGGAACCAAGGATTTCATAAATGCAGTATTAATAGACAGAAAAGACCAGGGGACTGGGACAACGTGGATTGGCTGTTGGGGTGAATATTTGTGTCAACCGCAGCCACCACCAGCAGGAGAAAGACTCAGCAAGACACCCTCTAAGTACAAGTAATGACGTGCTCTGGAGAGCAGGTCGTCATGGGCTTGGTGTCAAGGAGTGTTTAAGGCACAAACATTGCATTACTGTAGTGTCTCCCTTCTTCCCTAAACAAAAGTAGATTAGATTACTGACAGTGTGGAAACAGGCCCTTCGGCCCAACAAGTCCACACCGCCCCGCCGAAGCGTAACCCACCCATACATCTACATTTACCCCTTACCTAACACTATGGGCAATTTAGCATGGCCAATTCACCTGGCCTGCACATCTTTGGACTGTGGGAGGAAACCGGAGCACCCGGAGGAAACCCACGCGGACGCAGGGAGAACGTGCAAACTCCACACAGTCAGTCGCCTGAGGCGGGAATTGAACCCGGGTCTCAGGCGCTGTGAGGCAGCAGTGCTAACCACTGTGCCACCGTAAATGCGGAGGAATAGAGAAAATGCAGTTGGTAGCAGAGTAATTAGTAAGTCATTAGTTTGAGAGGCTTCAGACATCAGCAGAACAGAAAAAATGTACAGGCAAGTTCAAATAATGTCCTTTTAATTTAGTATTACATCAGTCAAGAAGGCGGTTAGGCCAGTTGTACGTTCCGCCTGCGGGATGTGGGAGCTCAGACAGATTTACACTGTCCCTGTTGACGACACGTGTAGAAAGTGCACCCAGCTGCAGCTCCTGAGACACCATGTTTGGGAGCTGGAGCTGGATGCACTCGGGATTATCGGGGATGCTGCGAACTTCGTATATAAGTGCTTTAGTGTAGTGGTCACACCCAAGATCCACCATCCTGACCATGTTTTTATAATGACTATAATGGTACAGTCCCACATAAGGTCCATGCCCTGAGTTCATCAGTCTTACCTGTCAGCCCTGTTGCAATTAAATAAACACAATTTAATCCAACAGCCAGTCCTTGCTCCCTATCATGTTCCAGTTAGAGAGTGGTTTGGAATAGCAAAGGGAGTAGGCAGAGAATGCAGCTATCCCCTGTGGCCATTCCCCACGAAAACAAGTATACCACTTCTGATACTGTTGCAGGGAATAACCTTTCAAGGGAAAGCAGCGGTAGCCAAATTGGTGGTACTACCACCGGTTTTGGAGCATAGCGGGAAAGGTTAAATTTAAACAGGGTCTTAGAGATAGGAGAGTCGATTGTTGGAGGGACAGATTGGAGATTCTGGAGCCTCAAACGGGAATCCAGCAAGTTGTGCCACGTCCCAGGTGCCAGGGTCCAGAAAGTCGCTGAGCAACTGCAGAACGTTGTCAAGGTGGAGGGTGAGCTGCCCGAAGTCATTGTGCACGTTGGCATCACAAATGGTTCACATGGATATAGGATTGCGGTCCTCCAGTGTGATTACAGAGAGCTAGGAGAACAGTTAAAAACCAAGACCTCGAAGTGGTAATCCCCTGATTACTTTTTATTTCATGAGCTCAGGAAAGTAAGAATAGAAGGATATGGCAGATACATGCATAACTAAAGAATTGGTGCAGGGTAAAGGTGTTCAGATTTTTAGATCATTGGGGTCTTTTCTGTGACAGAGTTGACATGTTCAATAGGGACAGGTGGTACCGGCACTGGAGGGGGGAACAAATATCTTGGTGTCAGGTTTGCTCGTGCTCCCAGGAGGGTTTAAATGAGATTGACAGGGGGTGAGATCCTCAAGAGCAGGATGGCAAGTGCGAGGCTGGAAGGAGATGCAGTAATCATAAACAGTCCAGTGAAAAGACAGGTCACGCTCGAACACAACAGGGAGCAGGAATGCCTGTTTTTATTAAATTGCTTTTATTTCAATGCAAAAGGACTGACAGGGAAGGCCAAAGAACTCAGAGCATGGATAGGAATGTGGGACTGGGATATTACAGGCATTACAGAAACATAGCTAAGGGAGGGACAGGACTGGCAGCTTAATGTGCCAGGGTATAGCTGCTTTAGGCAGGACAGGGATGGTGGAAAGCGGGGAGGGGGTCGCATTTCTGATTAAAGGGAGTATCACAGTAGTAATCAGAGATGAAATAACTGAAGGATCAAACAGCGAGTATTTGTGGATGGAGCTAATAAATAGGAAGGTGTATGGTGATGTTATAGGGGCTGTACTATAGGACCCGAAATAGTCACCTGGAATTAGAGTAACTGATATACTTGCAGAGAGGTGGGACATGCAGAAGCAAAAGGCTTGACATAATTGCGGATTTTAATTTTTATAAAATTGACTGGGACTGCCAGAGCGTTAAGGGATTTGGTGGGGTGGAATACATTAATTATGCCAGGAAAATTCCCTCAAGCAGTATGTAGTTGGGCCTTCTCGGGAAGGGGCAAAATTCGAACTACTCTTACGAAATAAGACAGAACAGGTGACGGAGGTGACATTGTGGGAGCACACTGGAACCAATGGCCATAATTCTATTAATATTCACATATTTATGGAGAGAGACAAAACTGGTCCACAGCTTCAAGTTCTAAATTGGGGCAAGACGAAGTTAGATGGAATTAGGTAGGAGTTTGCAGGGGTTTGTTGGATAGTTCGGTGTTGGCAAAGGGACCTCTGGCAGGTGGGAGTCCTTTGAACGTGAGATACTGGAATTCAAGATCTATTTGTTACTGTGGGGGTGGAAGGAACGTTGTCAGGAATGGGGAACCCTGGATGACAAGAGATATTTAGGCTTTGACCAGAAATAAAAGCAGCTCCGTTACAGGCAGCTGGATCAAGTGAATCCCAGGAGGTATATAAGGGATACAGGAATTTACTGAAGAAGGAAATCAGTAGGGCGAAAAGGGAACATGAAATGGGGCTGAGAAGATTATGATGATCCCAAAATGGTACCTTCAGTACATTAAAGGAAAAACAGTAACTCAGGGTCCGTCAAAGACCAAAGTGGCATGTATGTGTGGAACCATAAGAGATGGGCGAGACCATCAACGGATATTTCTCCTCTGTGTTTAACATGGAGAAAGATACGAGTACTTAGGAACTTGGCGAAGTTCATGGTGATTTCTTAGGGACAGTCCATATCACAGGACAGGAGGTACTGGACGCACTAGAATGCTTGAGTTTAGATAAATCTCACGTTCCGTACCAGATATATCCAAGAACACTGTAAGGACCCAGAGAAGCAATTGCGGGGGACCTCGCTGATGGTTTAAATCATCATTAATCAGAGTTAACATCCTGGAAGGCTGGAGGATATCAAGTATTGTGCCCTTACTTAAGAAAGACTGAAAAAAGAGCCTTGAAACTATGGAGCAGTAAGTTTAACATCTGTGGTAGGTACGTGACTTGAGAAAATTCTGAAAGATAAAATGTTCATTAATTTGGAAATACAGGGTTTGGTTAGGAATATTGAGAATGGCTATGTGCTGGAATAATTGTTTGAAGTGATTTGATGATCTGACCAGGAAGGTTGTTCGGTCGGGGCGTTAGATGTCAAAAAGTGTGGATCTGGAAAAAGCACAGCAGGTCAGGCAGGAACAAGAGAATCGATATTTCAGGAATCAGGAATGTCCAAAACATCGATTATCCTGTTCCTCGTATGTTGCCTGACCTGACATGCATTTCCAGTGCCACACTTGTGGACTCTGATCTCCAGCATCTGGAGTGTTCACTTTCTGCTAGGGTGGTAGATTTAGTCAATATGGATATCAGTTACACCAGGACAAGGTCCGGCTTTTCAACCCCGGGAGCCTGATATACAGTTACAGGGGGAGGCCAATCAGCTCATTGAACATATACAATTGTACTGAGAATAGATCATGCAGCACCGGTATCCTGTTATGCAGCGACAGGATCAGTCTATTCAGCTACTTCAGGTCAGTAACACAGGAACTGGAAGAGAGCACAAACTGATTGGACTCTGGGGAATGCTGGAATAACACTAGGCTATTTGGGTCCTCAAATCTGCCCTTCCCTTCAGTAAGGTCAGGGCTGATCTGCTTTTGGCAGCAATTTCTCTTTCATGCCATAATCATTGTAGCCCTCGACTCTCTCAAAATCGATTAACACCCTCCTCACCCCCTCTAAATCATTTCAGGGATGCAACTGTCTTGGATAGAGAGGCCCCAACAATCACTATCCTCTGAGAGAAGGAAAGACTCCCCACACATATACTTTGGCCTATTGACATGAACAAAAGAAATGAACACAGTGTCAGAGTGACTGGCCCTGACATTACATAAAGATTTGAATGAGCAAGGTTTCAAAGGATCGGAACAAGATTGAACTTAATAGGAATCAGTTCGAAATAAGTGGCTGTGTCATTCAGAATGACAATGTGCCTGGTGGACATCAATCCTCTCAGTCCCTGGATATCTCTGTGGGTGATCCTCAGGGTAGCTTCCTTCGCACAGATATCTTCAGCTGCTTCATCAATGTCTTTCCTTCCGTAATTTGATCAGAAGTGAAGATGTTCAGTGAAGATGACATAAAGCATGAAAACCTGGACAATATTCAAGCTCATGCTGTTAATGCGCCGGGAACATTCGTGTGTCAGCACTGCTGGACCCTGAACATTTCCAAAGTATAGAAAGAGGAACTCATTCAGCATCTCAAGCTGGTTTCATTGGAATGAGAGAAAGCCATTCAGCCCATTGAAACTATTCGATAAGAAGAGACACAGCCCATTCTCTCTCTGAGATTTTTTTTTTAAATCGGCAAATGTTGGAGTTCAAAGTAGACAGTCAGGTCATCGGAACAACACAATAAGAGAGGCGGCATCAGGAGGTCAGAAGTCAACGACTTGACTAAAAGCCTTCTTCAGGACTGGGAGTGTGTGGGGGGGGGGGTTAGGGAATTTACATTTGCAGAGGCGGGGTGGGGGAGGTGGAGACAGGATGGTGAGGTGGGGACAAGTGAACAAAAATAGAGGTTATGACTGGGTTGGTCGATGGGAGGAGTGACTCCAGTTGGGAGATGGAAGAAGGGCTGATCAGAGGAATGGAAGGGAGGAGGAGAGGCTGGGAATGTATTTGGGGGATTGGAGGGGCGGTTATTTGAAATTGGAGAACTCAATGTTGAGTCACCCGGGCTGTCGGCTGCCCAGGCAGAAGATGAAGTGTTGTTCCTCCAATTTGCGGTTTGTTTCATAGTGGCAATGGAAGAAGTCAAGGATGGCCACATTGGAAAGGGTGTGGGAGGGGAAATTGAAATAGGCAGTGACTGGTATGTCAGCTCAGCCCTTAGGGGCCCAGCTGAGATGCTTAGCAAAACATCCCCTTAGTTTACACTTGGGATCACCAATGTAGAGAATACCACATCGGGAGCACCAGATACAGTAAAATAGGTTGGATCCCAACACCTGGCACATTTTCCACAAGGACCATTCCCTTCGCTAATCTTTGGTTCGTGCCACACTGCCCACCAAACCCTCCAATCCCGACTGACAACTGCCCCTGCAAACGGAAAAGATGCATCACCTGTTGGCACACAATCACTCTCACCTCTATCCAACGCCCCAAACAGTCCTTCCAGGTGAAACAGAGATTCACCTGCCTCCCATCTAACATTGCCGGGCCCAAAGACACCGACGTGAGATCCCAGTCACCATCCATTTCAATTCCCCTTTCCCTGCTCTCCCCACCCCCGACCATTTCCATCTCTCTTTATCTGCAGCTCCCCCGATCCCCACCCCCAATCCTGAAGAACGGTTATACTGGAAATATTGACTTCTCCACCTCCTGATGCTGCCTGGCTTGTGTTCTTCAGCCTCCTGTTTGTTTATTATTCCACAGGACGATAAGGAATCTAGTTAGCACAACATGCTGGTTAGCAGCTACCATGAGTCACCCAATAATGAACCTCTTCCCTGGGATCAGGAGTTGGAAATGCAAACCCTTGAGACGCTGACACACGAAAAGAAGAGACCATTCAGCCCTCCAAACTGTTACACTGAAATTGGAGGATGTCATTGCTGCTGCAACACAACAAACCAATGAAGCAGAGACTGCACAGACAGACTGGCCCAAGTTGTTCCTCCTGGCTCCATTGCTAATGCTACACATGTGTTACATTAGTGTGGTTTGCTGAAGGAGAGGATCACACCAGATGCTTGGTCCCAAGTCGCAAGGAGGCATATGCCATCTCTGAGAAGACAGGCTCGTCTTCTGCATGGAGACCAGACACATTTGGGAATGGCCAACTCTATCAGAGTGTAGCTGCTGACATGTTTGTGAACAAAATGATGCTTAGTGCAGGGTATCACTCCAACTGTACGTTGAGATGGTAAGAGTTCAATCAGAATCTGCAGCTTTCTCACAACCAACATGGAGTCTCCACAGAGAGTGTAAACTATCAGAGAGTCATAGAGTTTAACAGTAGGGAGACAGGCCCTTTAGCCCAAATTGGACTATTTTTACCGACCAAAATGTCCATTCATGTTAACTCCATTTCCCTGCACTTGGCCCATATCCTGCTCAACCTTTCCTATCAACGTATCTGTACACAAATGAAAACATATACTGCAGGAAAACACGTTATACTTAACGCTATCATTGTTTCGTTATGGGAATAATGAGTCCTGGTTCAAAACGCTCAAGTTTTATTGCAATCACTTTTTAATCTTTTGCAGTATTACAGATTAAACACTCATTTCCTTCACACTCGCCTCGTGGTACCATCACTGCAGGGATTAGTCTGGTCAAACTCCTTTACACTATCTCACTGTGGCAAGGAGATTATTCCTTATAATGGAGAGAAAATCTGTTCACAGTGCCCCACGTGCTGTCTCAATATCTCTCTACAACTGCAGGGAGGTGTCTTCACGCCTATATTTGAATCATTTTTTCAATGAAGGACATTATACAAGATACTGTGCTGATTATTTGCTGCTCTGTATGAATTCTGTCAGTGACTCATGACCAAGGGCATTCAGCTCCTTTTCACCAAGAGCACTTCCCATCATCTCACCTTCTCATAAATACAAAATGAGAAGGATGGTATGTTTTGCCAAATAATTTTTTTGCTTTGCGAAACGCAATACTTCCAGCACATCCACGCCAACAGCATCATCACTACTGCCATTGGAGATGTTTGGAGATGCTAAGGAGGTGATGGTCTAGCTGTATTATTAATGCAGCGAGCCAGGTAACGACCAGGAGCACAGATTCAATTCCCACCACAGCAAATATTGGAATTTGAGTTCAATAAAATATCACGAGTTAAGAAACAATGAAAGGATTGTCAGAAAAAACCTACCTGGCACACTGATGCCCTTTAAGGAATGAGATCTATCATCTTCACCTGACAAGGCTTACTTGTGAATCTAGACCCATAGCAATGTTGTTAACTCTCGGCTGCCGGTTGAAATGTCCAAGCCCAATCACTCAGTTATATCACTCACGATAAAGTCGCAAAGAAATTAAACCAGATGGAACTAAGCATTGAATGCTTACAGCCCACAGACTGCAGTGGTCAGGAAGGCAGCTCACCAACAGCTTCTCACAACGTGGAAAGGATATTACATGATGTTACAACATCCCATTAATGAATTTTTAAAAAGATGATCACTCTTAGGAAAGGGACACAAAGGGACATAACTCACTTCAAACCGTAACTTTGATGTATACCTTACTGGACAGGATTTTCATTGAAATGGCAACAGGAGAAAAATAAATAAGATTAATCTTGATTTTTATTTCCATTCCAGCTGGTCATCAACCTCTACTTGCTTTGTTCTCTCTATTTCTCTCTTTGTCTATCTGCTCGACTCCCTCCTTCTCCCCTTCACAACAGACATCCCTGTCACCAACATCAATCACACTATTTCCCAGTTGTGTGCACTTCTGATGGATGGTCATTGGAGTCGAAATGTTAATTCTATTTTTCTCTCGTTCCGAGGCTGCCAAATCTGCTCAGTTTCTCTGGCACTTTCTCATTCTCCCAATCTCTCGCATCATTCTTTTTTCCCAACGTTTAGTGTTGTCATTAGATAGGATGTCTGCATCGCGGTTCAGGGCACTGTCTGTTGACCTCAGTAAATGCCCTTTACTGTGAGGCCATTCCTTACGGCAGTATAGAGCAAAGCACATTGCTATGGACCTGATGTCGTCTTTATCCAGACCAGGTAATAATGTTAGATTTCTTTACCAAAGGACATCAGTGAAATAGATGAACTTATCGATAAAGCTAGTGCTTTTATATTAGTGAAATTCGCTTTTATTTCCAGTTCCTGTCATTTGAGTTTAAGTTCTCTCATCATCTGAGATAGGATTTGAAACAATGTCTTTAGTGCAGTATCCTGGACCACTGAATGACGTGGCCAGCGACATTACTATTCTGACACAGTGTCCCTGACATGAATTTTCTTTAGAGACAAGAACAAGGTCATGATTTATAAATTGTAACAGAAAGAGTGATTACAAGAGAGCTGGAACCATGAAGTCTGAAATTTTCCAAGGCATGTATAAGTAATTGTGTATTTTGCAACTGCACAAATGTTAAGCTGGGGAATGGGGATACCATGGAGCTAATAGTGGGTCTGTTTGGTGATAGAGAGAATGTGAACACATAAATCAATTCAGGGGAAATAGGTACTTCCCGATTGTGAACAGTCTTTTCCTCAGATGTGTGTGAGGGCGGGGGTGTGGGCGGTTTTGAAATTTGTGGTAATGAACAGGTGAACTGAAGACAGTAGTTGGATTAGTGGTGCTGGAAGAGCACAGCAGTTCAGGCAGCATCCAAGTAGCTTCGAAATCGACGTTTCGGGCAAAAGCCCTTCATCAGGAAAACGTCGATTTCGAAGCTACTTGGATGCTGCCTGAACTGCTGTGCTCTTCCAGCATCACTAATCCAGAATCTGGTTTCAAGCATCTGCAGTCATTGTTTTTCCCACTTTGAAGACAGTAGTTTCCAACTTTGCCAAATATAGTTAACAGAAATAGCATTGAAGTTCACCATGGATTATGGGATTAATAACTAGATAGAGATGATGAGACTTACCAGGAACACCAACAATAGCAAGCATGGGATAGTAACCAGCCTGAATAATAATCAGTAAGCCGTATATACGAAGTGGTAATATGTCCCAATACCTGGAAACATAGTAAAGACCCTTGGTTAAACTCCTGTCCATTGTTGCAGCATTCCATCCTAGGGTTCTCAGATTCTGAACCATTGTTGGAACATTCCAGTCTACTCTCAGATTCTGATCCATTGTTAGAACATTCCAGTCTACTCTCAGATTCTGATCCATTGTTAGAATATTCCAGTCTACTCTCAGATTCTGACCTCTCCTCTCCCCGTCTCTGCAACTGCTGATTCCTGTTAGTGTTGCAGGTGCTGCCTCTGCTGCTACAATGGGATAAATCATTGCAAGAAGCCCCTTACTAATAGAAGAGGGAAACCATCCAGCGACATCATTAGGATCCATGGAGACTGACATCAATCACAGTCACTGAACAAACAGATCCAGTTAACACCTTTCAGTATGGTACAAATAACAACTGGACTTGATTGAATGTTGACATCGCTGACTATTGATCACATCTCCCATCACCAATTGCTCTCGTTAAGTTAGTTGTGAGGGAGAATGATGGATGTTTCCTTATCACAGGCTAGATGATTCTGCTGTGTTACCGTTTGCAATGCTGTAACCACCTGAACACTGCCCCCACCCCCCAACACAGCCACCCACAACATACGCGATCTAGATGTAGTTAAAATGCTGATCTCTCCTCAACTAGACCAGACGCCAGCCAACAGATTCTCAGTGGGAATATTTGCCATTTGCCCTCACCATACACTGGAAGTGTGGATCTGTCTGGACGTTCTTCTCATTGCTGAAATAGAACAATATTGAACCTTCAACACACAATGCAATTCAGCCTTATTTTATGTAAAATCACAAACACTTGAATACACTTTATTGGCTTCAAAGCAGTAAGACTTACATTTATTGATTCAGTCCAAAGCCATATGTGGCATATTGTCGCAAATCCGGTCCTTTTACAAGGTTATGTTGTCTTTAATTTTTTAAAGAGAGTCTAAATGAACAACGATTCCAATATGTCTGAACTTTGAAAGTTTCATTGGGATCCTTTTGTTTATATCTAACAGGTAATGCCTCAGCCAGAAAGCTTTCTAGCCTTTAAAAAGACACTTGTATATTCAAAAGGACTTGGACAACACTCTAACTGGACAGGTCTGCTCAGTTCTGGGGTTAGTTAAGTCAGGGTCACTGTTGGAACTGGACGCTCTCCGCCTCCTTCTGTCCTTCTGACCTTATAACCTGTAAGCCTTTGTGTCAGTTTTACTCTTGGTGCTAAGGGGTTTGCTTATTGGGATTGTTGCAAGTATTTTGGAACAGGATCCTAAAGTCTGGATAGCCTGTCGGGTTTGTATAGGATTAGTTATTCAGGTATTCTAGTTTTGGTTTCTTGTGTTTCATTCGGTAATTTGGTAAATAAATGCTATTTGTTTAAAACTCGGCAGTCTGACCAGCTAATTCACTCAAGGAACATCCATTCTACACTAACTTTTAAGAAATAACGAAGTTACTGTCTGGGCTATTTGCTTAAAATTCAAAGTTTGTGTGAAGATTTGTAGCTTGGGTGCTCGTTGTTGTGGTTCTGTTTGCCAGCTAGGAAATTGTGTTGCAGATGTTTCGTCCCCTCAGTGACATCCTCAGTGCTTGGGAGCCTCCTGGGATCTTTTCTCTGGCATTTATAGTGGTTTGAATTTGCCGCTTCCAGTTGTCAGTTCCAGCTGTCTGTTGCAGTGGCCGGTATATTGGGTCCTGATCGATGTGCGTATTGATTGAATCATTGGATGAGTGCCATGCATCTAGGAACTCCCTGGCTGTTCTCTGTTTGGCTTGTCCTATAATAGTAGTGTTGTCCCAGTCAACTCATGTTGCTTGTCATCTGCGTGTGGCTACTAAGGGTAGCTGGTCGTGTCGTTTCGTGGCTAGTTGGTGTTCATGGAATCACACTCACAGGAATCAGATTCACTAGAGAGGAAGAAAAGGACAACCAACTCCCATTCCTAGATGTCATGGTACAGAGAACAACGAACGGAGAATTTACCACAAAGGTACACAGGAAAGCCACACGCACTGACCAAATCCTGAAGTACGAAAGCAACCACCCCAACACACACGAAAGAAGTTGCATCAAGACACTGTTCAAAAGGGTCAACAACACACTGCAGTACACCAGAACTGCAAAAAGAGGAAGAAGAACACCTCTACAATGTATTCACCAAAAACGGATACCGCCGCAATTTCATCAACAGATGCCTAAGGGAAAGAAACAGAATGAGGACATGCCACAACCCAAAGGACTAGCCACACTACCATACAGCAAGAACATTTCTGAACTGACAGCCAGACTATTGCGACCACTAGGACTCATAACAGCACACAAATCAACAGCCAGTCTCAGACAACAACTCACTAGGACAAAGGACCCGATACCTAGCATGAGCAAAACAAACGTAGTGTACAAAATCCCATGCAAGGACTGCACAAAACACTACTTAGGACAAACAGGAAGACAGCTAAAGATCTGCGTCCATGAACACTAACTAGCCACGAAACGACACGACCAGCTATCCTTAGTAGCCACACACGCAGATGACAAGCAACATGAGTTTGACTGGCACAACACTACTATTATAGGACAAGCCAAACAGAGAACAGCCAGGGAATTCCTAGAGGCATGGCACTCAGCCACAGATTCAATCAACAAGCACATCGATGTGGATCCAATATACAGACCACTGCAGCGGACAGCTGGAACTGACAACCGGAAGCGGCAGATTCAAACCACTATAAATGCCGGAGAAAGGATTACAGAAGCGCTTCACAGGAGGCTCCCAAGCACTGAGGATGTCACCTAGACAGGGGACAAAATGTCTGCAACACAATTTCCCAGCTCGGGGAACAGAACCACAACAGTTGCTTAAAATGTTCTGTGGGGTCCGGCCTATTCCATAACAGAATGGGGGACACTTGCGGGATTTCGGCAGCAAGTGGCAAGTATTAGTGTCTCCTATTCCGTGTGTTGATTTGGTGGGGACACAGAGCTTTAGATAGCAATGACTTTTGCAGGAACCAAGGATGGTTTGAAGGTAGAAGTTGTGACCTTGGGGTTTTTAACAGAATGCACATAAGTCCAAGCTGCAGGAATTAGTAGACAAGCTTGTGTAGAAGCTACCTCCTAATGTGAGGAAAGATGAGATAATTGCAGCAGTAGCTCAGCATTCCAATTTGCTGGAAACTCCATCAGGATCTGTCGAGATGAGCAAACTTCAATTGCAAATGACGTAGCTGGAGTTAAAAGCCGAAATGAAGCAGTTTGAGTTACGGATAAAATCAGAAGAGAAAGAAAGAGAATGAATAGGTTTAGCACAGGAAAGCAAAAACAATGAATGTCCTTAGCAGGACAGAAAGAAAAATAGAGATGGTGTGTGCTTCAGAGATGGACATTTAGAATGGAAAGTCAGCTTAAAAGGATGGGGATGAAGGCTGAAGGTGAGCTCAGTGTAGAACAGAGTGAGGATGAGCAAACCCATGGTAGTCAAAAGCCTGGTGAGAAACCTTTTAAGTATATTCACACCTTACCAAAATTTGATGAGTAGGATATGGAAGCCTTTTCCATTTCATTCGAAAAAGTGGCTAAACAATTGCAGTGGCCATTGACCATGTGGGTTTTGTTGATCCAAACAAAACTTGTAGGTTGAGTTCAGCAAGTATTCGTAACACAACACTATCAGATGAGGGATCTGGGGTGTATGAGGAGGTAAAGAAAGTGCATATGAGCTTGTGCCAGAATCCGACAGACAATGTTTCAGGAATATAAGGAGGGATCCTAATCAAACATATATTGAGTTTGAAAGGATCAAAGAAATTTTGATAGCTGGAAAAGAGCTTTATAATGCTTTGAGAGAGACAATTACTTTGGAGGAGTTCAAAGATTCATTGCCTGACATAGTGCAAACACATTTGGAAGAGGAGAGAGTTAAAACGGCAAGGCTGGCAGCTGAAGTGGCTGATGATTATGAATTGGTCCATAAAACATGGTTTGGCTTCTAGAATCAATTTCAGTCCATGAGGGATAGAAAGTGGGGCAAAGAGAAATCCTCACATGAGAGGGAAAGGTACATCTCGAAGAAGGTCATAAGGATAACTTCGCACAGGCTAAAAAGGAAACAAAGAAGTTAAAAAGGTCCGGTGCTTTCATTGCAATAAATTAGGTCACATGAAATCACTGTGTTGGTGGTTTCAGAAAAAAAAATACAGATGCAAGAAAACAGGATAAGCTTGAAAGTTTTGTTGGAGTGCTAACAGAAAGCACAGTGGAAGCTAGAAAGCTGCAACAGTGTGTATAAGCTGATCAGAGGTTTGTCAAAGAGAAAGTGGCAGATCTGCTTAGAAAATATACGTGCAAAGGGAAAGTTTGCAGACATAGACCATGTAAAGAGGATGCAATTTTAAGGGAAGCAGGATCCTCTTAGTCCGTGATGCTGAAAGTTCAAGAGATATATACTCTAGAAGGACTATTTCCAGAAAAGGTACTGCTAAAGGGAATTCACCTTGAGACAAAAAGCGCATAATGATGTAAAGCGAGGAAAGAGTGTCCAGAAAAGTGTGGAGAAATTGTGGTTGTGGTATTGGACAAACTCTCAGCTCCAGGAATACAATCTATCCTTGCGAAAAATACAGCTGATTCAGCGGTAGGAGTACTGCCTACTCTGGTTGAAAAGCCAGTGGAGACGCAGGCAACTGAAGAAATGCAGGAGTCTTTCCTGGAAGTTTCCTGAGTGTGGGTAACGAAGCTCCAACGTCACCAGTTGAAACAGGAGATATCAAAAATGTAAAGATAAGGAAGTTTAAGTGGCATTCACAGAGACTTTGTTCCATTACATAGTTGGGAAAAAAAACTATTGAGCAAACAGGGCATCATGCAAATATTTTAGTTCATTTAAACTAATTGAGTTACAGCAGAAAGGTAAAAGGTTAAATCAGTTTTATCAAAAAGCATATACGTTAGAAATTTTGAATGTACCACTTTGAGGAAAATGAGGAAATGGAGACTTTCCCATACTCAAGGAGATGATAATTGGGCAGAAGTTCATAAAATCGTATTGCCAATGGGATACAGAAAAGAGGTGATGTGAATGGTTCATGAGCTACCACCGAGAAGTCATTTAGGAGTGAGGGAAACACAGGCTGAAAGACAGAGACATTTTTACTGGCCTGGACTGTAACAGAATGTAGTTGAATTTTGCCAGACGTGTCATACATGGCAGGTAATTAGCAAAAATACAAGCAATAATAAAACCTGCGCCTTTCTTAACTATTCCTGCATTTGAAGAACCTTTTACAAGAGTCCTTAATTTATGGCTAGGTCCCCGAACTCAAACAAAAAGGTGGGCACCAGTATTTGATAACAATAAAGAATGTATCGACTAGATTTCCAGAGGCCATCCAAAGATGTAGTATCACAGCTAAAAGAATTGCAAAGGAATTACTCTTTTTTAAAAAATAGACACGGACTACCAATAGAGATACAATGAGGTCAAGGTTCAAACTTCACTTCGAATTTATTCACTGTGATGACTTAGGAATCAAGCAATTCAAATCGACTGCATACCATCCAAAATTGCAGGGAGCGCTAGAAAGGTGACATTAAACATTAAAGACCATGTTGAGGGCTTATGATCAGGATTATCCATATGATTAGTGTAAGGGAAGTCAATTTGTGCTTTTTGTGATCAGGAATGCACCAAATTAACCGAGCAAATTTAATCATTTGAATTATTTTTGGGCATTAAGTGAGAGGAGCATTGATATTGATTAAGGAGAAAGCAGTAAATCAGAATTCAAAGGCCACACATTTGGACTAGGCCTCAAACTTTAGTGAATGATTAATAGCGCTGGGGGGTTGGCTGGACAGCATTTAAAAGTATTGCAGCATTAAATAAAGCAGGAAGCGGACAGAAAATCAAAAAAATTGCAATTTTGCAATGGGGGATAAGGTATCACTGTTACTTCCAGTCAGAGGTGAAACTTGAAAAGCAAGGTTTAGTAGACCTTATCAAATACAACGGATATAGGGTGAGGAGAACTACTTGACAGGGACTCCAGAAAGAAAGAAATCTCACAGCGTATGTCATGTGAATATGCTCAAACGGTACTTTGATTGGGAAGGAAAGACAGAGAACAAGGTGTTAATGATTATGGCACAGAAGTAAGAACCAAGTTCAGAGGATTCTGAAACGGACATTCCACAAATTAAAGTGGATATTGAGGTACTTGTTTAAAATTGGGATGATTGATTGATTTATCTTCATGAGAAAAATTGAAATTATCAGAAAGAGTTATTACTATTACATGGGGAGATATGCAGATATTAACTTGGTAGTACTCACCTAATTGTTACGATTAAGCAACATCCTTACAGACATAATCCTCTAAAGTTGGCACAGGTTCAGAAGGAGATTTAATGCAAGCTCTAAGATGAAATAATCAACATGCGTTACAGTGACTGGAAATCACCCACAGTCATGATGCCAAAGCCAAATGGTGCCCAACGATTATGTGTGGACTATCGTAACGTCAATGCAGTTAAAAATGTTGATGTATACCCAATTCCACGGTTGCAAAACTGTATTGAAAATGTGGGATAAGCAACTTACATTTGGTATGAATAACCTGCCGGCCACATTTTAGGAACTAACCAATAAATTGCCGGATTATCCAATGTGTGGTTTACATTGATGACCTTCTGATTTTTACTGACTCATGGAAGGAACACTACAGCATCTATCAGACTTGTCGATTGACTTCAGAAGGCAGGCTTCGTGGTAAACCTAGCGAAAAGTCAATTTGCCAAAACAAAAGTCACCTTCCTTGGCCGTGCTATTGGACATAGATAAACGGTGTCATTAGAATTAAATGTGATGGTAATTGGGACATTTTGCATCCTGTTGACAAAAGGAGCTGTTCCTGCGATTAAGTCGATTTTATCAAATGTTTGTGCCTCATTTTCGCAGTGTGACTGCTCGATTCACTGAATTGTTAAAGAAAGGCAAGAATTTTCAGTGGATAGAGGACTGTCAGAAGGCATTTGACGGCATTTGAAATATGTGTTAACCACTACCCAATATCAGACACACCTGATGACGCAAAACCATTCAAGGTGGATTTAAATGCGAATGATGTGGATTTCGGTGTTGGGCTCTTGCAGGAAGATGACGGGAAGACAGAGAGACCTACTGGGTATTCCTCCAAGAAGTTGAATGTCCATTAGTAGAAATATTCAACAGTTGAGAAAGAGACCGTGAGCTTTGTGTTGGTATGACAACATTTCAGTGTTCATATTAACAGCAGCATATCGGAGACAACTATTTGCACTGATCATAACTCAATGAAGTCTTTTTGAGAAATATTAGGAAAAAATGTGAGAGTTTTTAGCTGGGGCCTGTTGTTACAGCCACTCAATTTGAAAATTGTACACGTGGCAGGTCTTGAAAACATGATTTCCAATGAATTGTTGAGACTTGAGTGACAAATGGAGGCACTCAATGATGGAAGTACCACACACTGAATCAGGATGTAATTGTGCATGTTTACATGTTTATAGTAAACGAATGTACATGCGCATTGTAGAGTACGAACTACCATTTTTGGGAGTTTTGAAAACTGAAGCCATCTTGGATATTGAAGATTCTGTTTTATATTGGGGGAGTTGTCACACAGGGGGTCTCTTTACAAGGTTATGTTGTCCTTGATTTTTTTTCAGAGAGGTTCTAAACATCCCAAGGTTCCAACATGTGTCAATATTGAATGCTTCATTGGGGTCCTTTGTTATTTTTTTACCTAACAGATAATGCCTCGGGCAGAAGGTTTTTTAAAAAAACTGGTGTAATCAAGGGGATGTGACCAGCTCTCCAGCTGTACAGGTCAGTTCAGTTCGAGGGTTAGTTGAGTCAGGTTCACTGTTGAAACTGGACGTTCTCTCCCTCCTTCAGTCCTCTGAGTTCGTAAACTATAAGCTTTTTTGTGTAATTTTTACTCATTGTGCTCAGGGGTTTGTTCACTGGGATTGTTGCAAGTAATTTGAATCAGCATCCTTAATTCGAGGTAGCCTGTCAATTTTGGATAGGATGAGTTATTCAGGTACGGTATTTTCAGTTCATTATGTTTCATTCCTTATTTTTACAAATACATTCTGTTTGTTTAAAAGTTGGTAGTCGGACCAAATAATTCACTCTGGGAATATCCACGATACTCTTGCCTTCAATAACTGGCAACATCACGGCCTGGGCTACGTGCTTGAGAATGTTTTGAGTGGTCGGGCCTGGTCCATAACAATGTACAATAACTTTGTTTATTAAAAGTCATGAATTACTGAGTAAGGGATGGAATGAATATGATAATGGCTCTGAGACAGAAAGGGCTGCGGCCAGTGGCTAAGGAGACCTGAGGGGAGTGCAGCAATATCTCCCAGTCACTAGTATTCAGCCATCACTGTTTCTGACAAATGGAATGAAATGCAATGCAGAGCAAGATAACAGATGACCTTTGGTACATGGAATGCTGAACGACAATGTGACTGGAATAGGACAATTTTAAATGTGATGTACATAATTATATTTTATATATAGACTGTTTAATCACGAGTTGTACAGGTTGCTAAGATTGTTTATATCGGGACAGGATGTACAGAAATAAAAACAGACACAGATTACAAAATGTGTTGTGTTACAGTGAGTTACAGCAGAGTAAGAGTGAAGACACAGCTCATACTGAGCTGGTACAGAGATGATGGGCTGCATGACAACCATCTTTGTTGTAATTATTCAGAGAAACGTATTGAAAATGTTCAGAGACTGAGGAGACAAGTCTAGTCATAAACACACAGACAATATCATAATTAGTAAACTATTCCTACTTTTCATCAAGTGTAGCTGTCTCTAAAAGGCCTTTTAAATCAAATTCACATTGGTGAGATCAACGCATTTATTTTCAGAACTTAAAGAAGAAACAGACTCCAGTGTAATACACGTGTCACTGACACAAGTTATAGGAACAGGAATGGAGCATATTGTCCAAATATAATCAGGTTCAACATCCAGACCAATCAAGAAAAAGCAAAATATTAGAGATAGTGGAAATCTGAAATACAAATGCAAAATGATAGAGAAATGCAACAGATGACACAGGATCTGGGCAGAGAAACAGAATTAACAAACCAAGTCTTATATGAACCTATCTTGAACAAGTTATGTTGAACTCAAAAAAAGTTAATTACATTTTTCTCTGCTCCGATACTGCCTGAACTGTGGGGTTTCTCTCCAGCACTTTCAATTCGTGCAATGGCAGGAAACAGAGTAATGGTGAGCGGTTGCTTTTCGAACTGAAGGCTTGTGCCCAGCAGTGTTCCACAGAGGTTGGTTCTGAATTTTCTTTGTTTGTCATTTAAGTAAATGATTTGCGTGAGAATATCGAAGGCATGGTTCGTAAGTTTGTGGATGACACCAAAACTGGTGGCACAGTGGACAGTGAAGAAGGTTTTCTAACACAAGGATCTTGATGAAATGGGTCAATAGACTGACAGATAGCAGATAGAGTTCAAGCTGGATGAATGTGAGGTGCAGGCAATAGTGTGTGTTTGTTGCTGTCTGTTGCACCAGGAATGGGACGATTTTATTTCCCATCTCCTGGGTTCAAAACATCGATATCCTTCATGATCTTTGAGAGGCCTAACCCTCTCTGTGGTTACCCGCTTGCTGTTAATGTAGTTGCACAATATGTTTGGATTATCCTTAACCATATCTGCCTATTCTATCTCATATCGCCTTTTTATTTTCGTGATTTCTCTAGAAATAATGCCCCACACTCTTTATATTGACTAAGGGATTAAATTAAATAAAGTTGTTTATAACTAAAGTGAGGTTTACTTTGATTCTTGAATAAAAGCTCAATAACTGTAGGTGTCCATGTTCTTTAAGCTTACCAGCATTACCCTTCACTCTAACAGGTATATAATGACTTTCAACTCCCGTCGTCACACTGTTGAACGGCTCCCACTTGTCAGACATCGTTTTACTTGCTGACAGTCTACTCCAATTAAACTTGGTAATCCTTATCCCATGCCATTAAAATTTATGGTACTCCAATTTTAAAAAAATGAAATGCTTATTCTTTTCCATAACCATTATGAAACTAAGAGAATTATTATTGCAATGCCCAAAATATTCCCTCACGTTTACCGCAGTCAATTGCCCTACCTATTGCACAAAAGAAGGCCTAGTTTTACTCTTTCTCTGTTAGAATCATCCGCAGAATGATGAAGAACATTTTCGTGAACACATTTGATAAATTCTTCACCATTCAACCCATTAACACTGTGGTAGTCTCAATCAGTTTTTAGAAAATTAAAATCTCCCATTATTACAACCGTATTAAGCTTAAATATATCCGAGATCTCCTACATGTCTGTTTCTCAATTACTTTCTTACTGTTGGAGAGCATATGGTACAAAACGATCATCGTGCACTTTCCTTTCTTATTTTTAATTTCGACCAATATATTTTCATTGGACGATTTGTCACAAATGAGTATTTAGTGCAATCTGTTCAAAATGACAGCAATAATTTATTCCTTAATCAAAAATGGTAGACCTCCCCCTCCCTGCCCTCCGCATGTCTGTTTCCATCCTTTCTATGACCCTTAACATTTGGAATATTGAATTGCCAGTCTTGAACATCTTTCAGGCTAATGTGAGGACCGGAAATGCTGGAGAAAAGAGTCGAGAATGTGGTGGTGGAAAAGCACAGTAGGTCAGGAAGCATCCGAGGAGCACAAAATCGATGTTTCAAGCAAAAGCCCTTCATCAGCCCCTTCTTGATGAGGGGCATTTGCCCAAAACGTTGACTTGCCTGCTCCTCACATGCTGTCTGACCTGCTGTACTTTCCCAGAACTACACTCTCGACTTGAACATCTCTGAAACAATTTTCTGTCATACATATGATGTCCCAATCCCATGTTCTTAAACATGCCTTGAGTTCATCAGCCTTTCCTGTAAGACTCCTTACATTGAAATAAATGCAATTTCGTGCTTCAGAATTGCTATATACTCTTGACTCTCTCGTTTTTTTCTTTTCTAATTGACGTGCTCCCCTCACATTGATAACCTTCTCTAACCATCCTCCCATTTGTACTGCTACTTGGAATACCCCCCTTGCCGTCTCTATCAATATAACGTTTCCCTGCTAAGATATTCGTTGCTTTCCAGTTTAGATGAGACCAATCTTTTCTGAACAGGTCATTTCTATTCTAAAATAGATTCCAATTCCCCAAAAACCTAAATCCGTTGGTTTTTCTCCTTTAACCCTTTGTTCCTTCCCAGTTGGGAGTAAACAAGAAAGTATTGCTTTAACGGTTTTATTTTTAATACTCTACCTCACCTCTTAAGTTCACTCTGTACTGTTTTAATCTTTCCCGAAAAAATGTCATTCCTGCCATTATCTACAATAATGTTTGGCTACTCAATCTCACCTTTAAGAACGTGCTTGAAATGTTCTTAATCCTCGCACAGGGAAAGCAACAAACCATCCTCAATTAAAGGTCACTGCCGCAGAATCGCCTGTTGATGCCCCTGATAGAAAAGTCCAATTCTACTAACTCTTCGCAAACGCTGCTGAACTTAACAATCATTCCAATTGTCCAATAATTGATTGCTCTTCCATTTTCTTCAGCGAGACAATCCCCTTCAGCTGTTCTAAAAGCTGAAAAGCATTTTGATAGAGGAATAGCCACCGGAGACATTTGAACTACCTTCTTATCTTTCCTGACAATCACCCAACTATCTAACTGATTTACTGGATAATATTTTTTCTAAACCTTCTAGACATCTCTCTCTGTACCTTATATGTGGCCTTCATAACATTATGCCGAAAAGCAGGATAGTTTTTTGATAACTTATATATATTCATTACCCACAGGCAATAAAGTTTAAACATGGAAAAATAGATACACATGCGTATCAAACATATAAAACATTTAAAAAATCAACCATTTAGCTAATTAAACCGATAAAAATATTCCTCTTCAATAAATCCCGAGAAGAAAGCGGTCTTCTCTGGAGCTGAAAATGTGTAGGATTCCCTGGAAGGAAAGTGCAACTCTTTATTTTAAAAAGAGCTGATTAATTTTTCAAAGCAAAAGCACATTTCCAGTGTAATAAAAGAAACCTTTTAAAACACAAATAGAATTTTCCTTTTTTTTGTAATCAACCCTTAAAAAGCTCTTTTAAAACAAAAGTTCGTTTGAAAGACAATTGAGGGTTTTTAATTTTTTTTGATTGTTTTTGTATGCAAATGAAACAAATTAGAAAAAAAATATGTTAAATTAATGAAGTATAATAACTATATCAGCTGCAAAAAGGACTACCTTAAATATTTAACTGCCTGCAATCCCAGGAGCAGCTGTAAGATCCATGCTGCTCTAAGAACATTATGTGAAACTGTTTTTACACTATGAAGAAAAGTCAATGTATGTTTTAATAATTTGTTCCCAATTCAAAGTGACTTTACGATTCGATTTAATCTCCTGCCACGGTTCCAAATGTAGAATTTAATTGAATCTTTATCCTCATCACTCGAATTCTTTCAAACAAAATTGTGAATCTGTCTTCATCGGACAGACAGAAAGGTCCTTCAGCTCTGACTATTGCAGGAATGATACAAAGAACATTGCCCAGGTCCACGTAAAACCCAAATGTTGCAGGGAAAGCCACTGAAACCTAATCCAATATTAATTACGTACAAGCCTTATGAACAAATCATAGAGAAGGGCATAATATAAAAGGCGAATGTCCAAACTAAAATTCGTGGCTCCCTCAAAAAAACCTCACTGCATTACGCTGTAAATTCACAAAAATAGGAATAACAAGAGAACGGGAAGAAAATCAAGGCTAAGTAGTGAACTTCATAAATGATGATGATGTGAATGGGAGGGATGGAGCTTGTGGGGAATGATAAATAACGTTGTTGATGACACAATGATAAGCTGGTGGTTCACAGCGCGGAGGAAGGTGTGAGGTTACAGGAGGGTATAAACCAACTATTCAGGTGGACAGATCAATCGCTGATGAAAAATGTATCAATGTGATACATTTCTGAAGTATTCAGACAAGAGAGTACTCACACTGAAGACAGGCTTGATTTACTTGATTTTACTTTTAAGCAGAGAAGGTTGAGAGTTGCTCCTGGTGGCGGTGTTAAACAGCATGAGGGGTATGCACAGGGTGATCAGAGAGCAGCCTTTTCCCTTACTCGTAGGCTCAATAAAAAAGACACACACTTATAAAGTGAAAGTGGTCTCACCATTAATCTGTAAACTGTAGAAAAACGTTCCTATTTCTAAATGCATTTGATTTTAAAATATTTCAAGACTTATATTGTATTCTGAAAAATGTGATATTGATGCAGAGGTTTGTTTTGTGATCCAGATTCCCCATTCCTCGTGCCTCCGTTTCGCAATCTGTTCATTGAAAGAATACAATTTTTCCATTCAACTCTCCAACATGCTCAAACACAGACTCAGTTTCTCAACTATGATCCAAAGACCAATATTTGCCCGTTCCCCTGACCTCGTAAAAGACTTATATCCTCTTCACAACTTCCTTTTCTAATTCATTCAATGTTTGTATTTTTTTATAATAGTTCAAAATATTTTTCGTAAAATATACAGTATGACACTTTCCAACAGTGTTGATAATGTAATATCTTTACTCAATATGTAAATATAAAGTTGCAACAATGCTAAAGTGTTTTTCACTCACATCCCAGACTGAAGTTGCAGCAAATAGTCATTGACATCTCAAAAGAATTGCCAAGTATTTACTTCTGATCGGAATGGTAATTTGTCTCTTTATTAGGAAATGGGCATGTTAATTACGGAGTGTCTGTCTGACTGCAACATTTTGATGTAGTTTACTCCAGACAATTAAACATCAGGAATAAAGAGCAGGGATAGGCCAGCTGGGTGCCAGGCCTGCTGTGGGAATCAACATAGCCTGACTGCGGTCTTTTCTCCACATTAATGTCTTGTTCCCGAGACACAGAGCAACCTACACCTCCCTTGACCAAAACCGACGAGTCATTCACCCCAGCCACCAACCATGAATAAAATTCAAAGAACTGCAGATGGAGCAACACAAGAACATAGAAATTAGGAGTGGCGGAAGGAAATACAACTTTGTCCTTAACCACATTAAACACCATCTGCCAGATATAACAATCTGCCCCAATTTTTAATATTCATCGTAAACTCTTTATTTCCGTATTACAGCCTGTTTGCCATCTAGTTTAGTACCATCTGTGAATTTATTTGCTCCACTCTGTCTCTCCTTCCAAGTCATTTGGATTGATTGTAAACAGTTGAGGTCTGAGAACTGAAACCTGCAGCACCTCACTCGTTTTAGTTCGGCAGAGAAAGACCAGTTATCCCGATGCCCTGTGTTCTGTCAGTAAGCCAATCTTTTTTCCAATTCAATATTCTACCCTTCACCCCCCGGGATCTAACCTGCTAGATCAGTCCTTTATGCAGCACCTTGTCGAATGCCTTCTGACGTTTCGATGAACAGCAGTTGCTTTCTCCCAATTATCCACATTGTTTGTTATGTTCTCAAAGAACTCCAGCAGGTATGTCAAGCACAATATGCCCATCATGAAACCGTGCTGACAGTGGTGAACTGATCTTTGTTTTTCCAAATGTTCAGTTATTTCCTACGTAATGGTTGACTGAAGAAACTTCCCCACTACAGAGTTAAAACTCACTTGTCGAAAGTTTGTCATTTTTTCCTATCTCTTGTTTTGAATACGAGCGTCACATTATTATTTTTCCAATAGTTCCGCACAGTTCCAGAATCAAAGGATTTTTTGAATATCGTAACTAACACATGAGGTACCTCTGCTGTTACCTCCTTTAATATAATAGACTGCAGGCCAAGAGCCTGACCTCCCTCTAATCCCATCAATGTATTTAATACCTTTTTCCCTCAGCATCGTGCTTCCAGCACGATCCTTTGCAGTTGTTGTAAGTTTTGGGAAGAAATTATCTTCCACTGTGAAAGCAAGAATGTTGGCTTTACCTCTGCCACTTCTGAGTTTCCCATTACTACACCGCCATTTTAATTCTCTAAAAGGCCTACATGTGCGTTCAGCATTCTTTGACTTTTTGCCTCCTCAGGGATGTATTCTTTATCAATTCTTATGTTTTCGACTCATTTTCCTTAGTAGCCATTTTGATTTTATTTTTAACAAAAGTTTGCGAACAATTAAAGCGTTTTTCTTTATTCCATTCATAGGAAGATGGCGTCGCTGGTTAGACAGCACTCATTGTCCTTCCCTAATTACCTAGAGGGCAGTTAAGCAACAAGCAAATTTGTGTGGGATTGAAGTCACATGCAGATCAGATCAGGTAAGGATTGTGGCTTCCAGTCCTATTGGACATTCGTGAAACATATGGATAATTCAAACAATAAGCAATAGATTCACTATTATCAATAGACTCTTAATTCTAGGTTCATATTGAATTTAAACTCCACCATCTGCAATGGTGGCATTTGAACGTGAGACCCCAGAACATTATCTGAATCAGCAGTCGGTGATAATGCCACCAGGCCATCACCTTTATGTTAGTATCGACTTCCCTGTTAAGACATGGATCACTTTTCACCTTTTTAAAATTCCTCTTCCACTCAGGATTACACTTTAACTAAGGAGTTTGGACTATCTCCCGAAGTAGTTGCCACTGTTCTTCAACTGTGCCGACCTTTTATGTTTTTTGCCAAGTCCATTCAAGCCAAGCCCTTCCTCAGGCCAGTAAAATTATCATTGCCCAACACTAAACCTCACATCTGTGACTCTTTCTTCACTGTTTCAGTCTGAATGTAAAACTGCAGAATTTTGTGGTCACTCTTTCCGAGGTGATCTTGTACTACAGTATGACTTATCACTCCTTCTTCATTATATTATAGCAAAGCCAGTTCTCTGTTTGGTTCCTTGAGGTGTTACTCGAAGAAATAATCCCTCATACGTTCGATGAATCATTCTTTGAGGCTCCCCTTGCCAATTGATTAAGCTCGTCAAATTTAGGAGACTCGAACCCAACCACACCCAGAGGACTCTAACCCCAATTCCTGTACAGCTGATAGAAAGTTTAACCATTTGTGATTTGGTTTAACTGCACATTTGTTTGTTGGTGACTGAGTGTTTGTGCTTTGTTCCCTGAAGCTTGAGATCCGAGACTGTTTTGAATCTGATTTCTATTATGGAAATTTAACATGATTTATTTTAAAGTTAAGGATATTACAGTGATTACGACATAAAATGTTAACACCCGTTCTTTTACTGGTCATGGCTGCCTCACTATCAGTTTCTAACTAATCTCTTTTATCCTTACACATCAGTGATTTATGGAGGGCAATTGACGTTTCAGTTCAACATTAGATTGTAATTTTAAAAATCCAATGGTTAATATCTGTGTCCTTGGAGCCGGCCATTATTCATGCATTAGATGTTTTTTAAAACTAGAATAGACAAATCCTTTTAAGACACCTCCCATTATTTCACGACCTATGGTATTGTAATTGAGCAATGACTGGTTAAGACTACTTAAGAAAACAAATTTTAGAATTAAATTAATGGAATAAAACCGGGTAATTTTAGTGGTTTTCAAAGTTGGGAACTGTTTGCATTTTACATTTAAAGTATTAAATACTGAATAAATGAATTTATAATATATAAATATATATTATGAGTAAGGTTCCAAAATGTATAGTTTGGAACAGGCTTTAAAGTTAGACAAGCATAAATTGATGAATTGGTATTTGAAGTTATAGGGAGCAAACAAACATCTGGCAACGTAACATGAGAAGCAGAAACAAAAGGCAAAAACAATGGAAGCCCACGGTTGATGAGTTTATTTTAAAAAGTCAAAACTAAAAGGAGAAAGAAACCGGAATGGTGGTGGGCAGCATGTTGAAACTAAAGGGAGGAGATGTTAAGGTGTTTGGTGGACAGGGACGGGGATCGAGGTGGAAATCCCGACAGGCGGGATGTTTTTACTGTGGAAAAGCAGCTCACTTTAAGCAGGAGTGTCCGGATCTGAAAAGGGAAGAGAGGGCGATATTGCTTATGAATTTCGATGAAGAATAGGGGCGTCAGGGGTTCCTGCCCCCTGCGGCCCACCAGGAACACTTGATAAATTTAAAGGTGCGACTTTATACAAAGGACGTCGTTTTCCCAGTCGATACGGGGGCAGCAAGGTCATTCTTAAATTTTAAGCCCAAGGGAGAAGGAACGAAAGAGTTAATTGGAATTGGCGACAGTTTTGTGATGAGAGGCACAAAGAATCAGTTTTGCGTTCATGACAAAATACTGCCACAAAATTGGGGATTGAATTAACTGCAAATGGTGCTATGAAATCTGTCGAGGTTCTTAAAAATGAATGTGCTCGAGCAAAAAAAAACAGAAACAGAATGAGAAGTCACAAGTGACTGGTAAACAAACAGAACTGCGCAATTGCAGTTTTTAAAAAAAAATGTTTTGGTCACTTGTTGCGTTTCCAACTTGAATTACAGATAATGATTATTTTATTTATATAATATACATAATTATTAAGTAATATTTACAATAAATCGATTGTGCTAGTCTGAATCAATATTAATTGGCAGGATCCCTTCACACATTCTCAGTGACCTGTCATATTGATTCACGGTTAATTTGAAAATGACTGCATTAATTGATTGTTAATTAAAGAATGGAAAGCTACATTACTGGCCGATGAGGTAACTGACGAAGCTGCCCTGAACCCACGAGAAGCAATGATCTATTCCCTAATACCTACTGTCCCAGGTCCTTGAAAAGTACTAATATTCACTGAAAGAGAGGAAAAAGAATTGAAAGATTTAAGGGGTGTAAAAACAGCAGAGGGACATTGGA
This sequence comes from Chiloscyllium punctatum, assembly GCF_047496795.1. Lineage (NCBI taxonomy): Eukaryota > Metazoa > Chordata > Chondrichthyes > Orectolobiformes > Hemiscylliidae > Chiloscyllium > Chiloscyllium punctatum. Next base: position 10,663,547 of record NC_092745.1, on the reverse strand, counting down.
TTTTACCTGATGGAAGGGAAATGTCAAACAAAATGATGATGCGAGAAATGATGGCTGTCTGTCATCAGGGGAGCCTCTGGGGAGTGCAAGCAATGTGTGATTTATTCTGAAGGAAATATGGATGCAACGGGATACATACGATAGCAAAACAGATACGTGAAGAATGCATAACACGTAAAAAAGTAAACAAGAAAGTGTGAAGGAGACAAGTCCCAGGAGGGAGAGAACCTGGGCTAAGACCATTCCAGAGCATCCAGGTAGATTATACCGATTTCCCCCGAGTGGGAAGACTGAGATATATGTTGGTAATAGTCGATCATTTATCCAGGTGGGTGGAGGCATATCCTCTGGCCACTGCCAAACCAAGAAACTAAAGATTTGTTCTTAAATACGTATATACTGGGTTTGATCTCCTCTTTGTCTTTCCTCAGGAAACAGGATTTATTGGCACAGACTCCGCCCCTTATATTCGCTGTTCATCTAATTCGATCGGGAGATACGGTCTTAGTAAATTCATGGACAGAGACTAGATTGCAACCAGACTGGAAAGGGCCGTACCAGGCTCTTTTGACTACCGAAATGGCGATAAGGACGGGAGAGAAAGTCTGGACTCAATACACTCGGATCAAAGGGCCAGTGGAATCTCCAATTGAGGGAGACATCTGGACAGCCGAATCAACGCAAGAACCGCTAAACCCAAGCTAAAGAGACTTTGAGTAATTGATTATACAGTGGCGACGCGAGCGCAGGATTGTATATTAAGTCTTTTGGTGCTTCAGCATGATTTTTGAGAATGCTGGGGAAGCTTCGAGTTATGATACTTGCTCTCTCAGTATTGGAATTTTGTCAAACATCATTTTCTTATGTGTTATTAATGGTTCCTGAGTCTGATAATCCAGAAGTAATAGACGCCGATGCATGTAACTTAGTAAATTGTGGGGATATAGATAATCAAAGACAGTACCACAACTCAGAGGGACATCATAAGTCCTATGGGGATGGCCTTGGGGATGATACATGGTATAATGGTCTTGTCACAGTACACCGGACCCCCTTCCGACCAGCTTTCTATTTTCCCGATAAAGACTGTATCTCAATATATATCTAACAATAAAGAAAACCACATGGTACAGAGGAAATAACGGGAGGGCGGGTGGTGGCACCTATCAGATACAATTAAATGAATCAATTGGGGTAGAAATGACATCAACCAGAAATGACTTTTTGGGCTGTTGTTTTTGAATTAGTGTAGGAAAGGGAAAAAGGGTAGAACTACTGGATAATAAGATACAACCTTACACCCCTTCTGATGACCATAAAGTAGTTAAAATTATAGAGGTAAAGGACTTGAAACAGACCATCGAAATAGAAACTGGGGTTACAGGAATGCAAATGCCTGGGTTGAATGGGTAAAGTATACTTAAAAAGTCTGAATAAGTGCAATTGCTATGTATGTGCCTCCCTTTCCGCTTGAGTGGAAGCGAGAGAGGAAGGGCATGAAATGTATGATAGCCCTGTATCAGGGTAAGACTGCTTGGAATGATCGGAACTGCACCTCCCTATCTCTGATGGTTCCTCCACTGGAGATGAAAGACTTAAAAGCCTACCCCCGCCCCCCGCCAATTCTCCAGCCGCAGTCGGAAATCACACATCGTATGTGCATAGACGAGGTACAAATTGGTCTTGAGATTTGGGGAAGCTGAAATTATGTACAGAGATTAATAATTTCACCGATACAGACAAGGGAGGCAACTAGTCAGCACTAAAGGTTCCCCGAGCGGATCTGTGGTGTTCTTGTGGAGACCCACCCGACCTCCGGATTGGAGAGGGATATGTGCAATTGTACAATTGGCAATTCCATTTAGCCTGGCATTTGAGAAGGAAAAGATACTAGGGTAAAAGAGAAGGAGGAAGTGAGGACTGCAGATGCTGGAGATCAGAGCTGAAAATGTGTTGCTGGAAAAGCGCAGCAGGTCAGGCAGCAACCAAGGAACAGGAGAATCGACGTTTCGGGCATAAGCCCTTCTTCAAGAATGAGGGCTTATGCCCGAAACGTCGATTCTCCTGTTCATTGGATGATGCCTGACCTGCTGCACTTTTCCAGCAACACATTTTCAGCTAAAACAGGAGTAAGAGATCACTGTTAGATTCTTCTTTCGATGACAGGATCTATCTCAATTCTATAGGAGTCCCAGGGGGGAGGGGGGTACCTGATTTTCAAGGCTCGCAACCAGATTGCAGCTGGCTTCGAGTCAACTCTCTTTTGGTGGGTAACAGTTAACAAAAATGTAGATTGTATAATTTACATTTTCTATTTTCAACAGCGATTTATAAATTATACAAGAGATGTTGTTAATGGAATATCAGAACAGCTTGATGCGACAAGTAGGATGGCATGGGGAAACAGAATGGCCCTTGATATGATTCTAGTTGAAAAGGTGTGTGTGTGTGTCTGCGTGTGTGTGTGTGTGTGTGTGAGTGATGTTAGGAGGAAGCTGTTGTACCTTCATTGCTAATAACACTGCACCTGATGGTTCAATTAACCGGGCCTTAAGGGGATTGACGACCTTAGCAGAGGAACTGGCTGATAATTCAGGAGCAGACACATCTCTCACGGGATGGCTTGAATCATGGTTTGGAAAACGGAAGGGGGTGGTGGTTTCCATACTTACGTCCCTGATAGTCGTAGCCAGGGTATTCGTAGCCATTGGCTGTTGCGCTGTATACAAGGACTCGCCTAAGATGCCCCTAAAAGTGAATCAGGCAGAAGGTCCTTTTTCTATTAAATAATGAGGGGATGAGTGAGACCAAGATGCATGAAGTCTCATGAATGATTCTTCTGATTTTGGGGGGCGATGCTTAAAGGAAAAATTATAGAAATAACAATTGCATGTAAAAACAAAAAGGGGGAATTGTGAGGAGTAATTATAAATGTTGTTATCTGCAACGATCACAAGGCTGAATCATGAAAGTGGAAGAGGGGTGCAGATTAAGCGAGATATGCTTGTATAAACAGTTATAAGCATCTGGTTCCAGCTTCTGCAAAAACAAAAAAAAGACACAATTAAGAGGTCATAAGGCTCAGTATGGGCAAAGAATGGAAGGAAATGTTGCTTTATCGAGCAAGGAAGCAGATGGCAGTCAAGGAGGATATATAACAATAGACCACAGAGGGATGTGGTGAAACAGCCAAGCAGGACATGCATTTTTGTCACGAACAAGGCCAGATGAAGCAAGAGATAAACAGCCATGTTTAGAGAAGTGGGAGATGTAATCAGGGGAGAAGGAATGGAATAAGCGGGGGAGGAGTAAAAGAAGAATGAATTGTATAAAAAGTTGCGAACTTGTGAAACTCGGTGTGCCTACTTATAGGCACCACTCTTGCAAGAGTATAATGAACGATACTGTTGCTTCAGATCTTGAATCGGACTGAAATTATTGAAGTCAGTGGGTTCTATTTCCCACACAACCATGGAGATCATGCTTTTAAACTCAGGCCTCACTTCCTAAACATTCTTTGCTGGACATTTCATTACTCTTACGGATGTCATTCGTATCAATGTGATGATTCTCACATTTGCCGAGGGCGATTAGAAGGAATAATAAAGGCCAAACGTTTAGAATTAGCAAAGAATTTAGATTTGGGTTTAACCAAGAACAAGAGTAAAGCTGAAATTGTTAGGAAGTAGTCAAACACTAAAGTGTGTCAGAGAAACAAACAAGTGCCGGAGATTTAGAAAAAAAAAACTTAAATTACAATTGAAGAAAATGCAGTTTAAAGATAAACATAGGGAGAGAGAAAGAGAGAGAAGAAAGAGAAGGCAAGAGGGAAAAGAGGGAGAGTAATAAAAAGAGAGGAGAAAGTTCTGAGCTGAGCAAGGAGAGAGGGAATTTGAACTTGAGAAGTTGCAATTTAGTCAGCAAAGTCAAGTGAACAGGATGGAGAGTAAAAGGGACATGAGTGAAATATACAACTATCACAAACCTCTGCCACATTTTGATGAGAAAGATGTTGAAACCTTCTTTTTTCCATTTAAAAAATTGGCTAGGCAGGTAGAGTGGTGCAAGGATTTATTGGCAATGCTAGTTCAGACTAAGTTGGTCGGCAGGGTTCGTGAGGTATTTGCTACTCTGTTAGATGAGGGGTTAAGAGATTATGACGGCGTGAAACAACGCATTTTATGTGCTTACGAATTGGTACTGGAAGTATATAGATAGCAGTTCGGAAACATAAAGAAGGAACCAGGTCAGCCAAATGTTGAGTTCGAAAGAATTAAACATAGGCATTTTGATAGATGGGTGCAGGTTTTAAGGATGGATAAGACCTATGAGGCTCTATGGGTGATTATTCTGCTGGAGGAGTTTAAAACCTCACTTGCAGAGATGATAATAATTCACGCGGAGGAAAAGAAATTTCAGATATTGAGAAGGGCAGGAGAGTTAGCAGATGAATACATTTCGCTGCATAAGTGAACTTCCAGCCATAATTTCGTCCTGTGAGGGGTAGAATTTGGGAGAAGGGGCGATGTTACACTATAAAAGAAAGAGTAAAACATATGAGTTTACCACAGGTTAAAGAAGCTGCCCAAGAGGGTGGAAAGGAGGTGAAAAGGCCTCAGGTGTTTTCACTGTAATGGAGTGGGACACAGAAAATTACAGTGCCGGTGGTTTCAGAAGGGCATTGGGAAAAGGTGTTTTCACTGACATACGGAGGGATATGTATGGTCACAGTGCTGATCGTTAAGAAAGGCACTGTGGGAAAAGATGTGGTAAAAGAAGCTAAGCCAGTGGCAGTAGTGAAAGTTTTAAAGGAAACCCCAACAAGAACCGAAGAGCTGCAGGAAAGTGCACAGCCAAGGCAGGGGCTGGGTATGGAGTTAGTACCTGATCTCTATAAAGAATTCGCCTCTCTGAGTAAAGTTTACTCAGAAATAACAGGGGGAGAAAGGCAAGAAGTTATAATTTTGAGAGGTACGTGAACTAACCAGTCGCTAATAATAAGAGATGAATGAATTTGTAGTTTTTCTGATCAGTTACCCCAGAATGTATCAATTTATGGGAAAGATGTACAGAAATGTAACATTTCCCTATGTAAGATCAGGTTGGAGTGCCTACTGAAGACTGGGGAGGTTATAGTGGGAATCATTGACAGACTGTCAGATCCAGGAATCTAGTTTGTTCTTGGGAAGGATTTAGCAGGGTCCAAGTTGGGAGTGACATTGCTTGTTGTGGAGAAGCCCAAGGAAGACAAAGAGACTGAAATGTTAAATCGGAAATATCCTGGTATTTTCCCAGGCTGTGCAGTAACCATATCCCACTATTATAAGTCACAGCACGAAGGACAAACCATAGACAAAGATGAAGGAGTTGAGGTTCAGTTAATGGACACCCTGTTTGCCATAATGGTGTAGGGAAAACCTGAACAGGCAGTGGGTCAGACAGCGATGTTTTGGCCTGAAAGGCTAAGGGACTTGCAACAGACAGACAAGACGATAAAAAATGTATATGTGGATGTGTACTCTGAAAAGGAGACAGAGGAAATTCTTAAGACAAAAATGGACACCACATCAGGTTAGTGCAGAGGAGAAATGTGCTGAGGTGCACCAGTTTGTGTTGCTGGTAGCATAGAGACAGGAGGTTTTACAAGTACCATATGAACTACCTGCAGGTGGTCAACTAGGGGTACGAAAGACTCGGGCTAAGGGACAAAAACATTCTTATTCACCTGGAATGCACAAAGATATGGTTAACGTTTGGCATACATGTCATTCATGCCAAATGGTAGGTAGGCCACGGACAGTAATGAAACTAGCCCGTCTGCTGCCAATTCCCACATTCAAAGACCCCTTTATGTGGGTTATAAATGAGTGTTTAGGTCCCCTCCTGAAAAGTAGAGGAGAGAAAGAATTGGAGAAACAGGTGTTAGTTACTACCCTACAGAGTAAACAATGAAATCCAAATGTTGTGGATTTTGATGTGCCTCGTAAACATGTCAAAAAAGTAGAAGTCGTTGAGCAGTGGGATAGATTAGTAAACTATCTGTCTCAGGAGCATAGAACACAGGTGAAAGGTTCGTTATTGCAATATGAGGACATATATTAGAATCATATGTGTGGGGGGAGAACTAATGCTATTGTACATGAAGTAGATGTAGGGAATACTGTTCCGATAAGACAATCCATATTGGCTTTATCCCTCAAAGCCAGACAAGTCCAGAAGGAGGTGGAGGTTATGCTCAATGAGGACATCATCGAACCAAGCCCGAGCGAGTGGAGCTCGCTGATCATCTTAGTTCCCAAACCGGATGGGACTCAATGATTTTTCTTGGATTATTGTAAGATCGACACTGTTACAAAATCAGACTTATATCCAATACCAACATTGGAGGACTGTATCGAGAAAGTTAGACAAGTCCGTTACATCACGAAGTTGGAGTTAATGCGTGGATTCTGGCAGGTACCTTTATCAGAGACAGTGAAATAAATTTCTGAATTGTAATACCAAATGGTCTGTATCAATTCAGAGTGATACCCTTTGGAATGACGAACACACCCAAAACGTTCCAAAGACCCATGAACAGAGCTGTGACCCGGTTAGTAAACTGTGTAGTTCGTTTAGACGATGTAGTGATGTTTGCTAATTCCTGGAAAGATTACTTGGTACAGTTGGCAGACCTTTTTGAACGAATACGAGAAACAAAACTGGTGATAAAATTAAACAAAACACAATTTGTGAAAGCAGACATGATGTTCTAGGGACAAAATATCGGTCATGGAAGATTGATCCCATGGAACACAAAGGCAAAAGCACCTGAGGAATTTCCACGGCCAATCTCGAAGAGAAAGGTGCTTCGCTCCTTCGGAGTCAGCGGATTCTATCAGACAGCTGTTCCAAACTCCAGCAGTGTAGTGAAACCATTATCGGAGTTGCTGAAGAAGAGCACAAAATTTTGGTTGAAAGAACAATGCCAGGAGGCATTCGACATTAAAAAGAAATATTCAGCACCAAACCATTTTCAGCTACACCAAATGCTTGAAAATCTTTCAAAGTTGCCATCGACATGAGTGACATAGGAGTTGGAGCTATACTGCTACAGGACAATGAGATGGGATCGTACTTTTCAAAGAAACTCAACATCCACCAGAGAAAATATTCCACGGTTGAGAGAGAACTATTGAGTTGGGTACCTGCCTTATAACATTTTAATGTGTATTCACAAACAGCGTGTTGGAGATGGTTGTGTACATGGAGCCCAATCTGCTTACATTCTTCAACGCTTTAAAGACTATTTCATTGGAGTATTATGTTACAGACTTTTAATTTAAAAATCGTACATGTAGTGTGTAGTAGGATGTAATCGTAGATGCGTTCTCACCAATTTAACTGATAAAGTTTAGACGAGATTTGTATTTATCCAATGTTAAATATAGGTAAATCGGAAGATGTTAAGATGAACTTAGATTTCAGTTTTCTGTATGTTATGGTAATGTTTGAAGAATAGAAAAATAAATGAGACTGTGTTTTCATTATGATGTTTTTTTTAGAGAGAAGGTGCTATGAACGTGTGAAGGGTACTGCACCTTTAAGAGAGTTGAAGGATTTACAAGCACAGTGAGTTCAGGAAAATTTACAATGTAACATTTGGTTCAGCAGCTGGCAGTACCTGGGTGGCTATGAGACGAAAAATAAAATCAAATTTGATCAATCCGTTTAAATTATGTCCAAGAAGCTAAACTACAATCAAGTTTAAATTTGACATTTGGCACTATTTTAAAAAAAACAAAATTGCCCTATTCTTTGGGGTAGAAAGCTGAAAAAACATTTGACCAGTTAGAAGAGAACTGCCATGCCACCAACACCTGCAGACTGCCCGGAGAATAGCTCTCCGAAATGTACATTTATTTATCAATGACCTGTGACACAGAAATTCTAAGGAGAAGAAGCGAAGACAGAGGAAGATACAAAGAAAAGAATCGACAGCTGGCTGGTTCTGAAATTTGAATGTTTTGGTATATCTTAATTGGGGGTGGGGGGCGGGGCAGGTTATCGGACCAGTATTGAAGAAGGGAAAGTAAAAGATAGGTCAGAGAAAGGAGTTGCAAATAGTTGTTAGGTAATTATTCTCTGTTAGACTTTTTTAAAAAGTTGTCAATTTTTACTTTAGGATGGTTATTGGCCTTCCGAATTTTTACAGATTACAAAACGGTTTAAATCTTTTCTGTGTTGCAAGTTTCAGTTAGCGTGGGGTGGTGGTGGTGGTGGGGGTTGGGGGGGCGGGGGGCGTGTGTCCCCCGTGTTGTAACACATTAACTTGGATTTCTCTGCACAAATGCTGCCAGACCTGCAGAGATTTTCCAGCATATTTCTGTCTTAGTTTCTGGTTTACGAAATCTGCAGTTCTCTTTACTTTCTTCTGTGTATCATTGACAGCCACGGTTGAGGTCCTGGAGGACAGGAAGACAGCTAATGTTGTTACATTATTAGTAATTTGGCTGCAAAGAAAACCCAGGGAACTACAGACCAGTGAGTTTGATGTCAAGGGTGGAGAAGTGTTTGAACGAGATTCTGAGATGCAGGAATTACATGCATTTGGAAAGGCAAGGACTGATGACGGATATTCAGCACGGCTTTATATCTAGGAATCCATATCTCACAAACTAGATTGCAGTTTTTGAAGAGGTGATCGGGAAGATAGATGAAGGTAAAGCAGCATACGTTGTCTACGTGGACCTTAGTGAGGCCCAACAAGGTTCCACATGGTAGCCTGGTTAATAAGGTTAGATCACATGAGATCAGGGAGAGCTATCCAATTAGATGCAAAACTGGCTTGACCGTGGGAGACAAAGGGTTTTGGGAGAGATTTGCTGTTCCAATTGGAGGCCTGAGTCCAGCGTTGTGCCGCAATGACCAGGCTGTTGCTCATTGTTTTTGTAAATGATTTGGATGAGAATATTGGAACCAGGGATATTAATTTGGAGAAGAAATCCCCAAAATTGGAGTTATGGTGGACAGTGAAGAAGGCTGTCTTAGAGAATAAAGATATCTTGATGTACTTGGAAAGTGGGTTGAGGATTGGCTGATGGAGCTTAATGCAGATAAATGTGAGATATTGCACTTTGTTAGGCAAACGAGTGTATGATTTATTTTAGTAAGTGGTAGCATGCTAGGGAGTGTTGCCAAATAGAAATCCAGGGACCAGGTATATAGTTCCGTGAAAGTGGAGTCACAGGTTGACAGGGCAGTGAATAAGGCATAAGGCAAGCTGACTTCCATCGGTCAGAGCATTGATTACAGGAATTGGAGCCTCATGTCGTGGTTCTACAAGAGAATAGTAAGGCCACATTTGGTGTACTGAGTACAATTCCTGTCGCCCTGCTAGAGGAAGGATGTTAGAAAACTGGGATGGGGGCAAAAGTATTTAAAATGAAATGACGGAGACCGGAGGTTTTGAGATATAAGGCTGGGATTTTGTTCCTTTTGCGTTGGAGGCTGAGAGTAGAACTTTATTACATCATGCGAAGCATGGATAGGATGAATAGACAAGATCTTTTCCCACTGGTGGGTATGTCCAGAACCATAGAGGATAGTTTTAAGGTGAGAGGGAAGAAATTGAAATGATATCAAAAGGACAGTTGTTTCGCACAGAGGGTGGTGTGTATAGGTAGAGAGCTGTCAGAGGAAGTCGCATTGGGAAGTACAAATGCAACATTTGAAAGACAATTAGATGTGTATATGAATAGGAAATGTTTGGAGGGGGCCTGTGCTAAAAGAAGAAAAAGAGTAATAATTCAATTTAGGAAACCAGGTGAGCATGGCCGAGTTAAGCCGAAAGGTCTGTTTGCATATTGTATGATTCTAAGAGTCTACGACGCTTTCACTCCTCCTTCATCACTAGTCCTTCATTGCACTCAATTCATTTCCAAGTCAAAACTCATCTGTAAATACTTTAAATGATCTAACTCTCCAAACTTTCTTAAATAGAGATTTGCTGGCATAGATGTGGTTCTGTAGACCACAGCAGCAGCAGAAGCAGAATTATATTCAAGTACAATCTGTAACTTTTTCCTGGGATGATCCCTCCGTCTACCATTCCAACCATGTTGATCTATTGTTCAGTGATATATTGGTGAACGTGCCAGTGTCCGAATCATGTTAACCTCAACCTGATGACAACTCGTTAAAGCTACGAAAATTGACTGCTTGCATTCCAAACAGCAGAACTAACATCTGATAGAGAGGGTGCAATGATCCCAACACCAACAAAGCAACAGTCTGTCACATCCAGCCATAAATGGTGATGGATGGTTAAAGAACTTCATGGTGGAGAGGGCTCCACTATTATCCCCATCCCAAATAATGGAACAGACCTATATATCAGTGTAATAGTTAAGAATGTAGTTTTTGTACGATACTATATCAGAAGTGTTCAGTGGATGATTAACCTCACCCTCGCCATGATGTCCACAGAATCACAGATGCCCATCTTCAATCAATTTGATTTGCTGCACGTGACTTGAAGACACAGGTGAACAAAGTAGATAGGATAAAGGCAATGGGCCCTGACCCCATTCCTGCAAGAGGACTGAAGACTTGTGCTGCACAACAAGCTGTGTCCTTGAGGAAGCTGTTTCATTCCAGCTCCAACTCTGACATCTCCATAGCAATGCGGAAAATTAATCAGCTATGTCCAGTTCGCTAAAAGGGTAATAGTTAAATTCTGACCCATTACCACCCCCTCAGTCCCGTCACGATTGTTAAACTAGTAGAAGTTCTTTTCGACAGATCTGTCAAACAGCACCGAAATATCCTGCTCAGTGTCGTTCCAGATAGCTACCCATGTGGAGATGGTACTGTGTTGTGGAAATGTCACTGGATTACCAGTCCAGACCAGGATAATGCTCTGGCAGCTGATGGAAGTTAATAACAATTAATAAAATATCGAGATCTACAATCTGGTGTCAGTAACGGTGACACTGAAATCAATGTCAATTGCAAACTCCAATTTGCTTCACCAATGTACTTTTAGGAAGTGAATTCTGGTCTGGTGAATTCCATGCATTCCTGCTCTGGCCTAAATGTGACTCTGGACACACACGCATGTGAAACTTTTTAATAGTCTCTAAAACGGTAAAGCAAGACACTAAATTGCATCAAACTGCTCCGAGGTTTGGAAGGATAAAACTGACAGAACACCCAGCACCAGCCTCGGTATCAGAAAGGGGAACGGGAAACACAGTCTTGTTGACCCTGCAGAGGCCTCCTCCCTAACATCTGAGAACTTGTGACAGCTGTACTCCAGATGCCTCCCGATCGGTTTATTGATGAGAAATCCTTATTTATATTCAGTGCCTTGTGTTCCACAGCTTATGTGGGAGAGAAATCCCCAGTCACTGAGTGCAGACATTTATTCTCATCTCAGTGCTGAGTGGCCTGCCTAACCTAATACTGTGCGCCTTGTTTTAGATGTCCAAGCCAGGGGAATTATCAACCCTGCTTCCAATCAATTTCACCCTGTCAGAGTTTTATATGTTTCACTGAGATCTCCATTCATTTTCCTAAATCCCATGGAATACAGTCCCAGTCGCCCCAAACGCTGCTCTAACAACAAGCCTGTCATCCCAGAGATCAGTCTGGGATGCTCTCCCTCAATGTCAGATTTGTCCTTTATTAGGTTAGGAGAGTAAAACTACACACAATAGTGCACAATGTTCAAGATGGGCTTTCACCAAGGCCCTGTACAGCTGCAGTAAGACACCCTTACTCCTGTAAGTCAAGCCCCGAAAAATGAAGGTCAAAACACTATTTATCTTCCTGCCTGCTTTCTGCTCCTGCAATATTGCTTTCAGTGACTGGTGTGCAATGAGATCCAGATCCTTTCCAATGTTACAGTTCCCCACTTGGGTCCGTGTACACTGGTCAGCATGCCAATGCCATTCCCAGTATTGACTTCTGACTTCAGAACTCACTGACCTGCACTGACCTCGGAGGTCACAGCAGGAAAATAAAAAGAACATAACTCCCTTTAAAGACCAACATGTTTCATCCAATCCCATTTCAAATGATAGGTTGCTGTTCTATTGTTCCCAATCAAAGTACACACCGTCACATCTTCATCTGCCACGTATTTGCCCATTCACTCCACTTGTCTCAGTCACCTTGGAGCTTTTTTTATATCCTCCTCACCCACTAACAATCCAACATCGTTTAATGCTGTCATCAGACTGAGAAATATTACATGTGATTCCCTCAACTAAATGCTTGGCATGATCCTTCAACTTCAAAACTGTTCAGTGCTTCCTGTCAATTCTCCTCATCTAAAACCATGTTCATATTTTAGTCCCAATCCTGTAACATTTAAGTTTGCCCACTAGGCCATAGGTTTTTTATCAACATATTTCGGGAAATCTAAATGCATTGCATCCATTTTTTCTCTGTATGTATCGACCAGTCAATTTCTCAAAAATGATTCCCATTTCATGTTGACCCATTACATAAGAAAGTACAAACTAGGAGCAGGAGTAGGCCATCGGGCCCTTCAAGTCTCCGCCACCATTCAATAAGATAATGGCTGAGCATTCCTCGGTCTCAACCCCACTTACCCGCCCAATCATAATCCTTAATTCCTTTACTGTTCAAAAATTATCTGAGTTCAAACATATTCATTGACAAATCCTCAACTATTTCACTGGGCGAAGAATTCCACAGATTCACAATCTTCTTGGTCAAGAAGTTCCTTCTCAATTCAGTCCTAAATCTGCTCCATCTAATTTTGCAGCTTTGCCCTGTTGTCCTAGTTTCACGTGCTTCTGGAAACATCCTTTATATTTCTATCTTATCTACTCCCTTCGCAAATATATATGTTTCTAATCTTTCCTCCCTCATTCTTTCAAATTCCAATCAACGTATAATTCCAATCTATTCAATGTCTCCTCATAACCACCCCCCTCACCTCTGGAACCGATCGAGCGACCCTCCTCTGCATCCATTGTCGTGCCAGTTTTTCCTTTCTCAAGTAGGGAGACCAAAACTACACGTACTACAGGTGTGGTCTCGCACCACCCTGTACAGCTGCAACATAATTAGATTAGATTAGATTAGATTACTTACAGTGTGGAAACAGGCCCTTCGGCCCAACAAGTCCACACCGCACCGCCGAAGCGCAACCCACCCACACCCCTACATTTACCCCTTACCTAACACTACGGGCGATTTAGCATGACCAATTCACCTGACCTGCACATCTTTGGACTGTGGGAGGAAACCGGCGCACCCGGAGGAAACCCACGCAGACATCTCCTTGCTTTTGCACTCAATCCCTTTTGCAATGAAGGACAAAATTAAATTTGCCTTGTTAACGTCCTGTTGCCCCAGCAGACCAACTTCTGTGATTCATGCACAACGACACCCAGGTCCCTCTGCACAAGAGCATGCTGCTTTTTTAAAAAAAACAATTCAAGTAAGAGTCCCCTTTACTATTTTTCCTACCAACATGGACGATTTCACATTTATTATAATTGAACTCCATCTGCCAGACCTTGGCCCACTAACTTCAACTATTTATGCCCCTTTGTAAAGTTTAACAGTCCTCTGCACACTTTACTCTGCCACTCATTTTAGTATCATGTGTAATCTTTGAGACACTACACGTGGCCCCCTATTCCAAATCATTAATGCAAGCTGTGAATAATTGCGGTCCCAGCACCGATCCCTGAGGCACTCCACTAGTCACTGATCAGCAACCAGAAAAACAATCATGTATTCCCACTTGTTGCTTCATGTTAGTTAACCAATCCTCTATCCATGCTAATACATTGCCCGTAATGCCATACCTTACGCAGCAGCATTTTTGGCGTCACTGTATCGAATGGCTTTTGGAAATCTCAGTACACCACACCTACTGGGTCCCTGCAGTTGTAATGTCTTCATCGAATTCCAGTAGGTTAGTTACACGTGTCCTGCCTTTCATGAACCAACACTGTGTCTGCCCAACGGGACAATTTCTATCAAGATGCATTGCCATTTAATTCTTGATTATAGATTGAAATATTTTCCGCTACAGCTGTTATGCTAACTGGTCTATAATTCCCCACTTTTTGTCGACCACCTTTTTTAAACAGTTGTGTGTGAACGCCTGTTTTCCAATTTGCTAGAATTGCATCGGAGTCCAGTGAATTCAGAAAAATGTCCACAAGTGCAGTTGCTATTTCTCTCATCACCTCTGTTAGTACCTTGGGATGCATTCCATCAAGGCCAGGAGACCTTTGGCTCCATTAGCTTGCCCAACATTATCTCTGTCTTGGGAAAGGTTGTTTCCAGGTACTCACTTACTTTCCCCTCTTTGACAATTGCTGGTATGTTATTACTCTCCTTCATTGTGTAGACGGACTAAATAACTCTTCAACTCCTCATCCATTTCCTCATATCCCTTTACTGGATACCCCTTCTCTGAAGGACCATTGCTTACCTTAGCCATTCATTTCGTTTTGTATATTTAGAGAATATTTTGCCATCTGTCTTTATATTCTGAGGTAGTTTACTTTCATAACCTATCTGATGTGTCTTGATACCTTTCTTTGTTGCTTTATTTTGACATTTAAAGTTTTCCCAATCTTCTACTTTCCCACTCGTCTTTGCCATTATTTATACCATTTATTTTACTTTGATAGTCTCCCTTATTTCCTGAGACATTCCCGGCAGATTACCGTTTTCCTACAGTCCTTCCATTTCACGGTTATATGCTGTTGCTGAGAACGTTGGAAAATTGCTTTGAAAGCCTTCCACTGTTCATTAACGGTTCCACCATAAAGTCTTCACTTCCAGCCATATTTACCCAACTCCTCTCTCATCCTATTGCCATCTGCTTTGGTTAAACACAGGACCTTGATATAGGATTTTACCTTCTCACCTTCTATCTGTATTATAAATTCAACCATACGTTCAATCCAATAATTTCTCACAAAACATTTTATTTTACTAATTTCATTCTTTTTTTCTGACGGCAGTTAGAGTTTCCAGTCTTGCTGGGAAGATTTAATTTGTTTCGTTTGTTTCCTTCTGTGAAGACAGAACTGAAGTAACTGCTGAATAGTTCTGCCATTTCCCTGCTCTCATTTTCTATTCTCTGGATTCAGAGTGTAACGAAGCTGCACTTGTTTTTCTCTTATCTTTTCCACTGACAGTTCACCTTATAACTCTTATTAATGTTGTCTTCAGAAACCCAGCAATTCATGTGCACACCATATAATCACAGGAGCATAGACTCTGCACCGTCAGAAATACAGCACAATCTACATTAGTCCCACTCTCCTACACCAGGCCAATAGCCGGGAATGTTATGGCACTTTAAGAGCTCTCCTAAGTAGGTTATTAGCAGTTATGAAGTTACCACGAAAACTCCCCTCTCAGGAAGTACATTCCAGACCCCAACACGTTCTGGGTGAAAAGCAATCAGCAAATCCTCTCGACATTTAAAAGTGTGCTCCCTTGCTTTTGGCCCACTGACGAAAAGGAACAGCTGCTGTCTATCCCCCCGGTCCATGCTCCTCATAATCTTATCCTTCTGAATCACATTCCTCTCAGAATTCTCTGCTCTAATATAAATAACCCAAGCTTACCCAGTCTCTCTCCATAGCTGATATGCTCCATCCCAGAGAACATCCTAGTGAATCTCCTCTGCACCCCCTCCAGTACAATCACATCATTCCTGTAATTTGGCTTCCAGAACATTACACAGTATTACATCTTGGCCTAACCAAAGTCCTGTATTAGTATTGTAAGCTATGTCTCGATGTGTAAAGGTTATATTTAATATTCCAAACGCCTTGTTAACTCCACTATTACCCTGTCCAGCCCCAATCAGGGATGTGTGGAGAAGCACGCTCTGAGCTTCCTGGTGTGCTGCCATTCATTGAGTACCCCCCTGTCTGGTTCATTCTTCCAAATTGCACCACCTCATATTTATCTGGGTTACATCCATCTGCCATTGATCTGCTTATCTGGCCATTCCATCTGTATATTTCTATAACATAAGACCTACCCCCTCACTGCCAACCACCCGTGCAATCTTTGCGATACATGTCAACTCACGTACCACACTTACCCACGTCCTCTACTTTTATATCTACATTATTTATGAGTATCACAAATAATAAATGTCACACCATTGACCCGTATACTATACCACTGGATACTGATGTTGATTCACACAGTTTCCAGAATCTCCCTCTTTGTCCTGCCACAAAGACATTGTGAATGTCACTTACCAACTTACCCTTGATACCATGAGATTTTACTCTCTTTATCAGTCTCCCATGTGGGGCTTTGTCAAAGGCCTTGCTGAAAAAAAAACATATGATCAACCTTCTTGAAAAAAGATCAATAAAATTCATTCATTATGACTCCCCTCTGATGGCTATCCCTCTCTAAATGAAGATCCATTTTCTCCCACCCTGTTTTCCCCAATAGGTTCACTGACACTGATCTGATACTCACTGATCTATAGTTCCCTTATCTACCTGCACCAACCGTTCCTGTGAAAGGTGTTCTGCGTTCCTCTGGCCCCTGCCCTGTGACCAGAATTTACTTAAACATTTGGCTTTCTCCGACAGCAGTTTGTGATACAACACAGCCAGACCTGTGGACTTGTCTAATTTTATACCAGCCAAAACTATCAATCCTTGCTTGTATTTCATATCAATCTGCCCACGAGTTTCCCAGTCCATCTTCTTGAACTATGCCTCCTCCTTCTCCTGCATAAAACAGATGTGAATCTCTCATGTCACAATCTATAAATATTCTCCAGCTTCACACACTGATTATCCTCTTGGTTTCTAATAGTCTCTAATTATTCCCTGGTTATTCTGTCCTACTTGAGGTCCTTGTGGAATACCTTAAGATGCTCACTAATCCTGCTCGCACTTTTCAATACCCCTATGTTCTTCATTCCCCTCTGTGTAAAGTTTTTGAAAGCTACATTTCGATCACGTCTCAGTCTCTGAAAATCTACAGAATACAGGCGGAGTTCCCTCATCGGACAATCTTGCCATCCGAGGGGTTAATCTAGAGAATGTACATTCAGTATATGTGATCAGTATCGTTTACTTAGATCAGAAAATCAAATCTGTACACCATACTCCAGGTACAGTCTCACCAACACAATGTGTCACTGGTGCAGAACTTCACTTCTACTCAAAGCGAATTACTACAGAAGCTGGGATCTGTACTGCACCAATGCTAGACATCACAGCGAGTAAGACATCATCCGTGTGGAGAGAGAGCATGGAACACTTCATTGCCTATAATCTGATTCCCTTCAAACAAAGGGAAACTTAACTTTACCTTCCTCCATTTGCATATGTTCTTACCGATACAATTTGCTTTATTGTTTTAGGTCTAACCTTCCGTATGAACTTTTAAAAAGTCCTCCTGATATCCAACTATACCATATCCACTGGTTCTCCATTGTTTATATCGACAAGAGACATCTTCAAGCAAAATTTTGGTAAATGTTGCCTTCCCTTTCAGAAATCTAGCATCATTCTCTAGACGTTTGCTATAACTTTCCAAGTGTCCAATATCACATTCTTTACAATAAATTCAAACAGATTCCCCACTGTGAACAATTCATTAACTGGCCAGTAGTTCACCATTCTCCCTATTCTTCCCTTTGTAAAAGCTTGGAATGCATTTATAACCTTCCACCTGAATTCAGAAAAATACAGTGATTCCCAATGCAATTATTTTGTCCATTTCAGCTATCTCTGAAACTCTGATATGAAGTACCTTTGGTCTGTCAGACTTATCAATACAGTTATGCTTTCAAATGCTACCTGGTCACTGGTATGAATGATTTTAGTCTTCAGTTACACAAGTCCCATTGTCACTTGGTATTTCTGGGAGATTTTCAGGCCCTTCCTCGGTGAAGACAGACATAAAGTAACTGGTTAGTTTCCCCCTGTCATCGGTTCTGTTCTCCACAATAAATTATCCTGTCCACACATTCACTCTTCCACATTTGACCTTGCTTTTATTTTCCTTTCAAATATTCATGGCAGTTTTTCATCAGTCTTTTTGTTTCTGGTTAATTTGTGTTCCTGTTCTCTTTATACTTTACTTATCAGTTTATCAGTCCTGTTTTGTTGCATCCAAAATTTCAATGAATCCACAATATATGACCCTTTTCTTCGATCTAATGTAATTTTTGACTTCTTTTGTTCACCATCGTTGAGTCACCTTTGACTTTTGCGATTTATGCCTTGGAGGGATATATGTATATTACAGACCTTACAGTAAATAACATATATTGCCTGTCTTTCATTAAGTCAGTTTAATGTATTTTCCAAATTCTCCAAAGCCAACTTTATTCTCGTAACTTAATGTCTTGCACAACTCAGGTATAGACCCGTAATATAAAAAAAAACTGCTTGTATTCAGACGCATGTAAAATTCAATATATTAAAATTACTATTCCCCAAAGATCCTCAAGAGCAAAGTATTCGATTTGCTCTTCTGATCACACAACACCAATTCCAAAATTTCCTGATCAACAGCTCGGTGCTCAACATACTACTAAAGCAACCCGGCTCATACACACTCAACATTAACATTCACTTGGGTAAACACTGGTTAGATGGAACTTGAAACTTTCCATTATTACTGCAGTACCCCAAACCCTGTATGTCTTATGTCCTGTTTTATAACATACCCAACAATTGTATTGCAGCTTTCACTTTGATACATATCTCTCATGAATGTTTGCTTCTCCTTGCTGTTTCTAAGATCCACCTCAACAGATTCTGCAGAATCTGAGTGACGTGGGCTCTGGCGAGGTTAATGGCAGATTCAGGCGAGATGTTTGGCGAGGCATATCTCAACATGGATATTATCTCACCACCTCTTACCCGTTCTTCTCAAGCGGCATTGTGAGATTTTCTCCAGATCTCCCGTTATGCTGGTGTAGTAGAGAAGAACAATGATCTTCCAGCAATGCTGTGTATTCCCCCAGAGAGCGGAGACTGCTCTAACCTGGGTGAGAAACTTACAACAGGCTGGTAAAGTGCTGCTGCTGCTGTACAGGATCTTCGTGAGATCACATCCGAAGTAGTGCACATAGATTTAATCTCCTCACTGTGGAAAGGATGTTGTAATGAACTCAAAGATTGTTCCCTCAACGGACTTCTGCAACAAAGGTGTTAATCTTTGAATCTCTCCAGTGTGGAAGCAGGACGTTTGACCAATCGACAACGTACTGACTCTCCGAAGACCATCTCATCCAATCCCCACCACCTACCTCACCCAGTCTTTAGAACCTGGCGTTTTCCTCGACTGATGCGCCTAGCCTCCACATCCCGAACATTATGGGTAATTTAGCTTGTCCAATTCACCTAACCTGCATATCTTGGGACTGTGGGAGGAAACTGGAGACTGAAATTGTACTAGGATCGCTGGTGCAGTGAGGCAACAGTGCTAACCATTGAGCTACCCAGTGTGGGCAGCAAAACTTGCCTCCATAGTTCAGCCCTTGAAAAGTGACATTTGAGAATGGAGATTCCATAGGTTCCCAAAACTCTCATTCAGCGACAGAAGGAGGACATTGAGATATTGAATGGCTTGGTCAGGAACAGGAGCAGGACATGCAAGTCCATTGATACTATAATGTATGAACACCAGGAGTACATTCAGCCCAGCGAGTGTGTAAAGCAGGAATAGAGTTAGTCCAATCAGCCACTCATGCCTCTGACACAGCAATTGGAGCCGATCTTTTACAGCCTTGTGCCTGTTACACAGGCAATATGGAAGGGAACATAATCCTTATACAAAGGGAAGGACTTCAAATAACCAGCTTCACTCGGAAATGAAAAGTGGTGAGAAAATTATTGGGATTGAAGACAAATTGTTAGGATGCGTTAAGAAGGAATTAATAACAGGAGATTTCCAAAGTCAAGCCACAATCCAACATAGCTTTATGAAGGATAAATCATATTTTAATAATTTGACGAACTTTTTTTTAAAAAAGCGTAACAAGCAAGGTGGATAATGGGGGTCCTTTAGATATCCCATTATAGGATATCCAGACATCAGTGCGTAACGTGTCTTGAAAAAGGTTAATATGTAAGACAAGAACACATGGGATTAAGAACAATTTACTTGCTAGGGGAGAGGATTAGCTAACCAGTAAAAGCCATGATATGGAGCCACTGATTTTGGACTGGATTGAACAAGGTCAAAAATCAAACGACACCAGGTTAGAGTCCAATGGGTTCATGTGTAAACACAAATTTTCCTTGCGCTGCTCCTTCTTCAGTTGTAAGAGGGAGGGGAAGACTTTAAACACAGAAGTTATAAGGAAAAGACCAAAGGGCTGTACGACTCATGAATTGTACACACCTCAGATGGCTCTTAAATACTTAATCAGTTAGAATGGAGGTGCAAGTTTGATTGATTAATATGCAAATTGCAGAATTTATTTCAAGTCACTGCCTGGAGATACCTTCAGGTATTATCGATGTAAATGAAGTACTACTTGCGGTCAGACAATGTATTCTAAGCGTGACGCCTTGTTTGGACTCTGTCTGTGTCTTGACCTGGAGTTAGACTGGTTTTATTTAAAAAGTACGATTTATAAAATAACACATTGACTGAATGTCTACAAATTGTATGTTTTGGAACAAAATAAAATGCATCTGCAAATACAAATGGGAAGATGCAAATTCAACCCACAGATTTATATGTGCATTCGTGTGTGTGGGTGTGCATATGTGTGAGGGGCGTGTCTGCGTGAAGAGGAGAGAGAGACAATGTGTGTATGTGAGAGAGAGTGAGGTGGCGTGTGGGTGTGAGTGTGGGAGGGAGAGAGAGTGGCTGTGTGTGCATGTGTGTGTGATAGAGTGGAGTGCGAGTGTGAAATGTGAGAGGGGATAGTGCGAGTGTGTGTGAGGGGCAGAGAGGGAGAATCTGCATCAGTGTATGTAACGGAGAGAGTGAGAGGGTGTGCTTATCCAGCCTAAGACACAAACAGATATGGCAACCCTCTGTCTCTGACCTTTGAGCTAAATTTGTATCCAAATGACTTTCATAAGAACCATCCTTGTTAAACAGATGTTCGTGCACAATGTTATTCAACGTCTTACTGATGTCCAGATTGACAATGTACACCACTCAATCTCAATTAGTCTTTTTATTCGCTTCTTCAAAGAAATCTCCGTCAAGTCAGTGAGACACAATATTGCTTGCACAAAGCCATGTTTACTATCCTTAATCAATCGTTACCTTTCAAAATGCGTGAAAATCCGATGACTCATAATTCTCTTCAACAATTTACCCACCACTGAAGTCAGGCTCACTACCTTTTCCTTATTACCCTTCTTAAATCCTTTAAGTAATGGCACCACGTTAACCAACCCTCAGTCTTCCGGCACTTTACCTGTGGCTATTAATAATAGCAAGGGTCCCAGCAATCACTTCCCTAGCTTCTCACAGAGTTCTAGCGTACATCAATAAAAGCCAGGACATTTTCCTTCTTTTGCATGTTTTAAGACCTCCAGCAGCTCCTCTGTAATACAGACACTTGCCAAGATGTCACTACTATTTTCACAAGTTGTCTAACTTCCATATCCTCCTGCACAGTAAATACTGATACAAAATATTCGTTCAGTACCTCCTCCGTTTCCTGTGGCTCTGCACATGGGCAGTCTTGCTGATCTTTAAGGATGTCCTATTCTCCCCACAGTTACTCTTTTGTCGTTGACGTACTTGTAGAATTCCTTTGAATTCTCCTGAACTCTGTTTCCCAAAGCTATCACATGTCCCCTTTTTATGCTCCAAAATTCCCTATTAACTATACTCTTGTTGCCTTCAGACTCTTCTAGTGATTCACTTTAAATCAGGAATTAAGAGGCTAATAATGACTATTCCGATTGTCAGAAAAGTCCATCTGGTTCACTGACACCCTTTAAGGAAACAAGCTGCCATTCTTACCTGGTCTGGCCAACAAGTGACTCCAGACTCACAGCAATGTGGTTGACTGCTAACTGCCCTCTGGGTAATGAGGGATGTGTAATAGATGATTGTCTAGCCAGGGACACCTTTATCCTGTGAATGAATTTTTAAAAAAAACCTTCAATTCCTGCTGTCTATACCTGACATATGCTTCCCGTTTATTCGTGACCAGAGCCTCAATTTCTACAACGCTCCAGCATTCCTTCCACACACCAGCGTTACCCTTCATCCTAATAGTGCCATAATGGCTCTGTATTTCTGACATCTCATTTCTGAAGCCTTCCCCCTTCCCAACTGACCCCCTTTTCTTAGAATATCTGTCCCAATCGAATTTGGAAAATTATCGGTTAAATTGTCAAAATTGGTTTTCAACAATTTAGAACTTCAAGTTTTAGATGTGGTTCATCCTTTTCCATCTCTATTTTGAAACTAATAGAATTATGATGACTTGCCATAAAGTGCTCCGCCACTGATACCTCAACCACCCCCTCCCCACTGCCTTATATCCAAAGTGTAAGGTGACGTTTAGCTCCTTTTCTGTGATGGAGAGCATTGGTCAAGCTGCTGCAGCTTTGTAACTGGGATTGGGGTCAGCAGAATCTTCAACTGATTGGGTTGATTCGAACAATAATTTGTCTCAGTGACATTTTCACTGAGTGTGACAGAGGAATGTTCTGCACGAGGCTGACCTAGCTTCCTGGTGTTATCTTATCTAACTCAACTAATTATCTACCCACCTCACCCCATGGCATCCCTCTCAGTCAATGCCAGCCCGATTCTCCTACCTATCATGGCTGTAGGTACTCAGCATCGCCCGTATATTCCTGGATATTCTGTGATTCCTGACACTGGTGCCATTTTTAAAAGACCAATGGGCACACGATTGAGCATTCTCAGTTTGGAGCTGCCCTGCAGATTACCCCGAGCCTGGCAGATAAGTGGCAATTACACAGCGGTTTATCGACAGGGGCACGGAGGTCCTGGTGGATGGACTAGAACAGACAAGGACCATTCTCTTCCCAGAGGGGGCCACACCACCAGACCAACCGAGCAAGGTCTGAGCTTAGTGCAGTATCTATGGTCTGAAGGAATGTCCAGTAATACAGGACAAGCATCAATGACCTTCCCCTCTCTGTCAGGATAAAGCTCACCTTATACTGCCTGATCCCTCACACTCATTGTATATCTGCTATAGCATCAAACCCCGATCAAGGCTCATACTCCACACTCGCACTGCTGCATATATTGGTGTTCTTCTGGTTCAGGTGCAATCCGTCCTGATTGGACAGGTCCCACATACCCACTCAAATAACAATACCTTCCTAACCAGCTCTGCGCTCCGACTTCACTTACGCCCAGCTCCCGCCACTCTCTGCTGCAAAAAGATACCCCTTCAGGTGTCTTTTTAATCTTACCCCTCTCACCTTAAATCTATGCCCTCTGGTTTGGAGTCCTCCGACCTTGGAAAATAATCATATCCATTCCCCTCATGGCCCCTACAATGTCAGGGCACTTCAGGCCTGAGAATAAGAGGTGTTCACATTGAATCATAAAGGACCCTGAGGAGAGTGTACTGGGCGGAGCTGAGGAATGAGAAAATAAAACCAAGGGTTTAATTTAATGAAACAATATATTCATTTTAACACAGTACTTTGAAGACATGAATTTATTGTACAATAATTATGTAGCCACATATAAAAATATTTTCAAATGATAAATTACAAATCACTCCTAAATGGAGCAGACAACAGGGATGGAGTATGCATTCAGGGGAATGTTTAATCAGACCTTACATGGTTCACTTTGGTGTTCAGATAACATTATTATATGTTTCAGCTCCAAGAGGAAGAAAATGTAACTTGTCTGAACAGCCACAGCCATTGATCCATCAATTTACTTGTTCATCTCGAAAATAACATATAGAACATAGAACATGGAACAATACAGCGCATAACAGGCCCTTCGGCCCTCAATGTTTTTCCGATCTGTGAACTATTCTCAGCTCGTCCCCCTACACTATCCCAAAATCATCCATGTGCTTATCTAAGGATTTAAATTTCCCTAATGTGGCTGAGTTGACTACATTAGCAGGTCGGGAATTCCATGCCCTTACCACTCTCTGCGTAAAGAACCTGCCTCTGACATCTGTCTTAAATCTATCACCCCTAAAATTGTTATTATGCCCCTTCGTACAAGCTGACGTCATCATTCTAGGAAAAAGACTTCCACTGTCTACCCTATCTAATCCTCTGTTCATATTGTATGCCTCTATCAACCCCCCCCCCCCCCCCCAGCCTATCCACATAAGACCTTCCCTTCAGACCAGGCAACATCCTGATAAATCTCCTCTGCACCTTTTTCAATGAATCCACATCCTTCCTGTAATATGGGGACCAGAACTGTACACAGTATTCCAAGTGTGGTTGCACCAGCGTTTTGTATATTTGCAACATGACATTGCGACTCCCGAACTCAATCGCTCGACAAATGAAACCTAACACACCGTATGCCTTTTTAACAGAGAGCAGAAAATCTATCAGGTATCTTTCCCACTGATTGGGGGTTCCTTTTAAGGATTCATCGGAATCACTCCACTGCCAGCAGAGAAGGGAATTCAGCCAACTCCAAGTATTCTAGGAAGAAACCCCATTGCAATCAGCATAACAATAAGAACATTTCCATTTTCATTTTGTCATGAAATTATCTATAATCTGGACAAAACTCTTCCAAACTAATATTCTGCAGAGTTTTTTTTTTCTGTTTACTTTCTGAAGTATGTGTATATGTCTCAGATTTATAGGAAAATAAAGAATGATACACGTATCGGCAATGTCCAAACTATATGTAATTTATCTTTCCATCGTTTTTTGAGTAACTTTGCTTTTGTTTTAGATGAATTATTTTTACAAATTTAAGAAACATGTCTGACATGTCCCTAACACTGTACCTAACACAGTCTGAGACTGTATCATTTGCGATATCACACACTTAGTTACACTGATAATTTGTCGTGACAGATGGAGGAGTGGGACGAGAAAAGGATACAACGACTCTCCAACTCGGTAGGAACAGGGATGAGGAGAAATTCTCGAAGGACCGTTTGAGTTGGAATTCTCTTCCCCAAACGTTTGTGGTACCTGTGTGTTTGCATTTGTTCAAAATTGTGTTCGATGCACAATTTAGCATGGTCAATCCACTGGAAGTCTTTAGACTGTGGGAGGAATCTGGCGCATCTGGAGGAAACACTTGCAGACAAGGGGAAAACGTGAAAACTCAATACAAATATTCTTGGGTGTGGAAGCAAACCGGGCCACTGGTACTATGAGACAGTCGTGCGAACCACTGAGACACCATGCCACTCCCACTCGCTCCACACAATGAATCACTGTGCTAGGGAATACTGGGGAAAATGTAAATCTGTAGTATAAACAGAAAACAGTGGCAAAACACTTCAGGTGAGCTAATATCT
This sequence comes from Chiloscyllium punctatum, assembly GCF_047496795.1. Taxonomy (NCBI): domain Eukaryota; kingdom Metazoa; phylum Chordata; class Chondrichthyes; order Orectolobiformes; family Hemiscylliidae; genus Chiloscyllium; species Chiloscyllium punctatum. The sequence goes on along the minus strand of NC_092745.1, from coordinate 10,638,082 downwards.
GGAAAGAGAAACAGAGTTAGAATATTAAAGCCTGATATTACCCTATTGGGAAAAACTCATATTCGACTCAATATGTTAAATCTGTTTCTCTCTGCTCAGAACCTGTGAAGGTTTTCCAGTACTTTCAACTTAATTAGTCTTTTGGACTGTGGATATTTGTCTGATCTGAAAGGGAACAGTGAAGACACCATTTCTGTTGGCTCTCGAGTATTTGACTATGGCTCCTGAATGAAAAATGTAAATATATGAGAATGACTACCGGTACGCATTCTGAAAATGTTGAACTCCACGGCACTGACATCACATAATCAACCATCTGTAAGTAACTAACTGAATTAACGATTCCGATTGTTATCAATGTCTTGTCATGCTCCTGATGTCACTGGCATCATGTCATCCAGCAAGGTCTCACCTTGCCGAAACTTCAGATGAGAGTGTGCAAACATTATATATCCTGTTTTCCTTTTAAACAGGACATATTAAACCATGGATTTGGAAGGCACTAGCAAGGGCAGAGTTTATTTGTCGTCCGCAGTAGCTCTGGAAATGGCGCCAGAGAGCTGCCTACTTGAATCTCTTCAATACAAGTAATGCAGATCCAAACAGAGGTGTTGTTGGGACATTCAAAGATATTTAAGAATCAATAATGAAGTAAGAATAAATTAGTCCCTCGTCAGAATGGCATGCAACTTGTAAGAGACCTTGCAGAGACCGCTTTTCCCATTGTTCCCATTTCCAGTGCAGAATTTTCTCTAATTACCATTAACCACAGTTTTGCTCAGGGTCTTTGATTCCACCTTCAGTCAAGTCCTGCTTCGATTGAAAGGGAAGTCACTCTGTCCTCAGCTTAAATTACGTGGGAAGATCAGTTGAAAGAATAAAGAGCAAAAGACAAGAACACTGCTTGTTAGAACAATGTCCTCGCAATATTCCAAAGAAAATTGATACATGGTCTTACGATTCTGTCATAAGTTGTTTGTCCTGTTGGTGATGAGGCTGTTTGGTTAATCATTGTGTCAGACATACAGGCAGAAGCTCCAGTCTGTACCAAAATTGAACAAAACTATCCTGTTCACCGTGCATCAGACAGTAGCAAACATCCTATTGTCTGTTGCTATTGGACATTGATCATTCCAAACCTACCATTCACTGATGACCAGTAGAAGCACATAAATCAGCAGATTCCAGCATCTAGTGTGAGAGCAAAAAGGGAAAGGGAAGGTCAAGAGAAGTGGTGTGACATACATTGCGAGACGTGTAAAGGGAGATGGTCAGTGGAAGGGTATGTAACAACAGAATGGGCAATGCAAGGTAAGTAGGAGGGTAAGAATCGAATAGGAAGGGAGGATGAGGTGTGCCAGAAGGCGCATCAGTGGCAGGAAAAGCATAGAGTTGGAAAAGTGAGATTGATGGACAATCAACATCACTGTTCAGGATAATTGGGATCCGGTTTCCTTTGAAGCTTAAGAAAAGATTCCTCATACTTTATTCTTGTTTCTTGATTCTTGTTCACATTGTACAATCACTCTGCATTTCTGTATCTCCGTCAAATGCAGACAGCGTTTTCTTTTTCCCCAATGCATTATTGCAACATGATGTCACTTTTTAAATCAATATTCACAACGATGGGTCCTTGTTCTTTTAATTTGCTTCCAATCCAACGTAGAAATCAGAATGTGAATTGATCTTCTATAGTGTGTATATAATGTAGAAATTAATTTAATCTTTACCCTCATCACTCTAGCTCTTTCAAACAAACTTAATGAATGAGCCTGCGTCCATCCTGCACATGAAAAGAAAAATCTTCAGCTCTCACTATTGCAGCAAATTTATTACAGAATAAGTTGCAAGCCCGCATCAAATTAAACTGTCGCAGTGCACAGTGCCAAAAGCTGGTCCAAAATTAAATATATGCAAGTCTTATGAATAATATATGCAGAGGGATGGAGTGTAAAAGCAGAATTCAGCTCCATGTCCAAAATATTATTTGTAGCTTCCTCATAAAAGACCTCAACTGCATCACACTGTAAGTTCACCAAAATATGAAAAACAAGCGACTGGAATTCACAATTCATCCTCTTCAACAGATCTGTAGAACAGGTAGAAAATCAAGGTTTGTACCTGAAATTCATAAATAGAACATAGAACATTACAGCGCAGTACAGGCCCTTCGGCCCTCGATGTTGCTCCGCCCTGCCATACTAACCTGAAGCCCATCCCACCTATGCTATTCCATGTACGTCCATATGCCTATCCAATGACGACTTAAAAACACTTAAATTGACCAATCTACTACCGGCACAGCATTTCATATCCTTACTCCTCTCTGAGGAAAGAAACTACCTATGACATCTGTCTTATACCTATCTCCCCTCACTTTAAATTTGTGTCCCCTCGTGTTTGCCATTCCCATACTTGGAAAAAGGCTCTCCCTGTCCACCCTATCTAACCCTCTGATTATCTTGTTTGTCTCTGTTAAGTCACTTCTCAACCTTCTTCTCTCTAACGAGAACAGCCTCAAGGTCCTCAGCCTTTCCACGTAAGACATTCCTTCCATACCAGGCAACATCCTAGAAAATCTCCTCTGCACCCTTTCCAAAGCTTCCACATCCTTCTTATAATGTGGTGACCAGAACTGTACACAATACTTCAGTGTGGCTGTACCAGAGCTTTGTACAGCTGCAGCATAACCTCCTGGTTTCGGAACTCAATCCCTGTATTAATAGAGGCCAAAACACTGTATTGCCTTCTTAACAACCCTGGCAATCTGGTTGGCAACTTTCAGGGATCTGTGTACATGGACACCGAGATCTCTCTGCTCATCTGCACTCCCAAGAATCTTATTCTTAGCCCAGTACTTTGAATTCTGATTACTCCGTCCAAAGTGTATCACCTCACACTTGTCCACATTAAACTCCATTTGCCACCTCTCAGCCCAGCTCTGCATCCGATCTACGTCTCTCTGCAACCTACTGCATCCTTCGTCACTATCTACAACTCCACTGACCTTAGTGTCGTCCACAAAGTTACTAACCCACCCTTCTAAGCTGTCAGCCAGGTCATTCATAAAAATGACGAACAGCACTGGACCCAACACCAACCCTTGCAGTAAGCCGCTAGTAACTGGACACCAAGATGAACATGTTCGATCAACTACAACACTTTGTTTTCTTTCAGCAAGCCAGTTCCTGATCCAAACTGCTATGTCTCCCATAATCCCATTGTTCTGCATTTAGTACAATCACCCACTCTGAGGAACCTTATCAAACACCTTGGTGAAATCCATGCCCACCACATCAATCGGTTTACTCTCATCTACCTGTTTGGTCACTTTGTCAAAAATATCAATAAGATTCGTTCGGCACGCCCTACCCTTCACAAAACCGTGCTGACTGTCCCTGATCAGATTATTCTTTGCTAGATGGTCTTAAATCCTATCTCTTCTAACCTTTTCCAACACTTTACCAACAACTGAAGTGAGACTCACTGGTCTGTAATTACCAGGGTTGTCTCTACTACCCTTTTTGAAGAAGGGAACCATATTTGTTATCCTTCAGTCCTCAGGCACTATTCCTGTAGACAATGATGTTTTGAAGATCAATGCCAAAACGGGCAATCTCTTCCCTTGCTTCCCAAAGGATCCTAGGATAGATACCATCCAGCCCAGGGGACTTGTCTATTTTCAAACTCTGCAGTATTTCTAATACCTCTTCCTTATGAACCTCAATCTCTTCTAGTCTAGATGCAAGTATTTCTGTATCTGCCTCGCCAACATTTTCATTTTCTATAGTGAACACTATCGAAAAATATTTATTTCGTGCCTCCCCTATCTCCTCTGATTCCACACACAACTTCCCATTATCATCCTTGATTGGCCCTAATTTAATTCTCGTCATTCTTTTATTATGGACATACCTATGGAAAGCCTTAGGGTTAACCCTGATCCTATCCGCCAACAACTTCTCATGTCTCCTCCTGGCTTGTCCGAGCTCTTTTTGGGTCTTTCCTGATTTCCTTGTAACCCTCAAGCGCCCTAACTGAGTTTTCACATTTTGTTCTAACATAAGCATTCTTCTTCTTCTTGACCAGGGATTTGACATGCTTTAGGTAAACACAATGACTGCAGATGCTGGAAAGCAAATACTGGATTAGTGGTGCTGGAAGAGCACAACAGTTCAGGCAGCATCCAACGAGTAGCGAAAACGACGTTTCGGGCAAAAGCCCTTCATCAGGAATAAAGGCAGTGCTGCCTGAACTGCTGGGCTCTTCCAGCACCACTAATCCAGTATTTGCTTTCCAGCATCTGCAGTCATTGTTTTTGCCTCACTGATTTTAACCTGACTGCGAATCCTCTTGCAATGATGCCTGCCTTGAAGAAGTTTTCCTCCTCTCTCAACAAGAATCTCAGGGAGTCCCTCTCCCACTGCAACTCTCAGGTCATTTCCTCTGCTCTGAAGCTCTTCAACCATGTCGTGAACTCTATGCTACTCTCTCCCCACCCCCACCCTCCTCTAGCTTATCTCTCCATGCTTCAAGCTCACTGCCTTTATTTCTGATGAAGGGCTTTTGCCCGAAACGTCGATTTCGCTGCTCGTTGGATGCTGCTTGAACTGCTGTGCTCTTCCAGCATCACTAATCCAGTATTCGACTTCCTTAGTAAACCACGGCTCACACGTTCTTAAACTTCCTCCCTGCCTGACAGGTGCATACTTATCTCGGACACACAGGAGCTTTTCCTTGAATAAGCTCCACATTTTTATTGTGGTCATCCCCTGCAGCTTCCTTCCCCATTCTATGCTTCCTAAATATTTCCAAATTGCATCGTACTTTCCCTCCCCACAGATGTAATTCCTGCTTGGTGGAGTACACCTGTCCCTTTCCATCACTAAAGTAAACCTGACAGAATTGTGATCACTGAATCCAAAGTGCTCACCTGCTTCCAAATCTAACACGTGACCAGGCTTGTTTCCCAGTACTAAATCTAAAGCGGCTTTGTACCTTGTTGGCCTGTCTACTTAATGTGTCAGGAAGCCCTCCTGAACACACTGGACAAAAACTGACCCATTTATAGTATTCGTAGAGTAGTGGTCCCAGTCAATATTTTGATACTTCAAGTCCCCCATGACAACTTCCCTGCCTCTCTCACTCCTTTCGAGAATCATTTTTGCTATTCTTTCCTCTACATCTCTGGGACTATTTGGAGGATTATAGAAAACTCCCAGAATGGTGACTTCTCCTTTCCTGTTTTTAACCTCAGCCCATAATACTTCAGTTAAGGAGTCCCCAAACATCCTTTCTACAACTGTAATATTGTCCCTGATCAACAATGCCACACCTCCCCTCTTTTACCATCTTCTCTGTTCTTACGGAAAAATTTGAATCCCGGAACCTGCAACAGCCATTCCTCTCCCTGCTCTATCCATGTCTCCGTAATGGCCATAACATCGAAGTCCCTGGTTCCAACCCATGCTGCCAGTTTACCCAACTTTATTTCGGATGCTCCTCGCGTTGAAGTACAAACACCTCAAACCAGGTTCTCGCTTGCCAGTGTCAAATACTTGATTTTGGAACTCCCTACTCTCATCCTCTTCTGTACCTGTCCTACAATTTTGGTTCCGATACCCCCTGCTGTATTAGTTTAAATCTACATTCATAACTTTGGTGAATTTCCCACTCAGGATATTTATACCCCTCTGGTTTAGATGAAGACCATCCTGCTTGTAAAGGTCCCACCTACCCCAGCAAAATCTCCAATTATCCAAAAACCCGCAACCCTCCCTCCTGCGCCACGTGCTCAACTCCTTTCTCTCCCTATTCCTCACCTCACTAGCACGTTGCAAGGGCAGCAAACCAGAGAAAACAACTCTGTTTGTCCTAGCTCTAAGCTTCCATCTTAGCTCTCTGAATTTCTGCCTCAAGTCCCCATCTCTCTTTTTGACCTATGTCGTTGGTACCAATGTGGACCACGACTTGGGTCTGCTCTCCCTCCACCCGAAGGAACCCAAAAACATGATCAGAGACATCAAATCCCTGGCACCCGGGACGCAACATACCAACCGTGAATCTCTCTCGCCCCACAGAACTTCCTATCTGTTCCCCCTAACTATCGAGTCCCCAATGACTACTGCTCTGCTCGTCTTCCTCCTTCACTTCTGAGCAGCATGTGCCCCACTGCTTTCCCCTGGTAAGTCATCGCCCCCCCCCCCAACAGTATCAAAAATGGTATACTTATTGTTGAGGGTAATGGCCACAGGGGATCCCTGCACTGCCTGCCGGTTCCCTTTCTGTCCCCTAACTGTCACCCATCTGTCTTTTTCTTTTATCTGGGTAGTGACTACCTCTCTGTAAGTCCTGCCAATAACCCCATCTGCCTTCCGAATGATCCGAAGTTCATCCAACAACAGCTCCAGTTCCCTAATGCTGTTTTTGCCTTGGGTGCACTTCCCACAGATGTAATCAGCAGGAACACTAGTGGTGACCCTTCCCACATTCTGCAAGAGGAACATTCCACTTCCGTAAACTCCATTCCCACGATTCTAACTCCTGAAGTGACGACTTAAAAAAAGGATTAGGAAATAAACTAGTTATCGAGTAGTGTCTCTGGTAACACAACCAAGCAAATATAATCTGTTCTGCTTACCCTTCCCAGAAGTCCTTTGCTCGCTTCTCCCTCGCTGGCCTGAAGGTAACAAGTTTAAACATACTTACCGGCCTTCCAGACCATCACCTTGCGCCAACATCACCTCCTCCTGGCTCCCCCCTCTCGCTGCTCCGAAATGTTGATGATATTAATGTGAGAGATAGGGGGGAAGGGGTGTTGGAGAATAATAAACAATGTTGTGGATGCCACAAAGATAGGCCAGATGGGTCACGGTGAGGAGGAACGTGTTAGGTTACAGGAGGGTGCACATTGATTGTTCAGATAGCCAGATCAATGACCGATAAAAATTAGCACTGAAAGATGTGAGATGCTGCACTTTGGAAGAAGTAACAAGACAAAAGAGAACTCAAACCAAGAACATAGGTTAGTCTTGCTTTTGGAGCAGAGAAGGATGAGGGGTGAACCTGACAGAGGTGTATAAGAGCATGAGAGGTATGGGCAGGGTGAACAGACAGCAGCTGGTCCCCTTAATCAAAGGGTCAAACAAATATTTGAAGCGAAATAGAAGATATTGAGAGTGGATCTGGGGAATGCGTTTTGAACCCAGAGGATGGTTTGTGTCTAGAATGCATTGCCTGTGAGGGTAGATCAGGAAGGTAACCTCACAAACTTTACAAAACACTAGCATCAGTACTGGATGGTGCAGACTCGATTGGCCTTGTCTTATACATGATTCCATGTGGTGGCAGCCATTAAAGCTCTGATAAATTCTGAAGCACCAACCAACGGTACTTGTTGGTTTGGTCTGGCGAATTGTGCTCAGTAAATGGCGAGATTACAAATCAACATCATCCCATGGAGTATCAGCACTTACTTAACCTAGGACAGCCCAGCCATCTGTTAAAATATCCAGGATAAATCACATGCTCAGTGCAAGCATCGTCCCTCCAAAGCAATAACATAATTCCAACTGTTTGACACCAATAACATAGACACAGACTTCCCTTCATTACTATATAGACTTGTATCTGTAAGGTTGCTATTTCTCAGAAAACTTATAAACTCCATCCTATATGCTTGCTGTGACAATGAGTCGGTTTTCCTGTTTTCCTGCGAGCTGTTCATTACAGCATGGCGGCTTGTGTAACAGTCCATCCACCACCAGTAATATTTACTCCCAGCTAACCCAACACATAAGATGCATTGCTGGTACTCCATCCTACCAGCCACTTGGACGGACCAACATCAACTGGACTGGAAATTCGCAAGGGCAATTAATGCTAGTCTAGCTCCATTAAAATTCCAAAGGAATTGAAAAGACAATCAGATTTTCTATAATTATTGAAAAATGCAGAGTCTGTTTTTATTGAGCTGATGCGTTTGCCCCTGTTTTTATCATTGTGTTATCTATGTCCATGAAACCATTTTGTGCATAAAAGTACAAAAAACGCTCAGGTCACAGATAGACTCATAGAGTCATAGAGATGTACAGCATGGAAACAGACCCTTCGGTCCAACCATTCCATGCTGACCAGATTTCCCAACCCAATCTAATCCCATCTGCCAACATCCGGCCCATATCCCTCCAACCCCTTCCTATTCATATACACATACAAATGCTTCTGAAATATTGCAAATGTACCAGCCTTCACCACATCCTCTGGCACCTCATTCCATACACGTACCACCCTCTGCGTGAAAACGGTGTCCCTGACATCTCTTTTATATCTTTCCCCTCTCACCCTAAACCTCTGCCCTCTAGTTCTGGACTCCCCGACCCCAGGGGAAAAGACTTTGTCTATTTATCCTATCCATGCTCCTCATAATTTTATAAACCTCGATAAGGTCACCTCTCTGCCTCCGACGCTCCAGGGAAAACAGCCCCAGCCTGTTCAGCCTCTCCCTGTAGCTCAGATCCTCCAACTCTGGCAAAATCTTTGTAAACCTTTTCTGAAGCTTTTCAAGTTTTACAACATCTTTCCGATAGAAAGGAGACCGGAATTGCAGGCAATATTCCAACAGTGGCCTAACCAATGTCCTGTACAGCCGCAATATGATCTCGCAACTCCTGTACTCAATACTCTGACCAATAACGGAAAGCATACCAAACGCCTTCTTCACTATCCTATCTACCTGCGACTCCACTTTCAAGAAGCTATGAACCTGCACTCCAAGATATCTTTGTTCAACAACACTCCCTAGGACTTTATCATTAAGTGTATAAAAAGACAATGAAGCATTTTAGCAAAAACGGCCAGGGCATTGTAGGCTATAAGTCTTCAGGTAACTGGGAATAATGTACATTGATGTTTTCTGGCTGGCGTAGATATATTGGGCTGAGGGCCTGTTTATTCGCTGTATGACTGTCACTTTAATTGTTGAAAACAAAGAATGTAGTCTCACTATTTCCAGAGCTTGTGAGCATCAAGTGCAGAGGAATGCAATATCCAAGGTCACACAGCACACCGACCTGAAGCTATATCATTCTGCCTTCTCTATCAAATGGATCAGAATCCCATTTCTCTCTTTGTAACATACCTGTTAGTGTTCCTGCACCACAAGAACCCCTGGGGTTTATCACCATATTCTGAATAGAAGTTACACATTGGCAACAGAATGCTGGCCTCGCTAATGAAACTCACCTCGCAACAAGAACTGAAAGGAATGAGCAGAATTCAAGTTATCCATTCGACCCAATCTGATTTCTCAAGCAGTATCAAGGCAGGCTTCCATTTTGCCCGATGCTCCTGACCTTTCTTCAAAACCACGAAACCTCCCTGAGTGCTTTTGAGTGCTGTTTAAAAGTCACATATGGAAACCTGTGCCCAGAAATCTGAAAGGAAATGTCTCCATGTTCATGAGAATCATCTCATAATTTTTTCAGTATCGAAAGTCAACAGAAATGCTGAAAGTAGCATCGGGGTAAGTCACCAATACAGATCAGTCATGCGATAAGATCGTGGATGATCTGATTGTGACATCAATCACACATTCCTCCTGTGCCGTTACAATGTCAGTGCATCACTGTTAGTCAAGAATCTGCCTCCTTCTGCCTTAGGAATATTCAATATTTTATCCTCCATTGCTATCTGGGAAGAGTTCACAAATACACGACACTTTGAGAAGATTAAAATATCCAACATCTTCTTAACTGGGATAACCTTCAGTTTCATAGTCCATCCCTTCCTGGTAATCTCTCACACAAGCTGAAATATGGTTTCAGAATTCAACATGAAAAGACTACTTCGAATATCCTGGGGTCACCAAGATCACATGTTGTTCGCCTAAACTCCAGCAGATCCACAGTCAGTCTGTTCAAGATTTCCACCTGAAATAAACGTTCCACACTGGAGTTAGTTGAGTGAATCTTCTCTGGACTGATTTGCGTGTGAGTATGACCATTGTTCTCTAGATGTGGTCTCGCCACTACTCTGCAAAACGAAGAAATGTTTCCCTAATTTTGAATGTATTCTGTTTCCGAAAATGTCTACATTCATTTTACCACCCTCAAAACTTTATGCACACAAAGTTTTTATTTTGTAATCCAGGTGCCCGGTTCTTCTGCGCCTCAAGCCAATCTCTCCATTGAAATAATACACTGCCTTTCGATTCAACCCGCCAACAACTTTGAGCGCACAGACAATACATCCTCGGATGCTCCAAACAACAATATTTGTCTGTTCACTTGACCCACCTTAATCTCTTTATAGACTCAAGTCCTCTTCATACGATGTTTTGCCAACAGTTTCAAAAGTTTGCATTCTTCCATAGCACACACAGAACATTTGGCCAAAGAAATAGTTTGTGGCCACATTCCAATGGAATTGGCAATGTAATATTTTTAATTAACATCAAACCAAGAACTTGTGACAATGCTAAAGTGTTTTGCAGTCCCACCACTCAGTTTCCAAAACTCAAAGTAAGGACAGATGGTGTAGAATCTGTGTGGTTAGAATTGAGGAACAGCAAAGGTGAAAAACCATAGTTGGAGTTATGTACAGGTCCACGAACCGTAGTTAGGAGCAGGGGCGGATGTCACATCAGGATGTAGAAAAGATGTGTAGAAAAGGCAAAGTTACAGTGATTGGGAGGAATTCAACATACAGCAGGACTGGGAAAATCAAGTTGGCAGAGGTTTGCAAGGAAAGGAATTTGTGGAAAGCCTGCGAGGTGCCTTTTTGGAGCAGCTTATGGTGCAGGCAACGAGGGAACGGGCAATACTGAATTTATAATTGTGCAATGAGGCAGACTTGATAAGAGAGCTTAAGGTAAAGAAACCTTTATGAGGCAGTAATCATAATATCATTGAACCTACTCTTCAATTTGAGAGGGTGAAGGTAGAATTAGAGTTTACAATATTACCACTGAATAAAAGCAACTACAAAGGCATGAGGGAGGAACTGGGTTACATTGACTGGGATAGTAGGCAAGCAGGAAAGACAGTGGGACAGTAATGACGGGAGTTTCTGGGAGTAATTCAGGACACACAGCAGAAATTCATCCCAAGCTAAAGGAAGCATGGTATAGGGAGGATGAGGCAACAACGGCTGACAGGGCATATCAGGGATAGCGTAAAAGCAAAAGAGAAATCAGATAACATGGCAAATGGCAATGGGAAACCAAGGGATTTGGAAACTTACAAATACCAATAGAGGGCAACAAAATAAGAAATAGGTGGAAGAAGATTAAATATGAGGGTAATATAAAAGACTGTAAGAGATTCTTTAGATATGTAAAGGGCAAAAGAGAGGCAGAAGTGCTCATTGGTCGTGGAATACGACGCTGTTGATATAGTAATAGGGAAAAATAATGGCTGAGAAACTGAACAATTATTTCACGTCACATTTCACAGTGAAAGACACGAATAGTATCCCAAAAATTCAAGATAGCGAAGGGACAGAGCTTATTAGGAGGAGTTGCTCGAAAAACTAAATGGGTAAACAAACTGGACAATATCCCAGAGTTCCAAGGGAGATAGCTGAAGAAATAATGGAGACATTTGTGGTGATCTTTCATGAATTTCTCGAATCAGGGAGAGGCTCAAAAGACTAGAAAATTGCAAACGTGACGGCCTCTTTAAAAAAGGGAATAAGGCAAAAAAGGCAGAAAGTGACTGACCAATTAACCTAACCTCAGTCTTGTGTAAGATCCTAGAATCCATTGTGAAGGATGAGATTCTGCATACTTGCAAGTGAAATGTAAAATTGGGCAAAGTCAGTATGGTGTCATCAAGAGGACGTCTTGCCTCAGAAATCTGTAAGAGTTATTTGAGGATGTAACAAGCAAGTGAGACATGGAAAGCCAGTGGATGTTATCCACCTGAAATTCAAGAACGACTTTGGCAAGGTGCCGCACAGGAGGCTGCTGAGTTAAATAAGGCCCCATTTTGTTCGAGGTAAGTTACTAGTGTGTGCAGAAGCTTGGCTGCCTGGCAGCAAGTAGAGAGTGGGGATAAAAACGTCCTTCTTGGGCTAGCAGCCGATGACAACTTGTGTTCCACATGGCTCAGTGTTGGGACCACAACTTTTTACTTTGTGCATTAACGATCTACATTAAGGAACTGAGAGTATTGTGGCGAGGTTTTCAGATGATACAAAGGTAGGTACAGGGACATGCAACATTGAGATGACAAGGAGGCTGCATAAGGATTTAGACAGGGTAGGAGAGTGGGCAAAGAAGTGGCAGATGGAGTACATCTTGGTAAAACCTGAAGTGATGCACTTTGTGAAGAGGGAGAGAGGCATGGAGAGAGAAAATTCAGAAGTCTGAAGAGCAAAGAGAGTTGCAAGTTCTAGTACAGGATTGTCTCATGGTAAACTTGCAAGTTGAGTCAATAGTTAGGAAGGTGTTGCATCTGCTGCACAGTTTGCTTAAATTCTTCCATTCAGCAAAAGAATTGAGTCAACTCTTACAAACAATAATATTTGTTTATTGATCACAATCAGTGTTAGTCCAATAAAGTTTACTATAAATTAATGAAAAATATTGTAAACTGTCTTATGTTTTAACTTAACTTTGACTGACTGTGTACCACCACACTAGAACTTGGCCGGGCTCCACATGGTGATGCCTTCTTATTCTTCCGATGGTCTTGGAGTTGTCTTCTTTCTCAGTGGTTATTCTCCAGTTGCCGCACTCTGTGGGGTTTTGAGGTGATTCTTATCCTTCTAAGTCTCCAAGCCCTTGGGAGGGTATGGAAAATCTTCGAATCGAATGATCAAGTTCATTTACCCAGATCAATCAGACTCAACCAGGGGTTGGCATATTGATGGCCCAAGGGCGACATTCCATTGTATCATTCAAGTCCAATTTCAGGTGGGTATTGCAAGGTCTGTAACTGTCAGGTTTTTTTGCAAACCGTCTGTGAGTAGCTGCAGCTTGTCTCGATTCTGCAGCATATTTATTAGCAGAGAGTTTACTCGAGGCTGGGATCCATTTCCCAGCATGCTTAAATCATTATTCATTTTTAGATCTCCTTGGTAAGTTTATTAATGTCCATCATGTGTTCATTGTTCCTGGTGGCCTATCCAGTCAGAAAGACAAATACAGCGATGGCATTCATTTTGAGATTTCTTTAATATTAAAGCAGGGATGGATTGATGAGGTTTTACAAGGCTCTGATCAGACCATGTTTGGAGTATTTTTGCAATAGCATCATTTAAGATATATCTAGACAGATACAAGAATGCGCAGGCAGCAAAGGGATACAGACCCTCAGAAAGTATGCGACAGATTTCGACAGAGGATCTGGATTGGTGAAGGCTTGGAAGGCTAAAGGGCCTGCCGCTGTGCTGGAATTTTCTTTATTAGTCGTTCTTTATTTTTCATTCTAAAAATTGCAAGTTTTCAACTTATTGAATGTTACAATTTAATAACATAAACCATTTAGGTATTTGACAGCGCATGTGAAATTATTGTCATTTCTAAATTCGAGTCAGTGAGTTATAGTGATGTACAGCATGAAAACAGACCCTTCGGTCCAACCATTCCATGCCGACCAGATATCCCAACCCAATCTAGTCTCACCTGCCCGCACCCAGGCCATATCCCTCCAAACCCTTCCTATTTATATACCCATCCAGATGCCTTTTAAATGTTGCAATTGTACCAGCCTCCACCACTTCCTCTGGCAGCTCATTCCATACACGTACCACACTCTGCGTGAAAAGGTTGCCCCTTCGGTCTCTTTTATATTTTTCCCCTTTCACACTAAATCTGTTCCCTCGAGTTCTGGACTCCCCCACACCTGGGAGAACACCTTGTCTATTTACAATATCCATGCCCCTCATGAGTTTATAAAACTCGATAAGGACACCCCTCAGCCTCCGACACTCCAGGGAAAACTGCCCCAGCCTATTCAGGCTCTCCTTACAGCTGAAATACTCCAACCCTGGCAACATCCTTGCAAATCCTTTCTGAACCCTTTCAAGTTTCACAACTTCCTTCCGAGAGGAAGGAGAACAGAATTGCACACAATATTCCAAAAGTGACCTCACCAACTTCCTGTACAGCCACAACATGACCTTCCAACTCCTGTACTCAATACTCTGACCAGTAAAGGAAAGCATAAGAAACGTCTTCTTCACTATCTTATCTATCTATGACTCTACTTTCAAGGAACAATGAACCTGTACTCCAAGGTCTCTTTGGTCAGCAACACTCCCTAGGACATCACCATTCGGAGTATAAGACCTGCTAAAATTTGCTTTCCCAAAATGCAGCTCCTCACATTTATGTAAATTAAGCTCCATCTGTCACTCTTAAGCCCATTAGCCCATCTGATCCTGTTGCAATCCGAGGTAATCTTCTTTGCTGTTCTCAACACCTCCAATTTTGGTGTTATCTGTAAACTTACTAACTATACCTCTAATGCTCACATTCAAATCATTTATCTAAATGACGAAAAGTAGTGGACCCAGCACAGATCCTTGTGGCACTCCACTAGTCACAGGCCTCCAGTCTGAAAAACAACCCTCCACCACCACCCTCTTCCTTCTACATTTGAGCCAGTTCTGGCTCCAAATGGCTACTTCTCCCTCTATTCCATGACATCTAACCTGACTAACCAGTCTCCCATGGGGAACCTTGTCGAACAACCTACTGACGTTCAAATAAATCATGTCCACCACTCTGCCATCATCAATCGTTATTGTTACTTCTGCAGAAAATTCAAAGAAGGTTGTGAGACATGATTTGCCACGCATAAAGCCATGTTGACAATCCCGAATCAGTCCTTGCCTTTCCAAATACTTGTACATCCTGTCCCTCAGGATTCCCCCCAACAACGTGCCCACCACCGCTGTCAGGCTCACTGTTCTATAGTTTCCTGTCTTGTCCTTACCAACTTTCTTAAACATTGGCACCACATTCACCAACCTCCAGTCCTCTGGCACCTTATCTATGACTAGCAATGATACAAATATCTCAGTCACAGGCCCAGCAAACGGTTCCTGGCTTGCCACAGAGTTCTCTATACACCTAATCAGGTTCCAGGGATTTATCCACTTCTATACGTTTCAAGACATCCAGCACATCCTCCTCTGTAATAAGAACATTTTGAAGTTGTCACCATTTATTTCCTTACGTTCTATATCTTCCATGTCCTTGCCAACAGTAAACATTGATTCAAAATACCCATTTCGTATCGCCCCCAACGCCTGCATTCCATACAAGTGATTCCAAGCCGATCTTTGAGGGGTGCTGTTCTTTCCCTATTTACCATTTTGTCCTTAATGTCTTTGTAAAATCTTTTTGGATTTTCCTTAATTCTATTTGCCAATGTTATTTCATGTCCCCTTTTTGCCCTCCTGATTTCCCTCTTAAGTATATTCATATTGTCTTTTGTACTCTTCTAAGGGTTCACTCGATCTACCTTGTCTGTACCTGTCATATGCTCCCTTCCTTTTCTTAACCAGACCCCCAATTTCTTTAGTCAAGCAGCATTACCTATATCTACTATCCCTTCCTTTCACCGTAACAGGAATATACTGTCTCTGGACTCCATTACCTAATTTCTGAATGCTTCCCACTTTCCAGCTGCCCTTTTATCTGTGAACATCTGCTTACAGACAGCTTTGGAAAGCTCTTGCCTAATATCATCAAATTTAGCCTTACACCAATTTAGAACTTCAACTTTTAGATCTGGTCTATCATTTTCCATCACTATTTAAAAACTAATAGAATTGTTGGCAAATAGCTGAAGCTCACACACTTCAGTGAGAATTAAATCGATTGATTATATTTAAATGTGCAGAAAGATAATTCTATCTGATTGTTCAATCGCTTGCTCACTCTGAATATGCAATCAGTCAGAGGTCAACCACTTTGCAAATAATATAGCCACAATATATGCATTTGAATACTGGCATTTAGTGTGTAATTATGATCACCAGAATAATCAGATAAGATTTTCTTTTTGGTATAAAACAAAACGCACACTCTTTACTTTTGTATCATAAAAGGTTGTTACCTGTTTACATTTTAGTTCCATCAATATAGAACCAACCTAATTTTTTTCAGAGATGATGCAATTATTGTTCAGTTGAATAATTGTAGTTCATATCTCATTATTGCCCAATTCACAAACATGGCTAACTCCTGATCATTGTTCAGGTCAGTAAACCCACCATGTCGCAATCATGGCCGACATTAAAAATGGATTCCAAAAGGCCTGAATTCAGGCACCGTGCTACTGCACCCCACAGCTGCCTGTGACACTGAGTGAGATACTGGCCTGCTCCAGAATCTTACCAGAAAGTTTCCAACCGGGGTCAGGACAATCATTCAAACATTCCTTCAAAGTAAATCATCTGAATTCCACCTTGGACAGGAGGCAACTAGCCAACACGCTATCAGTCATCACTCCTGATGAAGGGCTTTTGCCTGAAACAGCGAGTTTCCTGCACCTCGGATGCTGCCTGACCTACTGTGCTCTTCCAGCACCGCTCTAATCTAGACTCTGGTTTCCAGCATCTGCAGTCCTTGTTTTTACCTATCAATGTTCTCAGTGTAGTTAAAAATACTCTCTAAATTAGTTACCAATGTTTGATCAGGAACCAGGTCTTACAAATTCATCTTCAGTCAGAGCATGACCCAGAGAGCATTGTATGGACATGGACTGTCCGAATCACATGGTATTGGTTATAGTGCTGACATCTGGCATGTTCCCCATACTTCCTACATCTGCTCCCTGGTCCAGACGCTGTGTGAACATGTTCACAATTGACAGTTTTCTGCAGCATCTTATGTCTCACTGTGAATCCTCTGAAATTATATCCAATAAAGGCACCTTCACATTCACCAGTATCAAAGTAAAATTGTACCTGCCTGTCGATGGTCAGATATTAATACATGGGTCACTCAACAGAATGTATCTGAAGAAACCAGGAGCTAATGACAAGACAAAAATCAGTTTAATAACTAAACTTGGTGGATTTTGTCTGGTCGAGGTAACCACACATATTGTTCTGGCCCTCAGCTGACTGTAACCATGCACACCATAACTGGAAGTCTTGGCCTTATGCCCCTTCCAGCTTCCTAAGCTCGCACACCTCACTCCCTCACACATTCACCAACTAATGAGAATCCACCAGCTGAGAGAAACCTGGAACATAGAACAATACAGCACAATAAGAGCCCTTCAGCCCTCAATGCCTTGCCAACATTTTATCCTACTCTAAGATCAGACTAACCTGCATAACCTTCAATGCACTAGCTTCTATGTGCCTATCCAAGAGTCTTCTTAATTATCCTTAATGTATCTGACTCTATTTCTATCATTGGCCGTGCATTCCACCCCACCACCCTCTGTGCAAAGCAGCTATCTCTGACATCTCCCCTAAACCTTCCTCCAATCACCTTAAACTAACGCCCCTGGTAGATAGCCATTTCTGCCATTGGATTAGACTCCCATGTCCAATTTTTGACTCTCAATTCTTGTACACCTCTATCAAGTCAGCTGTCATTCTTCTTCGCTCCAGGGAGAAAATCCCTAGCTCCCTCAAACTTTCTTCTAAGGCATGTCCTCCAGTCCAGGCAGCATCCTGGCAAATCTCCTCTGCATACTCTCAAAGGCTTCCATATCCTTCCTATGATGAGGCAAACAGAACTGAACACAATATTCCAAATGCGTTTGAACTACACCTTTATACAGCTAAGCATTAACCTCACTGCTCTTAAACTCAATCCCCCTGCTAATGTAAGCCAACACACCATCCACGTTCTTAACAACTTTATCAACTTGGGTGACAATTTTGTGGGACCTATGGACATGGACCCCAAGATCCCTCTGTTCCTCCCCATTGCCAAGAATTCTGCATTTATCTCTGTATTCTGTATTCAAATGCAACTTTCCAAAATAAATCACTTCACACTTTTTAAGGTGAAACTTTATCTGCCAATTATAAGCCCAGCGCTGCATCCTGTCAATGTCCTGTTGCAACTGACAACAGCCCTCCACACTATCCACAACTCCATCAACCTGCATGTCTTTGGTAAACTTACTAACCCACCATTCCACTTCCTTATCAAAGTCATTTATAAAAATCACAAACAGCACAGGTCCTAGAACCGATCCTTGTGGAACACCACTGGTCTCTGAACTCCAGGCTGAATACATTCCATCTGCAACCATCCCTCTCTCTTCTATGGGCTAGCCACGCCCGTATCTAGAGAGCCACATTTCCCTGCGTCCCATGTCTCCTTACCTTCTGAATAAGCCTACAATGGGGAACCTTATCAAACGCCTTGCTAAAATTTGTGTTCACCACATCTCCTTCGGTCTACCTTCATCAACATGAATTTTTCACATCTTCAAATAATTCAATAAGGTTTGTGAACCTCCTATCTCTAATCAAATTATCATTTTCGAAATAATTGTAAATCCTGTCTCTCAGAATCGTCTCCAATATTTTGCCTACCACTGATGTAAGACTGACTGTTTGATCATTCCCAGGATTATCCCTATTCCCTTCCTTGAACAAGGGAATGATATTTGCCACACTCCAATCATCTGGCCCCACTCTAGTGGACAGTGAAGACAAAACGATCATCACCAAAGACACATCTTCCATCACTTGCTGGAGTAACCTCGTGTATACCTAATCTGGCCCAGGGGATTTATCTATCCTTATGTTTGTGCTTCAATCAGTCTGTATTTCCCTTCAACGTGTCTACACCCTGTACAACCAACTGATTGAATGCTTTCCATTTCAGTGCTATATACAGTGCTGCCTTCCTGAGCAAGTATAGTTCCCCAACGTCCTGCGAATCACGGAAGCAAAGAAAAAAAGAATGCACCAATCCCTTCCTGATAAAGAGCTCATGCTCGAACCGTCGACTCTCTTGCTCCTGGGATGCTGCCTGACCTGCTGTGCTTTTCCAGCATCATACTTTTCGACTCCGATCTCCAAGAACTGTAGTCCTCACTTTCTCCATTACTGAGGGCTGTCCGCTCTGCACACTGAGCAGGGAATTAACCATCAAAAATCATTGTATGTGGAGCTGACTGCTCAGTTCTGGAATTTTGCACGAGATGAATACATTTTTAAAAAAATTACAATTGAACAAATATTGATTAAGTCCCAGAGTTACAATTTTAGTTCATGGTTTGGGCAGCCTGATAACAAATAGTGAATGATTGAGGAACTCCGATACACAGTGTATTCCAGGTGTTATATTCCAGCTTATGTTAATGCTGGGAGTATTATCAAACAGACTGTTGTGATAATGGCATGAGTTGACATGGAACTTGTTTTGCCATCACAGAGACGTGTTTGAGAGGGGTCAGGGCTAACAACTCAATATTCTGTTGTACTGGAACTATAGTCAGGACAGGAGAGGGTGTTAAAGAGGAGGTGGTGTAGCATTATCAATTAAGGAACAGTTACTGCAGTAAGGAGGGACAATACCTTGGACGTGTCTTGAAATGAGACTTTATGGGTCGAGGTTAGGGTCCAAAAGACGACAGACACAATGCTGGGGATATTTTGAAGAGCCCCAGAAAGATGAACATGCACATGCAAATGTATAACCAATTCACCGAGGTGTGTAAAAACCAATTCACTGAGGTGTGAAGGAAAGCAAGTCCGAAGATGTTACAGAGATAGGAAAGCAAGGCTGGAGTTGTTACAGAGATCGGAAAGCAAGGTTGGAGATGTAACACAGATAGGAAAGCAGGCTCTAAATGTTACAGGGATATGAAAGCAATGCTGGAGATGTTTCAGAGTGAGGAAAACAAGGCTGGAGATGTTACAGAGATAGGAATGAAAGGCTGGAAATGTTACAGAGAGAGGAAAACAATGTTCTAG
This sequence comes from Chiloscyllium punctatum, assembly GCF_047496795.1. Taxonomy (NCBI): domain Eukaryota; kingdom Metazoa; phylum Chordata; class Chondrichthyes; order Orectolobiformes; family Hemiscylliidae; genus Chiloscyllium; species Chiloscyllium punctatum. The sequence goes on along the minus strand of NC_092745.1, from coordinate 10,618,174 downwards.
ATGTTGCAGAGATAGGAAAGCAAGGCAGGAGATGTTATAGAGAGATGAAAGCAAGGCTAGAGATGCAACAGAGGTAGGAAAGAAAGTCTGGACATGTTACAGAGAGAGGATAAAAAGGATGGAAATGTTACAGTGATAAGAAAGCAAGGTGCGAGATGTTACAGAGATAGGAAAGCAAGTTTGTGGGCGGCACGGTGGCACAGTGGTTAGCACTGCTGCCTCACAGCGCCAGAGACCCGGGTTCAATTCCCGCCTCAGGCGACTGACTGTGTGGAGTTTGCACGTTCTCCCCGTGTCTGCGTGGGTTTCCTCCGGTTGCCTCCCACCCTCCAAAGATGTGCAGGTCAGGTGAATTGGCTATGCTAAATCGCCCGTAGTGTGAGGTAAGGGGTAGATATAGATGTAGGGGTATGGGTGGGTTACGCTTCGCCGGGGCGGTGTGGACTTGTTGGGCCGAAGGGTCTGTTTCCACACTGTAAGTAATCTAATCTAATCTAATCTAAGACTGGAGGTATTATAGAAATAATGTGGCCTGTGCATGCTAGAACAGGTTAGTGAGATATTTTTGAACTCCTTCACAGGATATGGGGAAAGGTGAAGCAGCTGGAGTTTAGAGAGATAGGGAGGGGTGTAGGGGCTGGCGGAGTTTACAGTGATAGGTGGGGCTATAGTATGATATAAATATTGTAGTGATTACGGAGGGTTACTGAGATACAGATCGATGTAGCGGCTGGAGGAGATGACAGGGAAAGATACAGAGATGCACATAGATAGTTTAAAAATTGAATTGTGCAATGTCTTAATAGAGAAAATATTGTTGACCTCTGTGGAATAGACAAGGTACTGGGAGGAACTGAAGGAGTGAGACCTTGGACTGTCCAATCACAAGAGTTATAGACTGAGTGTCATAAAGCACAGAAGAGGCCCTTCGATTGACAGTGACAGAAAAGTAAAAGCCCTGCAGACACTGGAAATCCCTCCTTCCTAACGTCTGGGGGCTAGGGCTAAATGTGGGAGAGGCGTCCTACAGACTCCTCAAGCAACAATGTGACATGATGAAGCCTCACGTGTCAGATCAAACACAGAGACGGAAACCTCCCGCTGACTCCCTTCCCTCAGCTGATGGATCAGTGTCCCTCTGCATTGAACACTTGGAGGAAACACTGACAGAGTGAATGAGCTGAAGAACGTATACTGGGTGGGCTATTTCAAATCACCACCAACAGGTGCTCAGCAGCAGCATTCCTGATCGAGATGGTCGTATCCAAACGAACATAGCTGTGAGACTACGTCTGCACCGGGTGGGGAGGGAACGACTGACAGGGATAACATACTTGACCTCATTTTCACCACGGCTGCAGAGACATTGATCAATGCCCATATTGGGAACAATGACTACGGTACACAGCATTTCTGGAGACATTGTCAATTGTGTGTGTGGGGGTGGGGGGGGAGGGGGAGGGGGATGGATGGTATGTGTGTGTGTACACATGTGAGCGCACATGTGAGAGATACTAACACCATGCTAAACGGGACAGATTTCGAAAAGATCTGGAACTCAGCACTGACCTCTGTGAGGTGATTTGTGTCATTCCCAACAGCAGCAGAATAGTACTCCAGCACAATTTTCACTGTCACTGCCTGGCATATGGTCTACTTTACCCTGACCATCAGGCCAGGGGATAAACCCTTGTTCAATGGAGAATACAGGAGGGCTGGCCAAGAGCAGCACCAGGTACACCTCACAATGAGGTGAGTTACCAAACAGGACCACTTACTCACCAAATAGCATAAACAGCCAGTGACAGACAGATCTAACCAACAAATCAGACCTAATCTCCACAATCCTGTCACATGCAGTCAGGTTGAATGGTGGTGTCAATCAAACAACTCACTGGAGGAGGAGGATCCCCACATATCACCTTCCTCAATGATGGAAGAGCCAAACACAACAATAGAAAAGCTAAGGCTGAAACGACCACAACAATGTTCAGACCGAAGTATTGATGGGATGAGCTATTTTTGTCTCCTCTAGATGGCAGTCTTCAGCTAATTCGATTCACTGTGTGTGGTAATTCCAAACGGCTGGAGGGATGGGGAATGCAAAGGCTGTGGGCCCTGATAATATTCCATTCAAGCTGTTCCTGCTGGTATACAGAACTGACATCGACCTGTCAATGTGGGAAACTATCCGGGTGCGTCCTGTTCACACACAAACAAAACATCAGACAATCAATGACTGCCCCATTGCTCTCATCTCTATCATTAATAAAGGGATGGAAGATGTCACCCACAGTGGGATCAAGCAGCACTTCCTCAGCACCAACCTGCTCACTGAAGCTCAGTTTGGGCTCTCATCCCTTGGGCTCATTGAAGCCTTGTTTTAACGATGTACAAGAGACCACGCAGCTGAATTCTAGAGGTGAGGCAACAGTGACTGCACTTAACATCTTCGTAACTACATTTGACCAAGTGTCATATCCAGAATTAACTGCAAAACTGGAGCAAATAGGAATCATTTGCACTGGCAGAAGTTACACCTGGTACAAAGGAAGGTGGCTTGGTTTGGAGGAGAGCAGCCATCTCAGCTCCAGGACAGCTCCGCAGCAGTTCCCCTGTGTTGGTGTTTGAGTAAGTCTATAGATCAGAAATGGAAAGGTAAGGCACCATACTCCTTCGGGATGATAGGGCTGCTCTCTCGTTAGACAGAGACGACTGGTGGTAGTTTAACTGGACAGTCATCATGCCTCAAGCAAGGGAGAGGTTGAATAGGACAGCCCTTTTCAGTCACCTCAGAATTGAACCCACACTGTTGGCATTAATCTGTGTTACAAAATAGCCGTCCAACTAATTAAGATAACCAAGTCCTCACTCAGCTCCTTGCGGTAGATATTGTAATACTATTCCATTCAGATATGTTGTTAAACACCTCTGGAGCAGGTGGAACTAGAAGCAAGCTTCTTAGCTCAGAGACAGGGACAGCATCAGTGAGCTATAAGAGTGCTCTCTGCCCTACACCCAATAATTTCCAGCTGCTTCATAAATGACTGTAAAATCACAAATGGGGATGTTTGCCAATGATTGGACAGTGTTCAACACCAATCGTGATTTACTCAGATACTGAAGCAGTCCATGTCCAAATGTACCAGGACCTGGAAACATGCAGGTGTGTGCTTAACAGTGACAATACCATTTCCATTACACTTGTGCCAGACAACGATTACTTCTAACAATGGAAAATTGATCCTCATCCTCTAACGTTCTTTGCCACCACCATAACTGAACACACACCAGGCAATATCGCGGGGATTATCGTTAAACTGAACTGGACTGACCATATGATTTCATTAATTATTCCTGTGAAGGGCTAATGCTAACACATTGACTTCTCCTGTATCTCAGATGCTGCCCGACCTGTTTTACTGTTCCAGCGCCACTTTTTGACGCATATAAATTCTTTCGCGACAAGAATATGTCAGGGGCTCGAAATTCTGCAGGAATAACTCACCTCAAAATTTTCGAAAGTCTGCCCCCTATTGCTAAGAAACATTTTGAATGTGTGTGTAATTAAATACTTCCATTTGCCTGGGTGAGTGCAGCTTCACCCCTCATCCACTGACGCTCAGTAGCAGCAATACCTGCCATCTACAGGGTGCTCTACAGAAATTTACCAAGGCTCCTTACAACGGACCTCTGAACCCCGATAGAAGGACAGGGAAGCAGATACATGGGATCCCCACCATGTTCGCGTTCTGTTCCAAGCCATCTACCATCCTGATTGGGAAGTATATTGCCGTTCCTTCAGTGACACTGTTTAAATTTCCCTATCTATCAATAAATGCCGTCCCAATCACATTTCATGAAAAAATTAACATTTAAAAATTGTCTCGACCTATTCAATGCTGGACACTGTGTTTTGAGTTTTGTGAGCTCAGGCTGGTTGGTCCAGGCAGTACCTTGCATGTTGTGAACAGCTGAAGGGATATGCTGTTTGAAACAATCTGTCAGTCTCTCAGAGGCATGGCCTACATACCGAGCATCACACAGACAATGGCATTCTCATCCCACATTATTGAGCTCTGAGATAGACAGAAACAACTAAAAACGTACTCATATCTGACTGGAACATGTTTAAACACACAGTGATATTGTTGCCACGAAAATGATTATGAGTGACTATTAGCAGGGAGAAAGTGAGGACTGCAGATGCTGGAGATCAGAGTGAAAAAGTGTGATTCTGAAAAAAACTCAAACGTTCAGGCAGCATCTGAGGAGCAGGAGAATCGACTATTAGTTAACAATATTAATACAAGGGAAAATAATTGTATACTTTCAAAGTCCTTGTACTTAATTATAATTTATTCTTGGGTGTGGCAATGAGACTCATCATTTCAATGCTGCTTACTGTGAGCTTTCATCATATAGTTGTTATAACAGTGTACTGAATAAATGGGTGGATTTTGTGCTGGTTGGACAAACTATGAGTTGGTATTATGAAAGCATGTCGGACTTTCAGTAAAGAGACTTCGCTGTTAATGGTTAGAACAATGCTGCAAGCATTTACACAGAGATGTCCAGCTCAAGTCACACACAAGTTTGTTGGGCTGGGCTGATGCCGGTCATCAATGGGACTGCACAATTCTGTTTGGACACTGACTTTGTGGGGCTAACATACACTGGATGTGGTTTATGAGGGATTCAATGTAAGATGCCATGTGCTGCAGGAGTCCATCACCTTTATCACACCTTCATTCATGATCAGGTCCAAGGTGCAGAATTAAAGTGTTTAGGTGGCACACACAAGAAAAGATATACTTGCAAGACATGGCTGTTTATAGGTCATTGTTATAAATATTGAACTGCATCTGGACCAGTGCGATGTGCTAGTCCATTGACCAGTCCGCCCCACACACATCTCCCTGATGTTCAGGTGTATCTCTAACCAGTCTATTGTGAGTGTTTGTGTGAGCAACTGCCCAGCTCCAGTTTGGAAGCTCTTTGTCAGATTTTGGAGATGGTCAGTGTTTTGGAGGTCCTGGTGAGGCCCAATAACACTGTATCTGAATTCAGGCTTTTCATCAAAGACATTTCCAACAGCTTTGCTGCCTGCGAGATGGTGTGTTCACTGATCTGAACATGAAGCGGCTGTTTACTATAGTTACAGAATTGTGTAATAGTTAGGTGTGCGCTCTGGTAATTCAATTATTGTTCACTTCAATTGTTTTCAACTGAAAAACAATGATGTTTGGTTTATTTAAAAATATGTAAGAAATAAAGTGATATTAACTCTTCATTACAGAAAATGTGAAAGTGACCAGGTATATATTTCCCATGGACTAATCAGGCAACAGTCAGATATTGCCTCTAAAGCAGGTTTCTGCGAACAAGACTATGTCCCAGGCAAAATCATCACCCTCTCTGGTAGGTTCAGTCCCACTGACAGGACACAGCCAGGCAAAGGGGGACAGCTCATTGGTATATAGTCAATATAGGGTGGCGTGGTGGCTCAGTGGTTAGCACTGCTGCCTCACAGGATCAGGGTCCCAGGTTTGATTCCAGCCTCGGGCAAATGCCTGTGTGGAGTTTGCAAATTCTCCCTGTGTCTATGTGGGTTTCATCCCACATCCAAAGATGTGAGGCTCAGGTGAATTGGCCATGTTAAACTGCCCATAGTTTTCAGTGCATTAGTCAGAGAAGTGTGCGTTGCTCTTTGGAGGGTGGGTGTTGACTGGTTGGGCCGAAGGGCCTGTTCCCATCCTGTAAGGGATCAAATCTAATGATAGTGCTGGATCCTGTGGCTGCTAGACTGCTCTGGAGCAGGTTATGGTGGAATCAATAAAAGGGAAACATATAACTGATCACATCGTCACCGATCTGACTGCGACAGATACACCTCTCCATTTCAAATATCAGTAAGAATGGCCACTGCACAATGGGGAGCAAGGGATACCTTCACATTTTGCAGACCCTCCTCACTATGATATGTAGCCCCTTGAGTACTGAATGGGACAGAATTTAAACAGATTGAATAATTAATGATGATGCGGCCATGAGGTGCAGAAGGCCATAGGCAGCAGCAGAATCATACCCCGTACAGCACATACAGTATGGGACTTCACACCCCGACATACCTCCCACTGTACAGTAACCATCACGGCCCGACATACCTCCCACTGTACAGTAACCATCACACCCCGACATACCTCCCACTGTACAGTAACCATCACACCCCGACATACCCCCCACTGTACAGTAACCATCACACCCCGACATACCTCCCACTGTATAGTAACCATCACACCCCGACATACCTCCCACTGTATAGTAACCATCACACCCCGACATACCCCCCACTGTACAGTAACCAACACGGCCTCACATACCCCCCACTGTACAGTAACCATCACGGTCCGACATACCTCCCACTGTACAGTAACCATCACAGCCCAACATACCTCCCATTGTACATTAACCATCACCGACCGACACACCTCCCACTGTCAGCTGCAGACTTGGACAGAGAAAATGCAGATGTAATTTTATCTGGGTAGTTGCGATGTGATGTGTTTTAGAAGGTCTAATGCAGGAGTGAAGTATAAAGTGGATGGGAAAACTACTGGCTGCATCAAAATCCGAAGGGATCTTGGTGTACAGCTCCACAGTTCCCTGAAAGGTGTAGCATAGGTGGATAGGGTGATCAAGAAGACTGATGGCAAACGTGCAGACAGGCATCGTGCAGTATGAAAATTAACAGGTCACATTGCAGCTGTAAAGAAACTTAGTTCGGGCACATATCGTGTACAGTACAGGTTGCCACACCAGCAGAACGATGTGGAAGTGTTGGAGAGGGTATGGAAAAGTTTTACCAGGATGTTGTCTGGTTTGGAGTGTATTAGCCAGAAGGAGAAATTGAACAAACATGGTTTATTTGCACATGGGCATCATTGGCTATGGGGCTACCTGATAGATATTTACAAAATTATCAGAGGTATAGATAGAAGGACAGTTTTTTTCCCCCAGAGTAGAAATATCAATTACTCAGGACCGTAGGTTTTAGGTAAAAGGAGAAAGTTCTGGAGATGTGATAGGTATTTATTTTTGCTGTTCCAGAGAGAATGTGAAAGTGCCTGGAATGCACTGATAGAGGGGAAGAAGCCAATATAGCAAGGTTTCAGAGGGATCTTGGCTCAAGTATGAGTAAGTAGGGAATAGAATGACATAGAAGGTGTCGGAGCAAAAACTTTTGTTTTAACTTTAGAAGGGCATCATGTGTCAGTGCGGGTTTGCTGGGCTGAAGGGCCTGTTCCTGAGCTGGACCGCTCTTTATGACAAGATTTGAGCCCGGGGGTGGCGAGATGCTCACTGAATGATTACTGATGATCAACAGACATATTATTGTGGATCCCTCCCCTCATCAACTTGTATCCTTCCCCACTGTGGGGAAACTCAATATTGAGAATTTAACATGAATGTCAGAGCTGGAACCTGGTGACGCCATCTTGACCCTCGCTCCTGCGTCATTCTACCTTGGACACCAACGTCTCGGGGAAACTGCACTGACAGAAGCTGCATGTACTCCACACTCACCAATGCTGGCATCTGACACATGCCAGTCTCAACATGCCATCCCAGCACATCTCTGACCCACTGACACCACGCTTCTGTACTTCAATGCTGCAGTTCAGGGCGCGCTGACAACTCACATTGTAATGCTGCTGCAAGGACACTGTGCTCAGGGACCCACACCCAGCTCATGGTCTGTCTCTCTGGGTTGCTCACTCCGTGTTTGTACACACTCACTTTGAACTGACTTCAATGCTCACAAAATTATTGCCTTGCCTTACCCTGCCTTTAGCAGCGTTTCCCCTCAGCGAGAGCTACCAGGCTCACCCGCCTGCTGTATTGTCTTGGTGTTTAGCAGAGACAAAAACCAGAAAGCTTGATATCATTGTCCGCAATCAGTCACTGTGCCCAGCACAGGGAGTCAGGGGGAGTCTCAGATCCCAGTTCGGGAGCTTGGACACGGTCTGTCAGCCTCTCATGGTTGTTGGGGTCAGGATCCTTTCCCTGTGAGGGGGTGAGGAGATGAATGTTAGGCTGCCCCATATCCCTCTTAGCTCTTTGTGCCCTGGTGTGGGATAGTTCCTTCCGGAATGTGAGAATTACCAAGGAGGATTAGTGAAATGGAAGTGGTTGGTACAGCTGTTAGTGCTGGGACAGTTGGGGGAAAGTTGTCCAGGTGTTCTGAGTGAGGGAGTTGGCAGCACAGACACCAGGCAGAGTTGGGCAGAAGGGCAGAGAAGAGATTAGAGAGAGACTGAGAGAAGGTGCTGCATTCACAGAGGGTGGGAGAAGTGGAGATGATGCCACTTACCCTGGTAGAGGGGAAAAGGTCACTGACCTCCTTCCTAAACTGCTGGGCATTCACCCAGAAGGCTGGAATCACACTGACCCAGGGGTCAGCCTCGGACCAAGCTGGAAGGGTCTGGTGTCATAGCTTCCCCTGCCAGCCCTGGAGGAAGATAATGTCCCTCTTATGCACCATGTCATACACCAGGACCAGGGGCTTGTCCACGATGTGGAGCCCCAGTTTTACCCCCTCTGCCATGCCCAGGCCAGTTTCGGATTCACAATTCAAGAGTAAAATGACTTTTTAAAGATGGCTGCTGGAAACAGGGAGGCCGGTGCATTCTGGGATATCCAGTCAGAGGGCAGCTGTTATGACGAAGGGGAAAAAAATCATTGTGTTAGTATCAGATGAGAGGAAGACCACGCGGGTAGGGAGGGTAGTTAATGAGGCAGATTGGGGATGGTATCATGACAAAATGATCTTCACCTGGTGGAGAGTAACCCTCCATGAAACCAGATTAAAACGATACTTCACCATATCATAAGATGGTTTAGGCCTCTGTCTGTCTGAATCAAAACAGGGATGAAATATTGAGAGCAACAAACTTGGAGTGGAGAATTATACAGGAGATTAAAATCCTCAAAAAGGGGTAACACAATGTTCCAGACTGTTAAAAGGAGCCGGGGAAAATCTCCAGCCTTATATTTACCTGCATTATCCAATCCTCACTGGATGCAGCAAAGATGCCAGAGGACAGGAAAATGGCTAATACTGCAACTTTGTTTACTGTGGAGCACGGGACTGAGTAAATAGGTCGAGGCTGGAACTCTGAGAGTGAATAAACGGACACTGAGGAAGTCCCAGAGACTCCAGGACAGTCGGTCTGTATTTGGTCAAGGAAGATCGTGTGTAATTAATCTGACTGTCGGTCTGAGGCACTAACCTGTAACTGCATGTGAATTACTTGGATTTGAAGAGAGATCCCATGGCAGACTGTTGAAAAACAGAAACTATGGGGTCCAGGTGAATGAAGCAAACAACCCAGAGAAGTGTAAGGCAAGGCATTTAGGGACATCAGCAATAGAGGGGATTGTGCGATAAATGAAAACGTGGTCAGTGTGAGCAGATAAATGAAAATAGCTGGAAACACCACAAATCTCGTTAATGGAGCAAATGTCATCATTTCCTCTGTACGCCAAAGGGCAGAATTTCACATCAGGAAGCTTATGCAGGAACTGTATAAAGAATGAGTTCAGTCAGAGCTTGGGGACTGTGTGCAGCTCTGGTCACCCCATCACATGGAAGGTTGAGATTGGACTGGAGAGGGTACAGAGGAGATTCTTCACCCTGTGACAGTGGAAGTGCAGTTATGAGTAAAGATTGGAACGGAGGGTGCTGATCGGAGATTAGATTGGGGTGCACATATTGTCAGGATCCTGGGTCGAAAGGGAGAGAATACCTTGCTCCTGTTGGAGAGCTCAGTTATCAGTGGCAAATATTTAATGTAATTGGTTGAAATATTAGAGAAGTGATGAGGAAAGTTGTTATTTAACGCAGTTTATGGTCGGGATCTGGGAGTCACACATTGAAGTGGCGTAGAGGCAGAAACTCTCAAACCATTTTAAAAAGGTGCCGGGATCTGCACCTGAAGTCCTACACTGTCTGGGGAGAAAGAACTAGGGCTTTAAAAAACAACATTACATCATGTCCAATGCAGACACTGGACAGAGTGATCTCCACTATACTGTGCTATTTTCTGAAGTTTGCAAAGGTTACCAATATCTGATAGGATTAATACGCAGGGATGAGGGGTGAGGGCAGGGAGGAGCAGTGTGTGAATTGATTAGCATCACAATAGTACTGACCCCATCCTTTATACACAATGCTACTTCACTGTGTTGTCCTGTTTATCCTTCCTGTAGAAATGGGGAAAAGTTTTGATTATCCAGGTCTGTCTTGGTCACACTGCAGCCACATTTCCATAATCCCAGCTCCATCTGACCTGCTTCACACTATTTAACTCTCCCATTTCACTGGCCTTGTTGAAAATTTTCCTGCTTCATTCTTGCCCCATTGAAGGCTGCTCTCAATCAACTAATGTTTCTCAGTCACAATTATTGCATATTATTCTCTACATCATCCTGATCTTTACAATAAAATGATCGCTGCGCACCAAAACCATCCCCTACCGACACTGGATCCACTTGCCCCACCTCTTTCCCAAGGACCAGATCCAATAGTACATGCTCTCTTGGGTTGGATACATACTCCTGCAGTCAGCTCTCCTCCATGTAATCCAGGAACACTTGCCCCTCGTGACCATGCACCACCAGTATCTCTGTCTATATCTGGAAACATTACGTTTCTCAGTATAACCGATCTGCAGTATTGTCATCGCTCTCAAATGACGCTGCATATTTATTCTCTCCATCATTTCTTTGGTTGCTGGCCGACAGACTGTACCTCAGAATGTAAGTGTACACTTTTTGTTCTGTATCTGCAGCCAAATTCATTCTGTCCTTGGACGGATCCTCTTTCGCTTGGACCCCTTAACTAACGCTAATCAAAACAAATACTTCTACCTTCATCTTTTCCCTTCACTTCTTTCATTTCGGAATCCCTTATACCCAGCACTATTTAACACACAGTCCTGCCATTCCTTGAGCCAGCTCTCGATGATCAGTACATCAGATTTCCACACACCAATCTGCATCTGGAACTCCCCACACCCCGAGTATTCACGTCCATGCAGAATACCTCAGATTAAGGCTGTCTTTCTTACTCCATCTTCCACTGATAAACTTGTTGTTGTAAATTAGTACCAATTGTATCTCACATTATTTTGAGAATTCTGGTCGTCTCCTCTTCTATTCCATTTTGAATCCTAAGCACACACCAAGTTATTTTCAACCCCTCCCATACACTCCGTATGACATTCAGTCCCAGCTCTGTCATGTTAGCCCATCCAGCTTGGACAGCTGCTGCCTTCCCCAGAATCAATCCCAATGTCACAGGAATCTGAAGCCCTTCCTGCTGCATCATCGTTCCAGTCACACTCTCATCTACCTAAAACCACAAGTCCTGTTCTCACTTGGACACGGCACTTGGAGTATTCCAGGGATTGCTGCATTTGCGGACTGGCTTGCTAACCATCCACCTTGCTCCCTAAATCCTGACTCCCAGACCACTTCGCCCTTCCTACCCAGGTCATTCCTACCAACATGAACATGACCTTTGACTGCTCACTGTCCCCCAGACGAATGTCCTGCAGTCACAGTGACATTCTTAACCCCGCTATCCTGGAATTGCAGACACGCTGACACCTACTTATTTTCCTGTCTCCCCTGTGACTATTGCTCCTCCTTCCTTCTCCCTCCCCTCCTGTACAGTCAGGCTGCTTGTGGTGCCAGGGGCATGGCTCTGACTGCCCGCCCTTGAGCAGCCTACAACGAAATCAGCATCCAAACTGGGAAACTGAATTGGGAGAGAGATACCAGGATTTTCTTGTATTCCCTCACTGTTTCTCTCTGGTTGCCTCATCCCCCAAACCCTTCCTTCTTCTAGGCTGTCATGTCTGCAGGGTAATCTGCTGTGTGTGTGTGCTATTCACCCAACTCTCAGCATCACAGATGTCCCATAGAGTCTCTAGTCACTGTCTGAACTCCATGACCAAGTGCCCATCTAGGACACGAGCAGGGGCTATGACTTCCCAATGTAACAAAACACATTTTCCATCTGACAAACATGTCTTGCCATATCTTAAAATGCAACATGTCTGGAGTAACTTAATTAATTACTTAGAATGAAGTTAGCATTCGGGAAATAACAATATGATTAATCCCTTATTCAACTGGGATTACTGAGGGTAATTTATTATATTGGCTCACAGTTTCACTTCTCTCTCTTATTTCTGTGTTCAACCCTTATTTGAGAAGTTGAAAAAAATTGCTAACTTATAGCAATTAACTGACAGTCACTAATAGCGGTGTATTTATCAGCCAATGAAATTGCAGCCTTTTCTGTGATGGCTCTTGCACTTCTTTCAAACTCAGTGCAGGCAGGTCCCAGCAACAGAAGTTATCTCTGTGACTCCCAGGGACATGTAATCCTCCAGCTCCCACTCCACTCTGCTCCCTCACAGGGTCATCATCTCTATGTCTCCCAGGTACGTGTAATCCTTCAGCTCCCACTCCACATTGCTCCCTCACAGGATCACCGTCTCTGTGACTCCCAGGCACAATTAGGCCTCGATCCTCAGTGTTGATTTATATCCTCCCACTTTGCTGCCTCTGCAACTCCCAGGTGTGAGTTAGCCTCATGCTCTTGCTCCAAGTTGCTCCGTCACATGGTCACTCCCTCTGTGACTCGGTGTTGATTTCGAGCCTCCTACTCTGCTGTTTCTCCAACTCCAAGTCCCAGTCGGCCTCGATCCTCGCTGCTGATTAATATTCCCCCGATCTGTGTTGCTCTCTCTCTCAGGTTCCCTCCCTTTGTGACTCCCAGGTAATGATAGGCCTCAAGCCTCAGCTGAAATTTATAACATTCCATTCCATATTGCTCTCTTATAGGATCGCCGTTGTGCCTGGAAAAACATTAGAAAAGGCAGGACGAGACAAAGCAGAGAGTGTTACAGTGATTGAGCACGCTATAAGGGATGGAACAGGTATTCTGGGGAGCTAGGCAAAACTGCATCAACTCAAGACCGTTACTGGAAGATACAGTGAGAGTTTCAGACATTGAAGAAGGCAAGAGGAAAAGAGAGATGGTGGCTTGTGCATGACAGATCTTTGTAGAGTCTAATTGACTTTTTTTGAGCTGCTTTCAGAGATGTGTAGACTTCAACAAATGCAAATTGAGAGCCAGCAAATGTTGTCTGGTCCTGGAGACTTGGATGGAGACTTGGATGTGACAGAGTGAGAAGACTTGCAGTAACTGGGGTGAATATAAACCTTTGGGGCACTGGTGGTTTTCAAGGACCCCCAGGACATGAGGAGGTACAGAGAATGGGAGCATTCCAAATAGTGGGATTGTAGGGGCTGGAAGTCCTGAGATGGATAGGGAGGAAGAAAAGTGCCACTTTCGCACACGCAATCATTGTAATTAGAGATTTAGGAAGGGAACCTGTGCTATCATTGATTGCAGTTATATGGAAAGTAACAGAAGCTGAAGAAGTTACAAATTTAAAATGGGAGAGATTTTGGATGATCAGAAGTTTAAACAAGAATAAAGTAACTTAAGTGATCTCTACCACAGATGGGAATGGAGGAGGTGAGATATTGTGAGGAACTGTCAGATTGATATGGCGGGGAGGATGTGAGATATAAAAGGGAGAGATGCATTATCTGTTTGCAGTTACAGACGTGAGGAGTGTTGTAGCGCCTGCTGGAGGCTACACAGATAACAACATTTCCAACGGCTGGTGCAGTGTCTCAGGAAGGCAGCTCACCACCACCTTCTCAGGGACAAGTCCAAATCAACAATAAATGCTGGCTCAGCCAACAAAGCTCATCTTCATGAATGAATGAAAGAAAGAATAAAAGATCTACAAGTAGCACTGAGGTCACTCAGACAGTCCCTTTCAACAGCACTTCATAAACCCGGAACCACTATACCCTGGAAAGACAAGAATTCCAAGTGCACGGGAACACCAACATTTCCAAGGTGCCCTCCAAGCCACTCTCCATCCTCCCAGCACTGTGTCTGTCCCTACACCCAAAGGACTGCAATGGGTCAGGAAGGCAGCTCCCCACCACCTTCTCCAGGGAATTACAGATGGGAAGGTAATGGTGAAACTCTGCTGTTTACAGCTAGACAGAAAAATAAATCCAGCAGTGGGTGTGAAATGACATTTCTGTTTCAGAACAACATGCTGAGCATGGATAGAGGATTTGTCTGATTGGCACAAGGCAGAGAGTGTGAAAAAAGGGGTCTTTTTCACGATGGGAACTGGTGATGAGGGGAGCTCCGCAGGGGTCAGTGTGGAGACTACACTCAATACGTTATTCATTGAGAGTCTGAACAAAGGATGTGAAGTGGTACGAGAAATGGGTTTCCAAGAAGGATCTCAGGGATGCAATTCGTGCCATATAAGGAGCAGGTGAATGCTCTGGGTCTGCACGTGATGAAGTTTCAGAGGCAGCGGCAGAATCTCATTCAGCCTTACAGAATACTGAGGGGCCTGGATGGAGTGGACGTGGGCAAGATGTTTCCACGAGCAGGAGAGACCAGAGGCCAAGGACACAGCTTCAGAGTGAAGGGACGACCCTTTAAAATAGAGATGTGGAGGAATTTCTTCAGCCAGAGGGTGATGGATCTGTGGAACTCACTGCCTCATGGGGCTGTGGATGCAAAGTGATTCAGTGTATCTTACTCAGAGATAAGCAGGTTCTTGATGAATAAGGAGATCAAGGGTTACAGGGAGTGAGAGAGTGGGGTTGAGAAGCAATTCATACACAATTGAATAGTGGAATAGACCTGATAGATTGAACGGTCTAATTCTACCCCTATACATGATGGTCTTATGGACTGCACTTATTCCGTAAGTTTCTAAGTGTGCAGTTAGTATTTCTGGCATATCGTTTAACATACATTCCAGCACTTTCGTGATTATTGCTGTCACCTCTTGGTTTCAGATCAACTGCAGAAAGCTACGCTATGGTGTAACCTGGGAATCCTGTTGTATAAATCTCAGAAAGGTAGCATACAGGGACAGCAGGACATAGAGAAGGTAAATGGAATGCTGATATTGATTTCAAAGGAAATGGATAATAAAAATAGGGAAGATTGTAACAATGAAAGAGCACTCTTGTCAGCCCGCACAGAGAATACTGTGAACAGGTTTGGTACCCTATCTGGAGGGAAAATGTCCTTGTATTGGAGGCAGCCCAGAGAAGGTTCACCAGGCTGGTCTTAAAAATGGAGGGATATTGATGAGAACAGATGGACAAGGTTGAACTTGCAGTCGTTAAAATTTAGAAAATGAGGCAAATTTATTGATACACCAAAGATTCTTGTGTTCGTACAGATTCGATACTGAGACATTGTTTCCCTGTGCAAGGATCTGTAACCGGAGATGAAGGGGAATACATTTACCATAGAAGCTAATAGAGAAAAGCTGGGCTGTTGCGACTGGATGATGTTACAGAGTTCGGTGGTTTGAGATCACTGTTGGTGGTTAGAGATCAGATGGTTGGCGGGCAGAAATATGTCAAGGAGAGTTACAGGATTATCAGTTCTGAAGGATTTACAGAGATTGGGAGGAATATAGGGACTAGAGATTACACAGTAGTAGTTGGATCTACAGAAGTTTTTAGAGAAAGGGAGTGTTATAGGCACTGGAGAGTAGACATATGGGGTGGTATTGGAGCTGCTGGAGTTTATAGAGACTGGGAGGATTGTTGGTGCTGGTAATTACACTGACATGGACAATAGTTGGAGCTGCAGGAGTGAGTGAGATAGGGATGGTTGAAGGGGCTGGATCAGTTCACACAGCCAGGGAGAAGTGTAGGGATCGGAGGAGCCAGAGATACTGAGGGTTGTAGGGCTGCAGGAGTTCAGAGAGTTATTGAGGACTGTGAAGGCAGGTTTGCAGCATTCCCATCAGTTAAATAGCGATGTGGAGTGCTGTTCTGGAGTGGGTTACAAAAATCGAGAGGGTTGCAGATACTGGAAGATATTACAAAGACAGTGAGCTGTAGTATTTGAGGAGGTTACAGCGACAGGATGCGTTAAGGAGTTGGAGACTGCTACAGGTGTTAAACATGCTGCAAGGGATCAATAACCTTACATCGATCGGGGGATTGGAAGCTCTGGAGATAAAGAATGAGAATTGCAGTAACTGAAGAATATCACAGAGATGAGGAGTAACATATGAGTTAGAGGAGTTATAACATGAGATGGGCTGTATTCAATGGAGTCAGGGAAGATACAGGGAGATCTGAAGGGACTGCAGGTGATCAAAAGGACAGTGAGGCTTCTCACTGTCGGATTGGGTCAGTTTACGCAGGCATGGGGTATTTTATGGAATTGTGCTACTTACAGAGATTGAGAGAGTTGTATAGGATTGAGGAAAGAACAGAGATATGGAAGCCTGTAGTTAATTAAGACTTATGTTGATGTCAGATGCTGAGGTTCTGGAAAATATATGGATCGGAAAGCTGTACAATCTGTCAGAGCTTACAGAGACAGGAACAGCAATAGATCCTGGAGACACTAACACAGATAGGGAATATTGCAGACACTGGAGGAGGTTTCTGCTTTAGGGATGCTTGTAGAGGAGTGTAACGTTGACACACATATGGGTGTAAGAGCTGGAGAAGGTTATGGAGATGATTAGATTGGTCGGGAGACCGGAGGAGCGTACATTGGCAGGGCTGGTGATAGTGACGGGAGGATGTTCCGGAGATAGTAAGTCTTATAGAAACTGATCGGGAGAGTCACAAGCATTGGAGCTGGTTCCACAGATCGGGGGTTTTACAGGGTCCTGGGAGGATTACTCAGATAAGGAGGTTTGTAGGATGTTCACATTTTCAGAGTATTTCAGGAATGGAAAAGGTTACACAGTTAACGAGGGATGTTGGAGTTGTCGGAGTTCACAGAGACTTGGAGGTTTGAAGCGGTTGGGGCTGATTATGGATAGATGGATATATTTAGGGGCAGTAATATGAAATGCAGAGGGAGAGTTTAGATTAGATTCCTTACAGCATGGGAACAGGTACTTCGGCGCAACAAGTCCACACCAACTCTCCAAAGAGTAATCCACCCAGACCCGCTTCTCTCCGACAATGCACCTAACACTGGACAATTTAGCATGGCCGATTCACCTGACCTGCACATCTTTGGACTGTGGGAGGAAACCCACGCAGACAGAGGGAGAAGGTGCAAATTCCACACAAACAGACAGTCACCTAACGCTGGAATCGAACCTGCGTCCCGGGCACTGTGAGGCACCATCGCTCACCACTGAGCCACCGTGCTGCCCAAGTTGCAGAATTACACAAAGAGAGTGTGTTTGAGGTGCTGGAAGGACTGTAGGGAGTGGACGAGCAAACAGAGATGTGGAGTGCTGGTGTGGCTTGAAAAGGGTCTGGAGGTGTTCATATCGGTAAGGAGGTCGGTAGGGTTGGGAGAAGGTTACTGTGGTCGTGTGGTTATATAGGCCAGGAGGCAGGAGTGTGATCGGACCTGCAGAAGGTTACAGTGATATCATGTTTTCTTGGGGCTTGAGGAAAGTACGCAGGTGGGTATTTTGCTCCAGGCTGGAGGATTTTACAGAGATGGGGTTACTGTAAGTATTGTGCAAAACAACAGAAATGGGAATTATTGTCCTGAGTGCAGGATGAGATTATTGAGGTTGGGCATGCTACCGACATTGGGGCAATTTACACATGGGGAGAGTCGTCAGCATTGGAGTAGGTTTCAAATATACAGCGGGAATATGGGAGGGGTGGAGGTTACAGAAATAGGAAAATTTCTGGGAATTATAAGCATTCAAGACAATGGCACAAACAAGTTAGACCGAAAGGCATGTTTCCTTGCTGTATGACTCTATCACATGACAAGAGACAGTGTGAGAGGGAGAATATAGAACAGAAAGATCCCAAGTTTCAATACCATCTCCTTGAGGAAGGCCTGCTTTCCCCTCTGTTGTACTGATCCTCACTAAGACAGCACAGGCCTGGATTGATAACTGTCAACTTACTGTATTGACATAGGAAGGCTCAGTACAGCAGTGATGAAAATTAACAAGAGGTGGGGTTTGAGCCTGGGACCATCATGCTATGTGTTTACCCGTCAACACTGTATCGATGTCATGACTTCTGGACCAATTCCTTAAATACACTCTGCTCTGTTCACTATGAGTGATCTTACCTCGCTGCAGGATTTACTGAAGGCTCCAGATCTCACTCTCCATCACTCTGGCTGACCAACCGTCTTCAGTGTGGTGATGGACGAGACAGGAATTGGGAATTCTGTTGAGTGAAGAGCATCCTGAGTATCTACAGGAGATAGAGAAACAGACAGAATGGGAAATTAGACTGATGCAGTGAGGGTTACACAGGGAGAATGGCGCTAATTCCCACAGAGATCTGGAAAATCCCAGTCTCCATCCCTGGTCTGTGTTGCCTCATCTCCCTGGAGTGGAGAATTCTGTTGGCTCAGGATCTGGAGTAGCTGCAAAAGGTGCAGTCACCGGCATCAATTAGACCCTCACAGTGACAGGTACCACATGGAGAGAGACTGTGTGATATCACCAGAGTGCAGGAAGGTATCAGGATCAAATCACGGTCAGGAAGAATGTGCACTGGGATCAGTACTTAGGGATGAGGGAGCTATCAGTGGACCAGGCAATGACTTCGTGTTACTCTCACGAGACTGTTCATCCAGAATTTAATGCCAGAGTCTGGGATACCCATCGAATCGCTTAATAATACCCTTTCAGTCAGCAAATCTGTTCTAGGCTGCCAGTCTGGCCTACATATGAATCCAGATCCAGAGGAATGGGATTGACGCTCAAATGCCCACTGTAATGATCTGACAAGCCACTCAGCTCTCAGGCTGGTCAGGGTGGGCATGCGATGCTGGCCAGCCAGAAACAGCAACATCCCATGAGTAATGTAAAATCAACACTGCTGGGAGCAGTGTCCTGGTCAATCATAATGATAGGTTTATGGACAGGACTTTAAACTGACAGAGAGGATGCAGGGACAGGTTTCAGGTGAAAGGAGATTTCCAAATCCAAAGAGAAAATGTGAAGCCTCGGAACAGCATTGGAATGTGGCTGAAGGCAAGCAGAAAGGAACAGGACGGGACAGAGTTAACTAAAACTGTGCATCAATGAATTGGTTTGTGATCGGACATTGTGGGGAAGAGGAAATTATAATGTTGTTTTGATTTGGAATGGACAAAGAATCTACTATAAGGTAATAGACTTGGGACACAGAGAGAAATGAGACTTAGTTACCAGATAGACGTGATTACAGGGTGAACAAAAGGTGGAACATAAACATTCAACAGTAAACAACCTTACAGGATCTCAGGCAGAATGGAAAAACAAGATGGGACCCCTGAAACTAATGCATAACAAAGGCATTACAGAGAAAGCATTTGGCCTCAGATTATGCAGCTGAATCAGCCTGAATGCAAATTCTGGGTTCTATGTGTTAATAACACCAGCAGGAGAACAGCTTTTTCTGCTGATAAAAACAATGACGGCAGATGCTGGAAACCAAATTCTGGATCAGTGGTGCTGGAAGAGCACAGCAATTCAGGAAGCATACAACGACGAGCGAAATCGACGTTTCGGGCAAAAGCCCTTCATCAGGAATAAAGGCAGTGAGCCTGAAGTGTGGAGAGATAAGCTAGGGGAGGGTGGGGGTGGGGTCAGAGTAGCGTAGAGCACAATGGGTGAGTGGGGGAGGAGATGAAGGTGATGGGTCAAGGAGGAGAGGGTGGAGTGGATAGGTGGAAAAGGAGATAGGCAGGTCGGACAAGTCCGGACAAGTCAGGGGGAAAGTGCTGAGCTGGAAGTTTGAAACTAGGATGAGGTGGGGGAAAGGGGAAATGAGGAAGCTGTTGAAGTCTACATTGATGCTCTGGGGTTGAAGTGTTCCGAGGCGGAAGATGAGGCATTCTTCCTCCAGGCGTCTGGTGGTGAGGGAGCGTCAGTGTGAAACTTCCACCCAGTACGGGACGTTTAAACTCTGGGTGACCCAACCAATCCAGTGGAAGTTACAATCTCCATCCAATACTACTCTGTTGTTTTTATAGGTACCTGCAAACTCACTACACATTTGCTCCTCTTGTACCCGCTGGCTATTTGAGGGTCTAGAACACGATCCCAGCAGACTGACCATCCCCTCTTTGTTTCTAGCTTTTAAATTTATGGCCTCATTTGATGACTGCTTAACAGAATTGTCTCGATGCACAGGTGTCATGTCCTTCCGAATCAAAAGGACAACTCCCCCTCCTCACTTACTTGTCCTTCGGTCACGCCTGTAGTTTCTGTATCCTGGAACACTGAGCTGCCAGTCCTGCCCTTCTCTCAGCCATGTTTCGGTTATGGCTATAATATCCCAGCCCCCAGAGCTAATCCATGCTCTGAGCCCATCTGCCTTACCAGTCAGGCCTCGTGTGATGAAATAAATGCCCTTTAAACCAGATATCTTTCCCTCCCTCAACTGTGCCCCTGGATATCCTGAATAGGTAACTTGCTCTTGAATGGCTGATGTATTTCCCCTGACTTTTCGATGGTCCCTCTATCACTCAGAGTCTCAAATCCATGCCAAACTAGTTTAAATCCTCCTGGGTAACACTACCTAATCTCCTCCCTGCGATACTTGTGCCCCTTTGCTTCAAGTGCAAACCATCCCATTTGTACAGGTCCCCTCTACCCCAGAAGAGATCCCAATGACCCAAGAACTGTAAACCCTGCCCACTATACCAGCTCCTCAGGCACACATCCATCCGGCCTACCTTTCTATTTCTATCCTCACTGGCACTTGGCACTGGGAGTAATCTGGAGATCATTAAGGTCAATATCCTGCTTTTTTAACTTCTCACCTGACTCCCTGTACTCATTTCACAGGACCCCATCCCTTTGTCTACCTCTGTCATGTGGACCGATGTGCACAATGACCACTGGATGTTCACCCTCCCCCTTCATAATGTTCAATAACGACTCAGAGACATCCTTGACCCTGGTACATGGGAGGAAGCACATCATACTGGGTCTCTTCTGGATCCACACAGTCTCCTGTCTGTCCCCCTCACAACTGTGCCTCCCTTCTGTATCACAATCATTAGAGAGGATTTGGCAAACAGAGACAGGGAGAAACTCCCTGCAGTTGGGTCCATGTTAGGAAAGTGGAGTATTTTAAAGTGATGCAGTGAGAACGCAGGGCCAGTGTGCTCCTTGAAGAGTGAATAGCAAAGGCAGCAAGTCCAGCGAATTGATCAAGTGATATCGTGAGTTTGATAAAGAAAATACAGTGCAATAAAATCAGGTGAAGCCCTTCACAAATATAGAGAGTGCAAGGGGATTGTGGAAAATGAGGGATAAACAATGGTCATGACATATATTTGGCAGATACGATTGCGAATAGCCACAGGTATTTTATCAGTATCGTGAGAGTAAGAGGATTCCCAGCGAAAATGGAACCAAAGGGACAATCTGTGCATGGAGCCAGAGAAAGCAGGTGAGGTCTTCAATGAATACTTCCCATCTGTATTCACACAGGAGAAAGGCATTGTAGCCAGGGATTTCAGTTTGGATGCTGAGGTTCCAGAACATGTTAAGATCAATAATAAGGAGGTATTAAATGTTTTCAAAGGCGTAAAGGTGGAGAAATCTCCAGTGCCCAATTAAATGTATAGAACATAGATAGAACATAGATCAATACAGCACAGAACAGGCTCTTCGGCCCACGATGTTGTGCCGAACATTTGTCCGAGCTTAAGCACCCATCTACGTACCTATCCAATTGCTGCTTAAAGGTCACCAATGATTCTAACTCTCCCACTCCCACAGGCAGCGCATTCCATGCCCCTACCACTCTCTGGGTAAAGAACCTACACCGGACATCCCCCTATCCCTTCCACCCTTCACCTTAACGTTATGTCCCCTTGTAACACTGTTGTACCCGGGGAAAAAGTTTCTGACTGTCTACTCTATCTATTCCTCTGATCATCTTATAAACCTCTATCAAGTCACCTCTCATCCTTCGCCGTTCCACTGAGAAAAGGCCTAGCATCTCAACCTATCCTCGTACGACCTATTCTCCATTCCAGGCAACATCCTGGTAAATCTTCTCTGCACCCTCTCCAACGCTTCCACATCTTTCCTAAAGTGAGGCGACCAGGACTGCACACAGTACTCCAAATGTGGCCTAACCAAGGTCCTGTACAGCTGCAACATAACCTCATGGCTCTTGAATTCAATCCCTCTGCTAATGAACGCTAATACACCATAGGCCTTCTTACAAGCTCTATCCACCTGAGTGGCAACTTTTAAAGATCTACGAACATAGACCCCAAGATCCCTCTGCTCCTCCACCTTACTAAGAACCCTACCGTTAACCCTGTATTCCGCATTCTTATTTGTCCTTCCAAAATGGACAACCTCACACTTGACAGGTTGAACTCCATCTGCCACTCCTCCCCCCAGCTCTGCATCATCTCTAAGTCCCTTTGCAGCCAATAACAGCCCTCCTCACTATCCACAACTCCACCAATCTTCGTATCATCTGCAAATTTACTGACCCACCTTTCGACTCCTTTTTCCAAGTCATTCATAAAAATTACAAATCGCAGAGGACCCAGAACTGATCCCTGTGGAACTTCACTTGTAACTGGGCTCCAGGCTGAATATTTACCATCTACTACCACTCTCTGACTTCGACCGGTTAGCCAGTTTTCTATCCAACTGGCTAAATTTCGCTCTATCCCATGCCTCCTGACTTTCCACATGAGCCTATCATGGGGAGCCTCATCAAATGCCTTACTTAGGGCTTTTGCCCGAAACGTCGATTTTGCTGCTCCTTGGATGCTGCCTGAACTGCTGTGCTCTTCCAGCACCACTCATCCAGTTACTAAAATCCATGTACACTGCATCCATTGCTCTACCCTCATCCACATGCTTGGTCACCTCCTTAAAGAATTCAATAAGACTCGTAAGACAAGACCTACCCCTCACAAATCCGTGCTGGCTGTCCCTAATCAAGCAGTGTCTTTCTAGATACTCATAAATCCTATCCCGCAGTACCCTTTCCATTACTTTGCCTACCACTGAAGTAAGACTAACTGGCGTGTAATTCCCGGGGTTATCCCTATTCCCTTTTTTGAACAGGGGCACAACATTCGCCAATCTCCAGTCCCCTGGTACCACCCCCAATGACAGTGAAGACGAAAAGATCATTGCCAACGGCTCTGCAATGTCCTCTCTTGCTTCCCACATAATCCTAGGATATATCCCGTCAGGCCCGGGGGACTTGTCTATCCTCAAGTTTTTCAAAATGCCCAACACATCTTCCTCCCTAACAAGCATCTCTTCAAGCTTACCAGTCCGTTTCATACTCACCTCTTCAAAAATATGGTCCCCCTCGTTTGTAAATACTGAAGAAAAGTACTCATTCAAGACCACTCCTATCTCTTCCGACTCAAGACACAGTCTCCCACGACTGTCATTGATCGGACCTACCCTCGTTCTCGTCATTCTTATGTTTCTCACATACACATAAAATGCCTTGGGATTATCCTTGATCCTACACGCCAAAGATTTTTCACGCCCTCTCTTAGCTCTCCTAATCCCTTTCTTCAGATACCTTCTGGCTATCCTGTATCCCTCCAATGCTCTGTCTGAACCTTGTTTCCTCAACCTTATGTAAGCCCACTTCTTCTTCTTCACAAGATATTCAACCTCCCTCGTCGACCATCTCTTCCCTGCCTGACAGGTACATACATATCCAGGACACGTTGTATCTGTTCCTTGAAAACGTTCCACATTTCCACAACATCCTTCCCTGACAGCCTATGCTCCCAACTTATGCTCCTCAGATCCTGTCTTACAGCATCGTATTTACCCTTCCCCCAATTGTAAAACCTACCCTGTTGCATGCGCCGATCTCTCTCCATAACCAAGGTGAAAGTCACAGAATTGTGGTCACGATCACCAGAATGTTCACACATTAACAAGCCCATCACTTGTCCCGGTTCGTTACCAAGTGCCAAATCCAATATGGCCTCCCCTCTGTTCGGACAATCTACATACTGAGTTAGAAAAGCTTCCTGGACACACTGCACAAACACCGCTCCAGGTATCCCAGGCTGCTATGTAATTCAGAGAAGGACATCTGCCCACCCTCACGTGGTCTGCACGACATAGCCACAGCAAAGTATTTGCCACCCAATTACCCTCTTCAAAGGCCAAGCAAGTTACTCAGTACAAGGGCAGCTAGGACTGGGCAAGAAAGGCTGGTCAGCCAGAGACACCCATACCCCATACCTGATTTAATAAATAATCCATTAGGATGGTCCTACTGGAACCGTGCTGGGACCAGTGTCCTGGCCGATCAAGGTTTATGGACAGGGCTTTAAACTGAAAGAGAAGATGCTGGGACAGGGTTCAGGTGAAAGGAGCTTTCCAAATCCAAAGGGAAAAGGTGAAGCATCGGAGCAGCATAGGGATGTGGCTGAAGACAAGCAGAAAGGAACAGGAAGGGACAGAGTTTAACCATAATTGTACATCAGCGAAAAGATTTGTGACAGAAGATTGTGGGAAAGAGTAAGTTATGTTTTTTTTAATGGACAAAGTCACTGTAATAAGGTAGATGGATTTGTGACACAGAGATAAAAGAGATTTAGACACCAGGGAGACATGGATATCGGGTGAACAAAAATATTCAATGGTTCACAATCTTGCGGAAACTCAGGAAAAATGGGTAACACTAAAAATAATGGATAACAAAGGTATTACAGAGAAAGCATTTGGCATCAGATCATGAAGTAGAGTCAGTCTGAATGTAAATTCTGGCTACTATTGCCAAGGACACAAGTAGCAGAACAGTTTTAGCCACTGAACAGTATTCCATTGCTCATCACTGCATTAAACAGGAATTCATTGGAATTTCTTTCACAAAGGCATTGTGGTAATTTTGTAAAACCTCAATATTCTTATAATCTGGGACAATCACACGGTCAACACTAATATTGGAAAAGGACTTAGGTTAATTTTTTTCAGTATTTCTTTGAAAAACACATTGTACAACTGTTAAGGGACATAACTATCGCAGAGCGACCTTGTAATGAAACTAAGTGAATGAGTCATGTCACCGGGAGAGATCCTTCGGGAAATTGTGATAAAGTGCAGTTTAAATAAATACAAAGTTTTAAAGTGAATCACAGAGGACAAGCTGCAACTAGAAACAAAAATAGCCAATTACATGTGTGTGAGAGGAGAACTCATACAAGGTAAACAGGCTAAACAGACTGAAACATGTGTCTGTAAATGGACAGCAGAAACCATTTGAAGGAACAGTGTAAAACATTCAACAAAAGGACATTCAATTGAAACAGTAAAAACATCAGCAAGAAAGTCCCACTGATCCCTCACTCAAGACAAAAGGGATCATACTAGATTATGAGGCTGAGAAGATCACCAAAAAGTACTTAAAATCCTGAAGTGAGAGAGTGTTTTAGGAGTAAATGTTACATAGATTGCAAAGGGTATGCTAGAAGGAGGAGGGCAGTGGGAAGGGGAACCATGGTCAGGGTTTATTGACACAATAGGAACAGAGAGAGGTGAAGGTGCTGGAGGTGGTAAGAGTGTTACAGAGAGTGGTCAGGGTTGGAACGGTGTTACAAAGCCAATACGGATTGCTGCAGCTGGAGGGGTTTACAGAGGTAGGGAGGGACATATGTATTTTTATTTATTCATTCATGGGATGTGGGTGTCACTGCCTGGACTAACATTCTTTGATCCAACTACTAATTACCCAGAGGGTAGCTCAGAGTCAGCCATATTGCTATGGGTCTCGAGTCAAATGTTGGGTTGACCAGGTTAGAATATTTAATGCTCTTCCTAAAAGGAAGTAAGTGACTAGAGGATTTCTTCCTACTGATCAACAATGTTTTTATGGTGGCCCCACCAATATCTTTTACAGCCATAACATGACATCCCAACTCTTACTCTTAATGCTCTCCCCAATGAAGGTAACCATCCCAAACACCTTCTTCACCAGCCTGTCGACCTGTGACACCACATTCAAAGAAATGTGTACCTGCATCCTTGGGTCTCTGACTGATAACACTAGCCAGGGCCCGAACATTAACTGTACAAGTCCCACCCTGGTTTGTTTCACCAAAATGGAAGACCTCACCTTTATCTAATTAAATTCCATCTGTTATTCTTCAGCCCACTATCCCAGCAGTACTGTTCATCCTGTTGTATCATAGAAAACCTTCTTCACTGTCCACTTTACCACCAATTTCAGTGACACACAAAATCCTTACATACCAGGAAACCAATATTTCCATCCAAACCATTTATCCAAATGACAAATAACAGTGGACCCACTCCACCACTGGTCACATGCCTCCAGTCAGAAAAACAACATGTCTCCCACCACCCTCGGTCTCCGACCATCAAGCAAATTTTGTATCCAGGTCACTAGCTCCTCCTGAATGCCATATTCTTTTTACACTGATCTGAGCTTATTACCCAGTTGACCAGACAGAACATAGAACACAGAACAGTTCAGCCCAAGACCCTTCAGCCATGATTTCATGCCAACGTTTTAACCGACTGTAAGATCAAACTAGCCTACATACCCTTCATTTTACTATTGTCCATGTATCTGTCCAAGAGTCTATTAAATGTCCCGAATGTGTCTAATTTTACTACCACCATTGGCACTCCATCCAACCACGTACCATTCTCTATCCTCTTATCCATCCTCCATTCACCTTAAAATTATGCCGCCTTGTAATAGCCATTTATGCCATAGAAGAAAATGTCCCTCACTATTCACTCATTCTGTGCATCTCATCACCTTGTTCACCTCTACCAAGATGCCCCACCCCCTTCTTCTCTCCAATGAGAAAAGCCTTATCTCCCTCAAACTTTCTCCAAACGAAATGCCCTCCATTACAGGCAGCATCCTGGTAAATCTCCTGTGTACACTCTCGAAAACTTGCACACCCTCCATTCAAGGCCGCATCTTGGTAAATCTCCAGTGTCCGCTCTCTAAAACTTGCACACCCTTCCTGTAAAGATGGGATGAGAACTGAACACAATATTCCAAGTGTAGTCTTACCAGGTCGCTATAGAGATGCAGTAAAACCTCACGGCTCTTTTAAATCAATCCCTTTGCTAAGAAAAGCCAACACAACACATGACTTTTTAGCAACCCTATCAACATGCGTGGCAACTTGAGGGATCTATGGACATGGACGCCATGATCTCTCTGTTCCTCCACAATGCCAAGTATTCTGCCTTTCACCCTGTATTCTATATTCAGGTTCGACCTTCCAGAGTGAATCACTTCACACTTTTCCAGATTGAACTCCATCTGCCACTTCCAGCCCAGCTCTGTGTCCTTTCAATGTCCCATTGCAACCTACAACAGCCCTCCACATTACCTACGACTCCACAACCTTAGGGTGATTGGCAAACTTACTAACCCACTCGCCAACATCCACATCCAAGTCATTTATAAAAATCACAGAGAGCAGAGTCCCAGAGCTGATTGTTACAGACCACCACTGGTAACTGTTCTCCAAGCTCAATACTGCCATTCTGCTGCCACACTCTGTCTTCTCTGGGCCATCCGATCCTGCATCCAGACAGACAGATTTCCTGTATCTCAATCATCCTTCTTTTCTGAATGAGCCATCAACGTATTCTGTCATATCCTCAAAGAACTCAATAATGTTTGTGAGGCATGACCTGCCCCTCACAAACCCATGCTGTCTCTCATTTAACTATGGAATTCCAAGTAGTCATAAATCCTTTCTTTAGAGTCCTTGCCAATAATCTGCACGCCACAGACATTAGACCAAATCTGTAATTTCCAGAATTCTACCTCCGTAATATCGTCCAGACGCTCGAAATCTTCTCTCCTTTGCGATGTTCCCCAGAAGGGCACTGGAGGGTAGTGGGGAATACAGAGTCAGGGAGGGATATCAGGACAGGAGGATTTTGCAGACATTAGGAGGGTTGCAATGCCAAAAGGAGGCTTCAGTAATTGTGAGGTTTCATGGTGATGAAGGCATTTGAGGAGGAAGGGAGGGAGGATTGTAGGGAAATGAGAGGTTTCACAGTTTAGGTGTTCTGTTAGGGCTGTAAGTGGTTACTGAGTTGTGGAGGATGTAAGCACTGGTGGATATTACGTAAACATGTGGTTTTGGTTGCAATGGCAGGAGGAAGATTCAGCAAGCTGGAGAGTATGGGGTCTGAACGAGGTTACACAAATGGGAAGAGATGTCAGGAGAGCAGGCGTTTACAGAGACAGCAATGGCCTGATCTGGAGAAGAGGACCCAGATTGGGAGGGTTGTGGGGACTGGAGGTGGTTTCACAGGGAAGGAGGACCATAGACCCACAGGAGGTTACAGAAATGTGGAGAGCTGTAGGGCTGACGGGGGTTCATGGAGATGGGAATGTTGGGAGGGATAGAGAAGTTGACAGGGATAAGGATGTTTGTAGGCCAGGGCTGGATTCCACAGACAGGGACTGTTTTAGGGAGCTGAGCAGATTACAGAGATAAAGAGGTTTGTATCATCTGGCAGAACAAACAGATATGGAGGGTCATCGTGACTGAAGATGTTTATAGATATAGGAAGGCTTAGGTTCTGGGGGTTATTTAGACATGGAGGCTGTGGAATCTGGATTCTTTTTTGAGAGATTGCGTAGCAAGTTTGGTTGGAGACTGTTTCACAGATAAGGGAGCATAGCACAAACAGAAGGAAGTTCCTGCGGTAGGGAGGGTTGGAGGGAAGGGTGATGTTTACACAGATAGGGGTGTAAGAGCTGGAGAAGGTGATGGAGATGAGTAAATGTTTGGAGATACAGGAGGAGCTTACATTGACAGGGTGGGTGATAGTGACGGGAGGATGTTACATTGTTAATGAGTGTTGTAGGAACAGGATCGGGAATGGCACAGGCATTGGAGTGGGATTTACAGATCGGGAGTGTTGCAGGGACCTGAGAGGATAACACAGAGAGGGATGGTGGTAGGGTCTCCACAGACCGATGGCGTTTTAGGGACTGGAAGAGGTTTGGTAGATAAAGAGGGCTGTAAGAGCTGCAGGAGATCATGGAGAGTTGAAGAGTTGGAGCAGTTCAAAGAGGGAGGGTTCTCCAACAGGAGTAGGTCACAGATAGTGAGGGTTGTGTGGCCTGAGAAAGTTAAAGAGATGGAGAGCTTTCAGGTCCGGAAGAGATTATACTGACAGGGACAGTTGAAGAGACTGGAGCAAAAATGCATGGAGAAGGTTACACAGATAGGGAGGTAAGTAAGGACTGAAGGTGAATCCACAAACATGGAGGGTTGTATTGTTAGACGGAGCTTAGAGGGATAGGGACTGGTGTAGGGATTTACACAGAAAGGGAAGTTTGTGTTTTTGGAGAAGGTTACACTGATAGGGAGTGTTTAATGGGCTACAGAGGAGCTCAGAGAGAATGTATTATGGGGAGTGGAGGAGATTACAGACACAGAGATGGCTGTCTGGTTGAAAAGAGCTTCTACAGATCCTCAGTGCTGTAAGGCTGAAGAGAGGTTGCAATAATAAGGGTAACCTACACTTAATGACTTTTTTGATATAGAGAAAGTCTCAGAACGGCATTGTCAAAAGGAAGTATCGACAGTCCAGATGAGTTTACAGAGATATAAATGTTTTTTGGGGTTTTGAGGATGGAACAGTGATTGGGAGTGCTGTAACAAATGGCAATATTTATAGTGAGGGTTCTAAAAGCAGGAAGAGGTGACAGTCATATCGATCATGGTAAGGACTGGAGAAGCTTACATTGCCAAGGAATGTTTCAGAAACTGTTGGAGATTACACATATAAGGAGAGTATTGGGGATGAGGCAAGGTTCAAGAGACAGGACTGGTTGACACGGCGGCATGGTGGCACAGAGGCACTGGCCTCACAGCGCAAGAGACCCGGGTTCAATTCCCGACTCAGGCGACTGACTGTGTGGAGTTTGCACATTCCCCCAGTGTCTGCGTGGGTTTCCTCCGGGTGCTCCGGTTTCCTCTCACAGTCCAAAGATATGCACGCCAGGTGAATTGACAATTCTAAATTGCCTGTAGTGTTTGTTTAGGGGTATGGGTGGGTTGCGCTGTGGAGCATCAGTGTGGGCTTGTTACTGTAAGTAATCTAAACTAAAGGACTGGACAATAACCTGAATAGAATCTCCACAGTGTGGAAACAGGCCAGTCGGCCCAACAAGTCCACACCAACCCCTCTAAAGAGTATCCTAACCAGACCCATCCCTCTTCCTGTCCAAAAAACCCTGCATTCCTCATGGTGAACTCACCTAAACCACATTTTCCTGAATACTACAGACAAGTTATGATGGCCAATCACGTATCATGCAAATGTTGGACTATGGCAGGAAACCAAAAGCACCCGGAAGAAACCCACACAGTCGGGGGGAGAACATGCAAAGTCCACACAGAGAGTCGGCCAAGGCTGGAATTGAAGCCAGGTTCCAGTCACAGTGAGGCTGATTTTCCAGAGCACTGCAGAGATTGGACCAGGTCACAAATTTCACAAGGGTTTATTGGAACAGGAGGAAAATATAGTCAGGAACAGGAAAAGCTTACATAGATTTTGTCCATGAGAGGGACTGGAGGAGGTTATCGCATTATGGAGGGTTGTGCATTCTCTTGACAATTAGAGGTAGGGACGGTTGGGGAGACTGGATGAAGTTAGTCATACTCAGAGTTGTACACACTCTGAGTAATGGCAGATGGAGTTTCCTTCTAATCACTGTGAGGTAATGCACTGTGGGAAGTCTCATAAGCGAAGGATATACATCACGAAGGGTAGGTCCTCCTGGAGAACTTAGTAACACTGGGACCTTGATGGGCAAGTCCCTGGATGTCTGAAGATGTCAGCACAGGTTGACAGGGTGGGGAAGGCACGTGAACTGGGAGCAGGAGGGGGACCCACATCCTGATGGGGCGAATTGTTAGAGCTGACTGAGAGGAAATAATCTAATCTGGCAGGGTGTTGGACCTTAAACAGTCATATGGCCAGAAAGAAGTTTGAGGTTGGTGCACAAGTTAAAGACAGCAATTTCATCAGAAAGGGCAGGCAGGAACATAGCAGGAAATGGGGGAGGGGGAACTGATGATTAAAGTGCATTGATTTCAATGCAAGGGGCCTGACAGCTAAGGAAGATGAACTCAGGGCATGGATTGGAACATGGGACTGGGACATTATAGTTATTACAGAAACACAGCTGAGGGAGGGACAGGACTGGCAACTCATTGTTTCAAGGTGGAGATGCTACAGGATGCATCGAAGAGGAGGCAAGAGAGGACGAGTGCTGGTGGGCTTTCATTGCATGAATCATTACATCAGTACCTAGAGAGGATATTACTGTGGGATCACGCAGTGACACTATGTTAGTGGAACTGAGAAATAAGAATGCGGCATCGCTCTGACACGATTGTCCTACTGACCCCGAATAATTAGTGGCAGATTAAGGAACAAACATATCAGGAGATCTCAGATATCAATCATAATAATAGGGCTGTTTATGGTTGGGGTTTTTAAACTTTCCAAACCTAGACCGGGACAGCCAGTGTTCAGTGTTTGCAAGGGAGGAATTTGGTAATTGTGTTCTAGAAAACTCCCAATCAATATGTAAATGACCGGAAAAGAGAAAGGGGCAAAAGCTGACCTCCCCTTGGGAAAAAAAGGTATGGAAAGGGACTGAGGTGTGAGTGGGAAAGCATTTTGCCAAAGTGACTCAAGTCTATTAGTTTGAAAATAGCGATGGAAAAGGACAGAGCTGGTCCACAGGTTCAAGTTATAAAATGGGGCCAGACTAATCTTGATAATATTAGCCAGGAACTCTCAAAAGATGATTGGCTAGTCTATTTGCAGGGAAAAGGAAGTCTGGCAAGTAAGAATATTCTAAAAGTGAGATAAATTGAGTGATCACCACCAGCGTGTTTCTGTTTGTGTGCAGCTCAATACTGACAGTATTCGGAAACACTGGCTGTCTATTGAGGGTCTGGTCAAGGAAAAGGGGGCACATGTCAGGTATAGCCAGCTGGATCAAGGGAATCCCTGAGGATCACAGCGGCTGTAGGAATACACTTTGGGTAGAAATCAGGAATGCAGAAAGGGTACATGAAATAGCCTCAGCAGAATGATAAGGAGAATCCAAAAGTGATTGTATAAATAGATTAAGAGTAAAAGAGTAACTCGAGACAAAATAGTGTCCCTTAAAAATCAATGCGACCATTGGTGTGTGGAACCGCAGGATATGGCATGCCTGACTATAGCTCAGTCCATTGAGTGAATGATTTGGGACGTCATGTTGAGATTGTGCAGACATTTATGAGGCCTCTTCTGCACTCCTGTGTCGAGTTCTGGCCGCCCAGTTATAGGGAGGATATTATTAAGCTGCAGGGGGTTCAGCAGAGATTTACCAGGACATTGTTGGATATGGAAGGCTTGGGTCCTGAAAAATGGCTGTATAGGCTGAGTCTTTTTTCACTGGAGCCTGGAGTTTGAGATGTGATGTTATAAAAGTTTATTTTAAAAAAATGAGATATAGATCGATTTAATGGTAGTTGTCTTTTCCGTAGGATGGGGGAGTCTCAAGAGGAGGGACCACATTTTTAAGGTTAGAAGAGAGAGGTGTTCAAAAAAAAGACATGGGGGGCAAATTGTTACACAGAGGAATGATTGTGGAATGAACTTCCTGAGGAAGGGTGGGCGTGGTTACAATTACAACGTTTAAAAGACAGAGATACTAAACAAATATTTTGCATCAGTTTTTACTGGGGAAAAGGATATGGAAGATATAGAATGTAGGGAAATATATGGTGACACCTTGCAAAATGTCCATATTACAGAGGAGCAAGTGCTGGATGTATTGAAATGCGTAAAGATGGATAAATTACCAGGACCTGATCAGGTGTACCCGAGAACTCTGTGGGAAGCTAGAGAAGTGATTACTGGGCCTTTTGTTGAGATATTTGTATCATCGATCGTCACAGGTCAGGTGCCGGAAGACTGGAGGTCGGCTAACGTGGTGCCACTGTTTAAGAAGAGTGGTAAGGACAAGCCAGGGAATTTTCGAGCAGTGAGCCTGACGTCGGTTGTGGGCAAGTTGTTGGAGGGAATCCTGAGGGACAGGATGTACATGTATTTGGAAAAGCAAGGACGGAGTATAGATAGAGATTTGTGCGTGGGCGATCATGTCTCACAAACTTGATTGAGTTTTTTGAAGAAGTATCAAAGAGGATTGAAGAGGGCTGAGCGGGAGATGTGATCTATATGGACTTCAGTAAGGCATTCGACAAGGTTCCCCATGGGAGACTGATTAGCAAGATTCGATCTCACGGAATACAGGGAGGATTGGTATTTGGATACAGAACTGGCTCAAAGGTAGAAGGCAGAGGGTGGTGGTGGATGTTTGCTTATCAGACTGGAGGTCTGTGACCAGTGGAGTGCTACAAGGATTGGGCCTAAGAATGATGAATAGCCAAGGGTAAGGGAGTCCAAAGCTCGAGAGTACAAACGGAACGTGAGAGAGCAAAGATTTAAAGAGGGAGCTGAGGGGCAACTTCATCCACAGAGGATGGTGCATAGACGGAATGGACTGCCAGGGGAACATGGGAGAAACAAGAACAATGTCAACATGGAAAACAAATTTGGGCAGGGACATGGAGAGGAGAAAGTTTGAAGAGCTCATGGACAAACACAGGCAAATAAGACTCATTCATTATAGGAAACATGGAGAGCATTGATGAGTTTTACCACAGGTTCTGTTTCCGTGCTGTATCATTCTGTATCCAGTTAAAGAAGATTACAGTACCAAAATAAAGCATGTTGTAGACACTGAAGCAATTTACAGCGATAAGGATGGTAGTCTGGAATGCAGTACATTTCAAATATATGGAAGACTATCGGGAAGGGAGGTAGTTACAGGGACAGGAATTATTATAGGAGTTAAAAATGACTGAAGACACCGGTGCACAAGCCATGCCATAGGCAAAAAGTTGCAGAGTAGTGAGTCTTAGCACAGTGATGGAGGGAGAACACAGAACAGAAAGATCCCAGGCAGCATTCCCAACCTCTCGTCGGAGGCCTACTCTCCCCTCTGTTGTCCTGATGCTCACTAAGACAGCGCAGGCCCGGATTGATAGCTATGAACACTATGTCTCAGTGCAATGTAAATTAAAGTAGACGTGGTGATTGAGTCTGGGGTGTGTCTGTACTGTACTGTGCTCCCCATGCAGCACTGTATCTATGTCATGTCCTGTTAGTGATGTTTGGAGCCCTCTCATTGCTCCCTGCTCTGTGCACTCTGAGTGATCTTACCTCACTGCAGGATTTATTGAAGACTACAATTCTCCCTGCCCTTAGTCTCTCTGGCTGACCAATCATCTTCAATGAGGTGTTGGACGAGACCCCCAGCAATTGGGAGGTCTATTGAGTCCGGAACTTCCTAAATACCTAAAGGAGACAGAGAAATAGACAGAATAGAAAATTAGACTAATGCAGTGAGGGTTACATATGGAGAATGGAAATGAGCCCCACAGATATCTGGAAAATCCCACTCCATCCCTGGGTTGTGCTGTTGCATTTCTCTGGAGTGGAGAATTCTGTTTGCTCAGGATCTGGAGTAACTGGAAGAGCGGGAGGCACTGACAGAGGCAGCAATTAGACCCACACAGTGAGGGATACCACATGGAGAGAGACTGAGTGATATCACCAGAGTGCTGCAAGACTTCAGGATCACACAGTCATGTTGGAAGAAGGGGTTTAGCTTCATGATGCCCTGGTATCAGTGCTCAGGGATGAGCAAGCAGTGAGCAGGCGAAGTGATGGCCGAGTGGTGTTATTGCTAGAGTATGTATCCAAAACCTCAGCTAATGTTCAGGGGAATATGCAAACTCTACACAGACGCCCGGGGCTGGAATCGAACCTGGGACCCTGGTGCTGTGAGGCAGGAGTGCTAATCACTGAGCCACAGTGCCACCCAATTGTCCTTTTGACAATGAGATCGGATCATCCTCACGTGGTCTACACGACCTACCCACAGCAAAGTGTTTGCCTCTCAATTACCCTCTGAAATGGCCGAGCAAGTTACTTAGCTCGAAGGCAGCTAGGGCTGGGCAAGAAAGGCTGGTCAGCCAGAGATACCCACATCCCATACCCGATTTAATAAATAATCCATTAGGATGGTCCCACTGGAACTGTACCGGAACCAGTGTCCTGGCCAATCATGTCGGTAGGTTTATGGGACAGGGCTTTAAACTGACACAGAGGATGCTGGGACAGGGTTCAGGTGAAACGAGCTTTCCAAATGCAAAGAGAAAAGGTGAAGTATGGGAGAAGCATGGGAATGTGACTGAAGACAAGCAGAAAGGAACAGGAAGGGGCAGAGTTTAACTACATCAGGGAATAGGTAGGAAAATGCAGGAAAGAGTAAATTATGTTTTTTGTTGGAATGGGATAATGTCTCTTCAACAAGGTAGATGGATTTGTGACACAGAGATAAAAGAGAGTTAGACACCAGAGAGACATGCGTACAGGGCGAACAAAGGTGGAACATAAATATTCAATGGTTCACCACCTTGTGCAAACTCAGGCAAAATGGGTAACGCTAACAATAATGGATAAGAAAGGCATTACAGAGAAAGCATTTGGCATCAGATCATGAAGTACAGTCAGTCTGAATGTAAATTCTGGTTACTACTTGCAAAGGACACAAGCAGCAGAACCATTTTAGCCACCGAACAGCATTCCATTGCTCATCACTGCATTAAACAGGAACTCATTGGAATTTTTTAATAAACACATTGTGATAATTTTGGGAAACTTCAATATTCACATAATCTGGGACAGTCACACTGACAACAGTGATATTGGAAGAGGAGTTCAGAAAAAAAATTTTCGGTTTGTTTTGAATAACAAATTGTGCAACTAGCTAGGGACATAACTATCTCAGAGTGACCGTTGTGTGATCAAACTTAGTGAATGAGTAATGTCACCTGGAGAGATCCTCAGAGAAATTATAATAAAGTGCAGTTTAAAGAAATATAAAGTTTTAAAGTGAACCACAGAAAGGACATGCTACAACTAGAAACAAAAACAGCCAATTACATGTGTTTGAGATGAGAACTGACCAAGGTAAAGAGGCGAAACAGACTGAAATATGCGCCTGTAAATGAACAGTTTGAAGGAACAATGTAAATCACTCAACAAAAGAACATTCCATTGAAACAGACAAAATCTCAGCAAGAAATTCCCACCGGCCGCTCATTCAGGACAAAATGGATCATATTACACTATGAGGCTGAGAAGATCACCAAAAAGTACTTAAAATCCTGAAGTGAGAGAATGTTCTAGGAGTAAGTGATAAAGGGATTGCAAAGGGTCTGCTAGCAGGAGTTGGGCAGTGGAAAGGGGAATCAGTGTCAGGGTTTAATGTCACAAAAGGAACAGGGAGGGGTGAAGGTGTTGGAGGTGGTGAGAGTGTTACAGAGAGTGGTCAGGATCTGAACGGTGTTACAAAGCCAGTACGGATTGCTGCAGTGGAGATGTTTGCAGCGGTAGGGAGGGACATATGTATTTTTATTTATTCATTCATGGGATGTGGGTGTCACTGCTAA
Organism: Chiloscyllium punctatum; assembly: GCF_047496795.1. Taxonomy (NCBI): domain Eukaryota; kingdom Metazoa; phylum Chordata; class Chondrichthyes; order Orectolobiformes; family Hemiscylliidae; genus Chiloscyllium; species Chiloscyllium punctatum. The sequence continues at coordinate 10,581,462 of NC_092745.1, read as the reverse complement.
TTACACAGAGGACAGCTCAGGGTCAGCAATGTTGTAGTGGGTCTGGAGTCACATGTTGGCCAGGCCAAGTTAGAATGTCAGATGTTCTACACAAAAGGAGGTCAGTGAACCAGATGAGTTCTTCCCACTGATCAACAACGCTTTTATGGTGGCCTGACCAATGTCTTGTACAGATACAGCATGACGTCCCAACTACTACTGTTAATGCTCTGCCCAGTGAAGGAAACCATCCCAAACACCTTCTTCACCAGCCTGTCTATCTGTGACACCACTTTTAAAGAACTGTGTACCTGGGTCACTGATTGACAACACGACCCAGGGCTCGAACATTAACTGAAAAAGTAACACCCAGGTGTGTTCCACCAAAATGACACAATTCACATTTATCTAATTAAACTCTATCTGCTATACTTCAGCCCACTATCCCAACAGTACTGTCCATCCTGTTGTATCACAGAGAACCTTCATCACTGTCCAGTTTACCACCAATTTCAGTGTCACCCCAAAAACTTACTTAACGTACTTAACAATATTACCATCCAAAACATTTATCCAAATGACAAACACCAGTGGACCCACTCCATCGCTGGTCACATGTCTCCAGTCAGAAAAACAACATGTCTCCCACAACCCTATGTCCCCTACCATCAAGCCCAATTTTCTGTCCAGTTGACTAGCTCCTCCTGAATGCCATATCCTTTTACACTGATCCGAGTTTATTACCTAGTTTACCATACGACACGTAGAACACAGAACAGTACAGAACAAGACCCTTCGGCCATGATAATATGCCAATCTTTTATCCGAACGTAAAATTAAAAAAAAAAAGTGGCAGATAGAGTTTAATTCAGATAAATGCGAGGTGCTGCATTTTGGGAAAGAAAATCTTAGCAGGACTTATACACTTAATGGTAAAGTCCGAGGGAGTGTTGCTGAACCAAGAAACCTTGAGGTTCAGGTTCATAGCTCCTTGAAAGTGAAGTCGCAGGAAGATAGGATAGTGAAGAAGGCGTTTGGTATGCTTTCCTTTATTGGTCAGAGTATTGAGTACAGGAGTTGGGAGGTCAGGTTGTGACTGTACAGCACATTTGTTAGGCCACTGTTGTAATATTGCGTGCAATTCTGGTCTCCTTACTATTGGAAAGATGTTGGGAAACATGAAAGCGTTCAGAAAAGATTTACAAGTATGTTGCCAGGGTTGGAGGATTTGAGCTACAGGGAGAGGCTGAACTGGCTGGGGCTTTTTTCATTGCAGTGTCGGAGGCTGAGGGGTGACCTTATGGAGGTTTACAAAATTATGAAGGGCATGGATAGGGTAAATAGACAAAGTATTTTCCCTGGGATTGGGAAGTCCATAGGTTTAGGATAAGAGGGGAAAGATATAAAAGAGACCGAAGGGGCAACTTTTTCACACATAGGGTGGTACATGTATGGAATGAGCTGCCAGAAGAAGTGGTGGAGGCTGGTACAATTGCAACATTTAAGAGGTATTTGGATGGGTATATGAATATGAAGGGTTTGGAGGGATATGGACCGGGTGCTGGCAGGTGGGACTAGATTGGGTTGGGATATCTGGTCGGCATGGACGGGTTGGACTGAAGTGTCTGTTTCCATGCTGTACATCTCTATGACTCTAACTTCCATTCCCTTCATTTTTTTATCATCCATGTGCCTATCCAGAAGTATATTAAATGTCCCTAATGCATCGAATTTTACCACCACCGCTGGCAGTCCACTCCACATACACCACTCTATACGTAACGAACCGACCTCCAAGATCTCCCCTTAAGCATCTGCTAATCGCCAGAAAATTATAACCCCTTGTAATAGCTATTTATGTCAGGGTAAAAAAATCTCTCTCTATTCACTCTATGACTTTCATCACCTTGTTCACCTCTGCCAAGTCAACCCTCACCCTTCTTCACTCCAATGAGAAAAGCCTTAGCTCCCTCAACCTTTCTCCATAAGACATGCTCTTCAGTACAGGCAGCATCTTGGTAAATCTCCTCTTTACCCTGTCTAAAGCTTCCACATCCTTCCTGTAATGAAGTGACCAGAACTGAACACAATATTCCAACTGGGGTCTCACCAGGGCTCTATAGAGCTGCAACATAACCTCACGGCTTTAAAACTCAATCCCCAAACGAATGAAATCCCACACAATATATTCCTTCTTAACAAGCCAATCAGCTTGGGTGGCAACTTTGAGGGATCTATGGATCTGTTCCTCCACACGGCCAAGGAGCCTACCATTAACCAGGAATTCTGCATTCAAATTCAATCTTCTAAAATGAATGACTTCACACTTTTCCAGATTGAACTCCATCTGCTACTTCTCAGCGTCTTGTCAATGTCCCGTTCCAACCTACAACATCCCCCCACACTATCAACCACTCCACCAACCTTTGTGTCATTGGGAAACTTACTAACCAACTCTTCCACTCACACATCCAACTTATTCATAAAATCACAAAGAGTAAAGGTCCTGTAACAACTCCCTGCAGAAAACCACTGGGAACTGAACTCCAAGATGAATGCTTTCCATCTATCATCACCGACTGTTTTCTGTGGGCCAGTAATCCTGTATCCAGTCAGACAGGTTTCCCTGTATCCCATGCCGCTATACTTTCTGAATGAGCCATAAAGGTGTTTCATCACATTCTCAAAAGATTGATTAAGAATTGTAAGGCATGACCTGCCCCTTACAAAACCATGCTGACTATCTCGGATCAATCTATGGTTTCCTGTCTCTCGGAGTCTTCTACAATAATCTGCACACCATAGACATAAGACTGACATGTGTGCAATTACCAGGATTATCCCTATTCCCTTTCCTGAACAAGGGAATAATATTTACCTGCCTCCAATCATCTGGTCCGACTCCAGTGGACAGTGAGGGTACAAACGTCATCACCCAGGTGCGCAGCAATCCATTCCCTCGCTTCGGATAGTAACTTTGGGCGCATCCAGTCTGGCTCAGTGACTTATCTTTTACAAAATTCTCAGCACATCCTCCTTCTTAACATCCACCTGTTCACGTACATCAGCCTGTTTCACGCTGTCCTAACAAATGACAAGGTCCCTCTCAGCAGTGAATACTGAGGCATAGTATTCATTAAGGACCTCCCCTACCTCCTGTGACTCCAGGCACAAGTTCCTTCCACTATCCCAGATTGGCCTTATCCTCACTCTGGTCATGCTCTTGTTCCTCCCATAAGTGGAGAAAACCTTACGGTTTTCCTTAATCCTTCCCAACAATGCTTTTTCATGCCCTCTTCTAGTTGCCCTCAGTCCATCTCTTGGTTCCTTCCTGGTACCTTCAGAGAATCCCTGCTGTGTGGAAATGGGCCATTTGGCCCAACACCTCCATATCAACCCTCCAAACAGTATCCAACCCAGCCCCATTCCCCCACCCTATTACTCTCCATTTGCCTTGACTAATGCGTCACACCTGCACATCCGTGAACACTATGGTTAATTTATCATGGCTAAGCCACATAATCTGCATATCTTTGAGCTATGGGGGGAAACCAGAGCACACGGAGGAAAAAACACGCAGACATGGGAAGAATGTGCAAACTCCCCACAGACAGTCGCCTGGGGCTGGAATCGAAATGGAGTCCATGATGCTATGAGGTCGCAGTGCTAACCACTGAGACACCGTGCCACCCAATGTAACTCTCTGAAGCCCTGTCTGATCCTTGCTTACTCGACCTTAAGTCAACTTCCTCCTTCCTCTTGACTAGATGCTAAAGTCCATGTGGACAACGTTCACTGCTCTTCCTTCATATATCTTTGGCCACCTCCTCGAAGAGTCAATCCGGTTTGTGAAACATGGTTTCCCACTCACAAAGCCATGCTGACCATCTCGAATCAGCCCTTGCCTTTGTAAATGTAAGGATCTCTTTTCTCTCAGAATCTCCTTCAACAACTTCCCCATCACTGGGCTCACTGGGCTGTAATTTCCTGGCTTTTCCCTGCAGCCCTTAAGTGATGGAACAGCATTCGCCGCCCTCCAGTCTTCCAACACCTCATTTTGTCTGTTGATTAACGGCTCCATTTCGGAATGGCAGGCAGTGACCAGTGGGGTATCGCAGGGATCCGTGCTGGGACCGCAGCTTTTTACAATATATGTAAATGATATAGAAGATGGTATCAGCAATAACATTAGCAAATTTGCTCATGACACAAAGCTAGGTGGTAGGGTGAAATGTGATGAGGATGTTAGGGGATTACAGGGTGACCTGGACAAGTTAGGTGAGTGGGCAGATGCATGGCAGATGCAGTTTAATGTGGATAAATGTCTGGTTATCCACTTTGTTGGCAAGAACAGGAAGGCAGATTACTACCTCAATGGTATCAAATTAGGTAAAGGGGCTGTTCAGAGAGATCTGGGTGTTCTTGTCCACCAGTCAATGAAGGCAAGCATGCAGGTACAGCAGGTCGTGAAGAAGGCTAATAGCATGCTGGCCTTCATAACAAGAGGGATTGAGTATAGAAGCAAAGAGGTGCTTCTGCAGCTGTACAGGGCCCTGGTGAGACCACACCTGGAGTACTGTGTACAGTTCTGGTCTCCAAATTTGAGGAAAGACATTCTGGCTATTGAGGGAGTGCAGCGTAGGTTCACGAGGTCAATTCCTGGAATGGCAGGATTGCCTTACACGGAAAAACTGAAGAGACTGGGCTTGTATACCCTTGAGTTTAGAAGACTGAGAGGGGATCTGATTGAAACATATAGGATTATGAAAGGACTGGACACTCTGGCAGTAGGGAACATATTTCCGTTGATGGGGGAATGCCGAACCAGAGGACAGAACTTAAAAATACGGGGTAGACCATTTAGGACAGAGATGAGGAGAAACTACTTCACCCAGAGAGTGGTGGCTGTGTGGAATGCTCTGCCCCAGAGGACAGTGGAGGCCCAGTCTCTGGATTCATTTAAGAAAGAATTGGATAGAGCTCTTAAAGATAGTGGAGTCAAGGGGTATGGAGATAAGGCTGGAACAGGATACTGATTAGGAATGATCAGCCATGATCATATTGAATGGCGGTGCAGGCTCGAAGGGCAGAATGGCCTACTCCTGCATCTATTGTCTATTGTCTATTGTCTAAATATCTCTGTTAGAGACACTGCAATCTCTTCCCGAGCTTCCCACAATATTCTAGGATCGACCTAATGAGCTGCTGAGTTTATCTACCTTTATTTGTTTTAAGTTTCCAGCACTTTCTCTTCTGTGGTGAGGATTCTTTCCAAGACCTCACTATTTATTTCCCCAAGTTCCCGAGCTTCCATGTCTTTCGCCACAGTAAATACTGACAAGACTGTTTTGTCTAATATCTCACCCATCTCCTCTGGTTCCACACATAGGCGACCATATTGATCTTTAAGGGACCCTATTCTCTACCAAGTTACTCTTTAGCCCTTATTGAAACTTGCGTAAAGGCTTCTGAGAATTGAAATACACCACATCCCCCATACCACCACACCCTCCTACACCATTACAATTCTGCCACTTATATTCACACCACCAAATTAAATTCAACAGGCTCAAAAACAAATTCTCTTTTAATCAATTGGCTTTCTAAGTGGCCAGTTATTGTATATTGACATAGCCTTTCAAACAACTTCAGTTTGCTCCCGACTTATTGTTAGGCTAACAATATTTGGTTTCAGACTGACAGCAGGACTCAATATATCCTGCATAATATTATGGGTCTCTGCTCACAAAACTCCTTTATAATGGGATTATTGGATATTTATTAGTACACAGCATTTGATCTACAAATATGATATGATGTTATCGAAAACCATTTCACATACAATCCAGGATTCTATCCATCACAGCACTGATAGTCAGTGCTGTATCAGTCGGCATGGAGACCACTGTCACACACAGTTACTGTACTGCCCTTGCCATAAGTACATTCAGTGTCCTGGCTGTAACCATATTGACATTCCCATCACTGTCTGGTGCCTACAAAAGAATTCCTGTTAACAGTTGCTGCTGTTTGCTTATTCTCAGCTCCACTTTTTAATTCAGATCCACATGACTGTCTCATTAATGCATTAACCTCATCCTTCCTTCACAAGTTGTTGGCTTTTCGCCGAGTCTGCCTATTGGGAGTAGATTGGGATATCTGCTCAGCATGAATGTGTTGGACCGAAGGGTCGGTTTCCATGCTGCACATCTCTCTGACTCTATAACTCTATCCCAACAACCCTTCAGTCTTCACCTCCCAGTGATGGTCATTGTGCAGCTAAATCTCCGGAATGGCAGTTCCATAATATCTGTTCCCTGTCATTCCATCTGCCTTATGGCGAATACAGTGAGTCATTCCTCAGTAGTGGGAGTGGGTTGAACAGATGGGTAGAGGTTACAGAGACAGGGAGGCTTACAGGGACTCGAGGATGTTAGAGTTAAACAGAGTTCCATCTGTCAAGAACGTCAGAGGGACAAAAGAGTTTTTGGGGATTGGAGGAATTTACAGAGATAGAGGAAGCTGGATTAGATTCTGGAGACACGGATAGGGATAGATGTAGGGAGAGGCAGGCAGACTGAGCGGCACAGACGCGGAGTGTTGCTGGAAGAAGTGTATTGTGTATACGAACATCATATGGAAGTTTGTCGTGACTGAAGACGTTTACAGTTATAAGAAATCTTCTCGGTTCTGAAGGTTACAGATATCGGAAGGCAATGGAGAATGCCAGGTTGCTGGGATGGAGACAGTTACACAGATGGGGAGGGTTGCACAAACAGAAAGAGGTTCCTGTGGTCGGGAGGGGTATGGTGTCGGGAATGAGAGTACAATTTAACAAGATAAAGATCAAAGAATTGGAGAAGGATTAGGAGATAACAAATTTTTCACAGGTAAGGAAGGATTGTAGGAGCTGGAGAAGATTACATAGGTAGGGACCGATGGAGAGGTTAAAGACAAATACATTGACATGGAGGGTGGTATTGGTGGGAAAAGCTTACAGGGATAGACAGGGCTGTCAGGGTTGACAGGGATGAAGGAATTTAGTATCTACTGCAGAAGGTTAGGGACTGGAGAACCTGACAGAGACAGAGACAGAGACACAGAGAATGATGTGGACTAGAGGAGATTCCAAACAGAGGAAGGATTATCGAGACTCGAGAATATTACAGAGATCACGAACACAGCATGGGCCAGGATTGATGCCTGCGATCCCCTGTGCTGTCGCATTGAGGACCAGTACAGAAGAGGTGAAAGCAGGACCATCACAAGATGGTGGGAATGAAGCCTAGAATGTTGCTGTTCCTTACCCAGCTCTGTATCTATGTCCGGTCTTCCAGGTCTGAATATAGAAGTCTACTACCTCCACCCTGTGCTGTTCACTGTGAGTGATCTTACCAGCTGCAGGAATTACTGAATCTCCCTCTCCATCTCTCTCTGGCTGACCAACCAGTTTCAATGAGGTGATGGATGAGACAGGAGTTAGGAACATCTTGATGACCTGCATGTGACAGAAATAGACAGAATGGTAAATTAGACTGATGCAATGAGGATAACACATGCAGAATGGCGCTGAGTCCAGCAGAGATCTCGATAATCCCAGTCTCCATCCCTTGCCTGTGCTGCTGCATCTCTCTGGAATGGACAATTCTGTTGACTCAGGATCTCAGACCATCTGTAAGAGGGAAACATGCTGACAGAGGCAGTAAATAGACAGACACAGCGAGGGATACCAGATGGAGAGATACTGAGTGATAGCACATTATTAGATTTTGTATTACCAGGGAATTGTTTGAATTTGTAACAAAGGCACTGGGATAATTGTGAGGGGATTCAACCTTCCTATCTCATCATCTCTTTGGCAGTGGCTCACAGATGAGGCTGACTCTCTCCCACTCTCAGTGGGGGTGGGGGAGTCTGGAGTTGTCTGTACAGACCGATGTGGCCTTCCACAGACTCTGTTACACTTGAGGCAGAAGGTGGACATGGAAAGGGGGTGGGTGGGGCGTTGATATGACAGCGCGCTCCTTGTGCTGTTTTCTCCTGGATTCCCGTTTTCCCCACAGAAAGTCTCGAGGTGCTCGACACCTTCCCAATGCTCCTTCCCCACTTCAGACGGTCTTGGCCGATTTGATTCAGAGATGAAAAAAAAACCGATCAATTCTGAAGTAACCAACATTTAGAAATGTGGAGGAGGGCAGTAGGAAGAGGAAATATTGTCAGTGTTTAATCAGAGTAGCGGTACAGGGAGAATGGAAGGTGCTGGAGGTGGTGAGAGTGTTACAGAGAGGGGCAAAGGCCTGAACAACATTACAAAGTCAGTACGGATTGCTGCAGCTAGAGCTGTTTGCAAAGGTAGGGATAGACATATGTATTTTCATTGATTCATTCACGGCCTAAGGATGTCACCGGTTGGACCAACAGCCATTACCCTCCTGCTAATTGCCCAGAGGCAGCTCAGAGTCAGCCATATTGCTGTGGGACTGGAGTCACATGTGAGTCAGACCAGGTAAGAATGTCAGATATCCCTCCCTGAAGGACATACGTGAACAAGTTGATTTTTTCCAGATAATCAACAATGCTTATACAGAGGCCTCACTAATGTCCTGTACAGATACACCATGACATCCCAACTCCTACTCTCAATGCTCTGCCCAATGAAGGGTAACCCTCCCAAACGCCTGCTTCACCAGCCTGTCTACCCGTGACGCTACTTTCAAAAAACTGTGTACCTGCGTCCCTGGGTCACTGATTGACAACACAACACAGGGCCCGAACATTAATTGTACAAGTCCAGCCTGGTCTGCTTTACCACAATACAACATCTTGCATTTCTCCACCTGTTATTCCTAACCTCACTGGTCCAGCAGTACTGTTGATCCCATTGTACTCTTCGATAACCCTCTTCACTGTCCACTTTATCACCAATTTCAGTCTCACTCACAAACTTGCTAACCATGGCTCCTGTATTATCATCCAAACTGTTTATATTAATGATGCACAACAGTGACCCAGCACCGAACCCCATGGCACACCGTTGGTCACAGGCCTGCAGTTTGAGCGGTAACCCTCCATGAACATGCTCTGTCTCCTATCGTCAATTCTGTTTTGTATCCAGTTGGTGAGCACTCCCTGGTTATGTGTGATCTAAACTTCCTAACCAGTCTGCCATGCAGAACCTTGTCAAAGGCCTTGATAAAGTTCATGTAGACATCGTGTACTACTCTGCTTTGATCTCTCACTTGTCTACCTCCACACTCAGGTTTGAGGCATGATTTCCCATGCACAAAGCCATGCTGATGATCGTTAATCTGTCCTTACCTTTCCAAATACACGATGATCGTTTCCCTCAGAATCTCCTCCAACAACTTACCACCCTGCCATCAGTCTCACTGGTCGTAGCTGTCGATGATACAAATATCTCTGGGAGGGGCCCTGTAATTTCCTCCCTCGCTTCTCACAAGGCGCTGGGATATATCTGACCATGTCCCCAGCCTTTATATAACTTTTTGCATTTGAAGACATCCAGCACCTCCTATTCTCCAATGTGAATTCTTTTCAAGACATCCCTATGTATTTTCCGAAGTTCCCGAGCTTCCATGTCTTTCTCCACAGTAAGTCCGAACACAAAATATTTGTTCAGTATCTCACCCATCAGCAGTGATTCTACACAGACAGCCTCATTGACCTTTCAGGGGCCCGATTCTCTCCCAAGCTAATTTTTAGCCCTTGTTGAAACTTGTCAAAATGCTTCTGAAATTTCAAATATCCCTCTACTGCAACGAGCTTCCCACACCCTTATCTATTCTGCATTTATGGTCACACCAAAATATAGCATCCATCAGATTTAAAAATATTCCACTTTTATAAAATCATACATCTCCCATTGTTTTTTTTATTTCAAAATATACTTCATTCATAGGAATAAATCTTTGGTACTTGTACAATTTGCCATGTCGTTCATAGATTTATACATTGCATGTCTTAACATTACAAAGAACAGATTAAATTAATTGAATTTACAGTTATCCTATTTAGAGATCCCTTTATTAACCATCCAGTCTCTTAGTATTTAGCTGTGGCTTCAGCAGAACCCACCTACTGAGTGGGTGCCCTGTTATATGAAAGCAAAGAAAACTTCATTAACCCCCAGTTTATGGGGTTATCATTGTCCATTTGACTGTCCTGTCTCTGGGGTGGCTGTCTACATCCCCATGGTGAGCACGAACTGCTGGACCTTCGCTGGTCTGAGGTAGCTATCCAGCTCCTCACTGGGGTCATTTACCCGCTCTGGTGTCATTGAGCCAAGGCAAGGGTCCACGCTGTCCAGTTCTGGGTCTGACAATGAGACTGTCAGAGGATCACAGCTCTCAGTTGCCTGTAGTTGTGGGCAGTGGGTACCCCCTGGTTCTCACTGGGTGGAGTGTGGACTTCGGGGGTCCGTTGTTTCCTGGTTGGGAGGAAATGCCCTCCTCTTTACCTACGACGCTCTGTCTCTTCTTCTGGTGGTGATGGCCTTCTTTGCGCCCATCTTCCCCATCCGAAGAGCTGGCCGTCCCTCACTCGTGCAGCTGTCTTTTCCCCTTTTGCTGGGAGGCTTTGGGGGGTTGGCAGGATTTTCTCTTCATGTATTTAACAGGTATCCACTCCTCTGCCTGCTTGATTACCTCCTCCTCCATTTCTTCCATCTGCCCGGCAAGAGCTAGAATCAGCTGCTGTGTCTCTCCGCTGGCTGCCGCCTCCTCCACTCCCGCCTGTTCTTCTTTCTGGGTGCCACCAGACTCCGTTTCCCTGCTGTTCGGGTGGACCTTACTGGTCTTTGGGGGTCGCCGGCTCACATTGCCACCGCCAGCCATCTGTCAGTCACGGTGCCCAGCAGAGTGAGTCAAGGGGAGTCTCAGATCCCAGTCAGCGAGCTTGGACATGATCAGTCACGGTGCCCAGCACAGTGAGTCAGGGAGAGTCAGAACCCAATCAGCGAGCTTGGACACGGTCAGTCACGGTGCCCAACACAGTGAGTCGGGGGAGTCTCAGATCCCAGTCCGGGAGCTTGGACACGGTCAGTCACGGTGCCCAGCACAGTGAGTCAGGGGAAGTCTCAGATCCCAGTCCGGGAGCTTGGACATGGTCAGTCACGGTGCCCAGCACAGTGTGTCAGGGGGAGTCTCAGATCCCAGTCCGGGAGCTTGGACATGTTCAGTCACGGTGCCCAGCACAGTGAGTCAGGGGAAGTCTCAGATCCCAGTCCGGGAGCTTGGACATGGTCAGTCACGGTGCCCAGCACAGTGAGTCAGGGGGAGTCTCAGATCCCAGTCCGGGAGCTTGGGCATGGTCAGTCACGGTGCCCAGCACAGTGAGTCAGGGGAGTCTCAGATCCCAGTCCGGGAGCTTGGACACGGTCAGTCACGGTGTCCAGCACAGTGAGTCAGGGGAGTCTCAGATCCCAGTCCGGGAGCTTGGACATGGTCAGTCACGGTGCACACTCTCATCTACTGAAAACTTCGAGTTCTGTTCTCACTTGGACACGGCACTGGCAGTAACCAAGAGTTTGCTACATTTGAGATCTCACTTGCTAACCATCCACCTTGCTCCCTAAATTTTGATTCCCAGATCGCTTCACCCCTCCTACCAAGGTCATTCCTACCAACATGGACATGACCTTTGACTGCTCACTGTCCCCCAGATGAATGTCCTGCAGACACCATTATATTCTTAACCCCACTATCCTGGAATTACAGAAACACTGACACCTTCTTCAATTTCCTGACTCCCCTGTGACTATTGCTCCTCCTTGCTTTCCCCTCCCCTCCTGTACAGTCAGGCTGCTTGTGGTGCCGCAGACATGGCTCCAACTGCCCTCCCCTGAACAGCCTGCACCTTCATCAGCTTCCAAACCAGGAAACTGAATTGGGAGGGAGATATCAGGATATCCTTCCATTCCCTGAATGTTTCTCTTCGATTGTCTAGCCCCCTATTCCCTTTCTTCTTCTTGGCTGTCATGTCTGCAGGGTGATCTGCTCTCTGTGTGAGCTATTCACCTGTCTCTCAGCATCACAGATGTCCCATAGAGTCTCTAGTTACTATCTATGCTCCAAGACCCAGTATTCATCTAGGACACGAGCAGAGGCTATGACTTCCCAACGTAACAGAACATAGTTTCCATCTAATAAACATGTCTTGTCATGACTTGAAATGCAACATGTCTAGAGTAACTTAACTAATTACATAGAATTAAATTAACATCAGGAAAAAAAACCAATTTGGTTAATTCCCTTATTCAACTGTGGCTTACTGAGGGTAATATATATATTGGCTCAGAATTTCACTTCTCCCTCTTATTTCTGAGTTCAACCCTTATTTCAAAAGTTGAAAAAATAAATTTGCTAACTTCTATCAATTTACTGACAGTCCCTAATAACGGTGCATTATCTGCCAATGAATTTACAGTCTTTTCTGTGAAGGCTGTTGTACTTCTTTCAAACTCAGTGCAGGCCCGTCCCAGCAGCAGAAGGTTATCTGTGTGACTCCCAGGTATGTGTAATCCTCCAGCTCCCACTCCACTCTGCTCCCTCACACGGTCACCATCTCTATGACTGCCAGGTACGTGTAACCCACCAGCTCCCACTCCACTCTGTTCCCTCACAGTGTCACCGTCTCTCTGACTCCCAGGCACAATTAGGCCATGATCTTCAGTGCTGATTTCTATCCTCCCACTTTGCAGCCTCTGTAACTCCCAGGTGTGAGTGAACCTCATGCTCCTGCCCCAAGTTGCTCCGTCACATGGTCACTCCCTCTGTGACTCGGTGTTGATTTCGAGCCTCCTGCTCTGCTGTTTCTCCAACTCCAAGTCCTAGTCGGCCTCGATCCTCGCTGCTGATTAATATTCTCCCGCTCTGTGCTGCTCTCTCTCAGGTTCTCTCACTTTGTGACTCCCAGGTAATGATTGGCCTCAAGCCTCAGCTAAGATTTATAACATCCCATTCCACACTGCTGCCTTACAGGATCGCTGTTGTGCCTGGAAGACAGTGGGAAAGAGGAGGATTATACAGAGCAGAGGGTGTTACAGTGATTAAGCGAGCAATGTGGGATGGAACAGGTTATCTGGGGAGCGAGGCAGACCTGCAGTGTCGAAAGCAGGTCATTGGAAGATACAGTGAGAGTTGCAGTCACTGAAGAAGGCGAAGGAAGTATAGATAGTAGCTTGTTCATAATGGAGGTATGTAGAGTCAAAGTGTTTTTTCTGTGCTGCTTACAGAGACTTCAGCAAATGCAAATTGAGAGCCAGCAAGTGTTGTTCGGTACTGGAGACTGTTGGACGTTACAGAGTTAGAAGACTTGTAGTAACCGGGAGGAATATAAACTTTTGGAGCACTGGTGGTTTTCAAGGACCCTCAGGACATGAGGAGGTGCAGAGAATGGGAGCATTCCAAATAGTGGGATTGTGGGGGCTGAAAGTCCCGAGATGGATAAGGAGGATGAAAAGTTCCAATTTACCACATGCAACCATTGTAATTTTGGAGATTTAAGGAAGGGAACCTGTGCCGTCATTGATTACAGCTATATGGAGAGTTACAGAAGCTGAAGGGGTTACAAATTTAAAAAGGGAGAGATTTTAGGTGATCCGAAATTTAAACAAGAATAAAAAAATTTTTCGAGATCTCTAACATAGATGGGAATGGAAGAGGAAAGATAGTGTGAGGAACTATAAGAGTTATAAGTCGGGGGGATGTCAGATATAAAAAGGAGAGCTGCATTGTCCGTGTGCAGTTAGAGACATGAGACATGTGTAGCTGGAGGCTACACAGAAAACGACAGTTCCAACGGCTGGTGCAGTGGTTCAGGAAGGCAGCTCACCACCACCTTCTCAGGGACAACTCCAAATCACCAATAAATGCTGGCCCAGCCAACAAAGCTCATGTTCATGAATGAATGAAGGAATAAAAGATCTACAAGTAGCACTGAGGTCACTCAGGCAGTCCCTTTCAATAGCACTTCATAAACCCGGAACCACTACACACTGGAAAGACAGGAACTCCAGGTGCATGGGAACACTAGCATTTCCAAGGTGCCCTCCAAGGCATGCTCCATCCTCCCAGCACTGTGTCTGTCCCTACACCCAAAGGACTGCAGTGGGTCAGGAAGGCAGCTCCCCACCTCCAGGGAATTACAGATGGGAAGGTCATGGTGAAACTCTGCTGTTTACAGCCAGACAGAAAAATAAATCCAGCAGTGTGTGTAAAATGAAATTTCCGTTTCAGAATGACATGCTAAACATGGATTGAGGATGTGTCTGATCGGCACAAGGCAGAGAGTGTGAAAAAAGGGGTCTTTTTCACGATGGGAACTGGTGATGAGGGGAGCTCCGCAGGGGTCAGTGTTGGGACTACACTCAATATGTTATTCATTCAGAGTCTGAACAAAGGATGTGAAGGGGTAAGAGAAATGGGTTTCCAAGATAGATTCCAGGGATGAAATGCTTGTCATATGAGGAGCGGGTGAAGTCTCTGGGTCTGCACTTGATGAAGTTTCAGAGGCAGCAGCAGAATCTCATTCAAACTTACAGAATACTGAGGGGCCTGGATGGAGTGGACGTGGGCAAGATGTTTCCACGAGCAGGAGAGACTAGGGGCCAAGGGCACAGCTTCAGAGTGAAGGGATGACCCTTTAGAATAGAGATGTGGAGGAATGTATTCAGCCAGAGGGTGATGGATCCGTTGAACTCACTGCCTCCTGGGGCTGTGGATGCTAAGTGATTCAGTGTATCTAACTCAGAGATAAGCAGGTTCTGGATGAATAAGGAGATCAAGGATTACAGGGAGTGAGAGAATGGGGTTGAGAAACAATTCATCCACTGTCGAATAGTGGAATAGACCTGATGGATTGAATGGTCTAATTCTACACCTATACATGATGGTCTTATGGACTGCACTTATTGCATAATTTTCTAAGTGTGCAGTTAGTATTTCTGGCATATCGTTTAACATACATTCCAGCACATTTGTGAATATTGCTGTCACCTCTTGGTTTCAGATCAACTACAGAAAGCTACGCTATGGTGTAACCTGGGAATCCTGTTGTATAAATCTCAGAAAGGTAGCATACAGGGCCAGTAGGACATAGAGAAGGTAAATGAAATGCTGGCATTGATTCCAAAGGGAATGGAGAATAAAAATAGGAAAGGCTTGTAATAAATACAGAGGACTCCTGTCAGCCCACACTGAGTATACTGTGAACAGGTTTGGTCCCCTATCTGAAGGGAAAATGTCCTTGCATTGGAGGCAGCCCAGAGAAGGTTCACCAGGCCGGTCTTCAAAATGGAGGGATATTGATGAGCAGAGGTTGAGAAGGTTGTCCTTGCAGTCGTTAAAATTTGGAAAATTATGCAAATTTATTGATACACCAAAGATTCTTGTGTTCTCACAGATTCGGTACTGAGACATTGTTTCACTGAGCAAGGATCTGTAATCGGAGATGAAGGGGAATACAGTTACCAGTAACAGAGAAAAGCTGGGTTTTAGAGACTGGAGGATGTTACAGAGTTCGGTGGTTTGAGTCACTGTTGGTGGTTAGAGATCATTTGGTTGTCGGACTAAAATATGTCAAGTAGAGTGACAGGATTATCATTCTGAAGGATTTACAGAGACCGGGAGGAATATAGGGACTAGAGATTACACAGTAGTTGTTGGAGCTACAGAGGTTTTTAGAGAAAGGGAGTGTTATAGGCACTGGAGAGTAGACAGATGGGGTGGTATTTGGAGCTGCAGGAGTTTATAGAGAAAGGGAGGATTGGACGGACTGGAGAGTACACAGGTAGGGGTGGTAGTTGGAGCTGCAGGAGTTTATAGAGACTGGGAGGATTGTTGGTGATGGTAATTACACTGACATGGACAAGAGTTGGAGCTGCAGGAGTGAGAGAGATAGGGAGGTTTGAAGGGGCTGGATCAGTTCACACAGCCAGGCAGAAGTGATAGGGATTGGAGGAGCCAGAGATACTGAGGGTTGTAGGGCTGCAGAAGTTCAGAGAGTTACTGAGGACTGTGAAGGCAGGTTTACAGCATTTCCATCAGTTACACAGACATGTGGAGTGCTGTTCTGGAGTGAGTTACAAAAATCAAGAGGGTTGCAGATACTGGAAGATATTACAAAGACAGTGAGCTGTAGGATTTGAGGACGTTACAGCGACAGGATGCGTTGAGGAGTTGGAGGCTGCTACAGGTGTTAAACATGCTGCAAGGGATCAATAGCCTTACATAGATCGGGGGATTGGAAGTTCTGGAGATAAAGAATGAGAATGGCAGTAACTGAAGAATATCACAGAGATGGGGAGTAACATATGAGTTAGAGGAGTTATAACATGAGATGGGCTGCATTCAATGGAGTCAGAGAAGATACAGTGAGATCTGAAGGGACTACAGGTGATCAAAAGGACAGTGAGGCTTCTCACTGTCGGATTGGGTCAGTTTATGCAGACATGGGGTATTTTATGGAATTGTGCTACTTACAGAGATTAAGAGAGTTGCACAGAATTGAGGAGAGAACAGAGATATGGAAGCCTGTAGTTAATTAAGACTTTTGTTGATGTCAGATGCTGAGGTTCTGGAAAATATATGGATCAGAAAGCTGTACAATCTGTCAGAGCTTACAGAGACAGGAACAGCAATAGATCCTGGAAGGACAAACACAGATATGGAGTATTGCAGACACTGGAGGAGGTTTCTGCTTGAGGGATGGTTGTAGGGGAGTGTAACGTTTACACAGATAGGGGTGTCAGAGCTGGAGAAGTTTATGAAGATGATTAGATTGATGGGGAGACTGGAGGAGCTTACATTGACAGGGCGGGTGATAGCGACGGGAGAATGTTACATAGATAGTAAGTCTTGTAGAAACTGATCGGGAGAGTCACAAGCATTGGAGCTGGTTCCACAGATCGGGGGTTTTACAGGGTCCTGAGAGGATTACGCAGGTAGGGAAGTTTGTAGGATGTTCACATTTTCAGAGTGCTTCAGGAATAGAAAAGGTTACCCAGTTAAGGAGGGATGTTGGAGCTGTGGGAGTTCACAGAGACTCAGAGGTTTGAAGGTGTTGGGGCTGATTATGGATAGAGGAAACAAACGCAGACACAGGGAGAAGGTGCAATCTCCACACAGACACACAGTCACCTAACGCTGGAATCGAATCTGTGTCCCTGGCACTGTGAGTCACCATTGCTCAGCACTGAGCCACCGTGCTGCCCATATTGCAGATTTACACAAAGGGAGAGTGTTTGAGGTGCTGGGAGGACTGTAGGGAGTGAATGAGCAAACAGGGATGTGGAGTGCTGGTGTGGCTTGAAAAGGGTCTGGAGGTGTTCATATCGGTAAGGAGGTCGGTAGGGTTGGGAGTAGGTTACTGTGGTCGTGTGGTGCTAGAGGCCAGGAGGCAGGAGTGTGATCGGACCTGCAGAAGGTTACAGTGATATCATGTTCTCTTGGGGCTTGAGGAAGGTACACACGTGGATATTTTGCTCCAGGCTTGAGGATTTTACAGAGATGGAGTTACTGTAAGTATTGTGCAAAAAAACAGAAATGGGAATTGTTGTCCGGAGTGCAGGATGAGATTATACAGATTGGGCATGTTATCGACATTGGAGCAATTTACACATTGGGAGAGTCGTCAGCATTGGAGCAGATTTCAAATTTCCAGCAGGAATATGGGAGGGGTGGAGGTTACAGAAATAGGAAAATTTCTGGGAAATACAAGCATTCAAGACATTGGCACAAACAAGTTAGACCGAAAGGCATGTTTCCTTGCTGTATGTCTCGATCACATGACAAGAGACAGCGTGAGGGGTGAATATAGACAGAAAGATCCCAGGTTTCAATACCATCTCCTTGAGGGAGGCCTGCTTTCCCCTCTGTTGTACTGATCCTCATTAAGACAGCACAGGCCTGCATTGCTAACTGTCAACTTACTGTATTGACAGAGGAAGGCTCAGTACAGCAGAGATGAAAATTAACAAGAGGCGGGGTTTGATCCTGGGACCATCATGCTCTGTGTTCGTGCTTCAACACTGTATCTGTGTCATGTCTTCTGGACCAAAGCTCGATCCCTTAAGTACACTCTGCTCTGTTCACTATGAGTGATCTTACCTCGCTGCAGGATTTACTGAAGGCTCCAGATCTCACTCTCCATCTCTCAGGCTGACCAACTGTCTTCAGTGTGGTGATGGACGAGACAGGAATTGGGAATTCTGTTTAGTCAAGAGCATCCTGAGTATCTACAGGAGATAGAGAAACAGACAGAATGGGAAATTAGACTGATGCAGTGAGAGTTACACATGGAGAATGGCACTGAGTCCAACAGAGATCTGGAATATCTGAGTCTCCACCCCTGGTCTGTGTTGCCTCATCTCCCTGGAGTGAAGAATTCTGTTGGCTCAGGATCTGGAGTAGCTGCAAAAGGTGCAGTCACCGGCATCAATTAGACCCTCACAGTGACAGATATCACATGGAGAGAGACTGTGTGATATCACCAGAGTGCAGGAAGGTATCAGGATCAAATCGCGGTCAGGAAGAATGTGCACTGGGATCAGTACTTAGGGATGAGGGAGCTATCAGTGGACCATGGAATGACCTCGTGTTACTCTCACTAGACTGTTCATCCAGAATTTAACGCCGACCAGATATCCTTTCCTAATTTAATGTCAGAGTCAGGGATACACATCTAACCGCTTAATAATACCCTTTCAGTAAACAAAGCTGTTCTAGGCTGCCAGTCTGGCCTACACATGAATCCAGACACAGGGCAAAGGGATTGACGCTCAAATGCCCACTGTAATGATCTGACAAGCCACTCAGTTCTAAGGCTGGTTAAGCTGGGCATGCGATGCTGGCCAGCCAGAGACAGCAACATCCCATGAGTGATTTTAAATCAACACTGCTGGGAGCAGTGTCCTGGCCAATCATGTCGGTAGGTTTATGGAGAGGGCTTTAAACTGACATGGAGTGTACAGGGACATAGTTCAGATGAAAGGAGCTTTCCAAATCCAAAGGGAAAATGTGAAGCCTCGCAACAGCATGGGAATGTGGATGAAGACAAGCAGAAAAGGAAGGGACAGAGTTTAACTAAAACTGTACATCAATGAATCTGTTTGTGACAGGACATTGTGGGGAAGAGACAATTATAATGTTGTTTTGATTTGGAATGGACAAAGTATCTACAATAAGGTAATAGACTTGGGACACAGAGATAAATGAGACTTAGTCACCAGACAGACATGATTGCAGGGTGAACAAAAGGTGGAACATAAATATTCAACAGTAAACAACCTTACAGGATCTCAGGGAGAATGGAAAAGCAAGATGGGAACCCTCACACTAATGGATAACAAAGGCATTACAGAGAAAGCATTTGGTCTCAGATTATGCAGCTGAATCAGCCTGAATGCAAATTCCGGGTGCTGCGTCAAAAACACAAGCAGGAGAACAGTTTTTATGCTGCCTTTCAGTATTTCATTGCTCATCCCTGCATTAAACAGGAATTCTTTAGAAATTGTAGCAATGTTGGTGTGATAATTTTTGGAGACTTCGATCTTTGTATAATCTGGGACAGACACATTGGCAAGAGTGATATTAACCGAGATCCTCCTTGAATATTTTTGTCAGTGTTTCTTTGAAGAACTCATTGTGCAAATAGCTAGGGATTTAACTATCTCAGATCAACTGTTGGATGATGAAGCTAAGTGAATGAGTAATGTCACATCGAGATCCTCCAAGAAATTGGACCGGAATTCAAAGAGATTATGACATTTTAAAGTGACCATAAAGCACACCCGAGCATCACTAACAAAGACCATTATATGATATTGAGAGAGAACTGACCAAGGTAAACAGGGGAAACAGACTGAAATGTCAGGCTGTAAATGAACAGTGGAAAACATTTAGAGCCAGAGAGACCTAGAGACGTACAGCACATAAACGGACCCTTCGGTCCAACTCGTCCACGCCGACCAGATATCCTTTCCTAATCTCGTCCCATCTGCCAGCACTTGGCCCATATCCCAATAAACCCTTTTTATTCATATACCAATCCAGATGCCTTTTGAATGCGGCAATTGTAACAGACTCCACCACTTCCTCTGGCAGTACATTCCCTACATAACCACACTCTGCGTGAAAAGGTTTCCCCTTAGGGCCCTTTTAAATCTTTCACCTCTCACCTTAAACCTACGCCCTCCATTTCTGGTCTCCACTACCCCAGGGAAAAGACCTTGTCTGTTTATCCTATCCATGCCCCTCATGATTTTATAAACCTCAAGAATGTCACCCCTTAGCCTCTGACGCTCCAGGGAAAACAGTCTCAGTCGTTTCAGCCTCTCCCGATAGATCAAATCCTCCAATCCTGGCAACATCCTTGTAAAACTTTTCTAAACACTTTCAAGTTTCACAACATCCTTCCAATAGGAAAAAGACCAGAACTGCATGCAATATCCCAAAAGTCCCCTAAACAGTGTGCTGTACAGCTGCAACATGACCTCCAAGCTCCTATAATCAATGCTCTGACCAATAAAGGAAAGAATACCAAACACCTTCTTCACTATCCGCTTACCTAGGTAACACTTACAGGGGCATGGGTGTGGACATGGATTGGACGATGGGTGTGGTGAGCTGGGGGCGGTGTTGAATGGGTTTGGGGATGGGCTGAGGGTGATGTAGGATGTGTCTGGGAGTTGGGGGCAGGCGGCGGGTGGAGGGTGGTGTCAGACGGTTTTGGGGCAGGATTCGCTGTTGGGTCGGTTTGGGGGGGTGACGTTGAGAGGTGGGTGGGGGCTGTGTTAGATGGGTTTGGAGGCGAGCGGGGTGTGTTTTTGGGGTCTGACAGGGTGTGGGGGCTCGCTCATGGCTTCCTGCTGCCTCGTCACCTGAACAGACTGAACTGGACTGAAAACACCGAGCCCCAGAGGAAAGGTATTGAATCGACTAACCGAATAATCAATTATCCGAACCAAATAGTGCCCGTCCATCTCGTTCAGATAATCCAGGTTCCTCTGTAAACGATCTGGACGATACCCGAGTGTTGTGAGTTTTACCTTCACCCAATCAACCCCTGCTCGATCCTGCTGAATGGCCCCAATATTGGCCTAGTTTCGGTTTAAGACCTAAATCTGTCCACCTGTCTGATCTTTTTCCACAACTATGTTAAAACAAAGACAGTTGTGGTGACTGGACGCAATGTGCTCTTCGACTGATACTTCAGTCACTTACCTGACCTCGTTTTCTGAGGAGAGGCCCAGTGTTGTACCCGCCTGAGTAGCCCAGAGACCTCTAAGTTTTGATTGAGGAAACTTTCTTGGACGCATTTTACAAATTCCACCCAGTACGGGCCTTTTACAAATTCCACCCAGTACGGGCCTTTTACTCTCTGGGTGACCCAGCCAATCCAGGGCAAGTTAAAATCTCCACCCGATACTACTCTATTATTTTTATAGGTACCTGCAAACTCACTACACATTTGCTCCTATCGTACCCGCTGGCTATTTGAGGGTCTAGAACACGATCCCAGCAGACTGACCATCCCCTCTTTGTTTCTAACTTTTAAATTTATGGCCTCATTTGATGACTGCTTAACAGAATTGTTTCGATGCACAGGTGTCATGTCCTTCCGAATCAAAAGGACAACTCCCCCTCCTCACTTACTTGTCCTTCTGTCACGCCTGTAGTTTCTGAATCCTGGAACACTGAGCTGCCAGTCCTGCCCTTCTCTCAGTCATGTTTCTGTTTTGGCTATAATATCCCAATCCCCAGAGCTAATCCATGCTCTGAGCCCATCTGCCTTACCAGTCAGGCCTCGTGTGTTGAAATAAATGCCCTTTAAACCAGATATCTTTCCCTCCCTCGACTGTGCCCCTGGATATCCTGAATAGGTAACTTGCTCTTGATGGCTGATGTATTTCCCCTGACTTTTAGATGGTCCCTTTCTCACTCAGAGTCTCAACTCCCTGGCAAATTAGTTTAAATCCTCCTGGGTAAGACTACCTAATCTCCTCCCTGGGATACTTGTGCCCCTTTGCTGCAAGTGCGAACCATCCCCTTTGTACAGGTCCCTTCTACCCCAGAAGAGATCCCAATGACCCAAGAACTGTAAACCCTGCCCACTATACCAGCTCCTCAGGCACACATCCATCCGGCCTACCTTTCTAATTCTATCCTCAATGGCACTTGGCACTGGGAGTAATCTGGAGATCATTAAGGTCAATATCCTGCTTTTTTAACTTCTCACCTGACTCCCTGTACTCATTTCACAGGACCCATCCCTTTGTCTACCTCTGTCATGTGGACCGATGTGCACAATGACCTCTGGATGTTCACCCTCCCCCTTCATAATGTTCAATAACGACTCAGAGACATCCTTGACCCTGGTACATGGGAGGAAGCACATCATCCTGGGGTCTCCTGTGGATCCACACAGTCTCCTGTCTGTCCCCCTCACGACTGTGCCTCCTATCAGTATCACAAACATTAGAGAGGATTTGGCAAACAGAGACAGGGAGGAACTCCCTGCAGTTGGGTCCATGTTAGGAAAGTGGAGTATTTTAAAGTGATGCAGTGAGAACGCAGGGCCAGTGTGCTCCTTGAAGAGTGAATAGCAAAGGCAGCAAGTCCAGCGAATACTGATCAAGTGATATCGTGAGTTTGATAAAGAAAATACAGTGCAATAAAATCAGGTGAAGCCCTTCACAAGTATAGAGAGTGCAAGGGGATTTTGGAAAATGTGGGATCAACAATGGTCATGAAATATATTGGGCTGATACGATTGTGGAAAAGTCACAAGTATTTTATCAGCATCGTGAGAGTAAGAGGCTTCCCAGCGAAAGAGGGAGGCCTGTTAGAAACCAAAGGTACAATCTGTGCATGGAGCCAGAGGAAGTAGGTGAGGTCTTCAATGAATACTTCCCACCTGTATTCACACAGGAGAAAGGCATTGCAGCTGGGGGTTTCAGTTGGGATGGTGAGGTTCCAGAACATGTTAAGATCGATAAAGGGGAGGTATTAAATGTTTTCAGAGGCGTAAAGGTGAAGAAATCTCCAGTGCCCAATTAAATGGAGAACATAGATACAATATAGAACAATACAGCACAGAACAGGCCCTTCGGCCCACGTTGTTGTGCCGAACATTTATCCTAGCTTAAGCACCCATCTGTGTATCTATCCAATTGCCGCTTAAAGGTCACCAATGATTCTGACTCTGCCACTACCACGGGCAGCGCATTCCATGCCCCCACCACTCTCTGGGTAAAGAACCTACCCCTGACATCCCCCCCATACCTTCCACTCTTCACCTTAAATTTATGTCCCCTCATAACACTCTGTTGTACCCAGGGACAAAGTTTCTGACTGTCTACTCTATCTATTCCTCTGATCATCTTATAAACCTCCATCAAGTCATCCCTCATCCTTCGCCATTCAAATGAGAAAAGTCCTAGCACTCTCAACCTACCCTCGTACGACCTATCCTCCATTTCAGGCAACATCCTGATAAATCTTCTCTGCACCGTCTCCAACGCTTCCACATCTTTCCTAAAGTGAGGCGACCAGACTGCAGAGAGTCCTGCAAATGTGACTTAGCCAAGTTCCTGTACAGCTGCAACATCACTTCACGACTCTTATATTCAATCCCTCTGCTAATGAACGCTAATACACCATAGGCCTTCTTACAAGCTCTATCCACCTGAGTGGCAACTTTCAAAGATCTATGAACATAGACCCCAAGATCCCTCTGCTCCTCCACCTTACTAAGAACCCTACCGTTAACCCTGTATTCCGCATTCCTATTTGTACTTCCAAAACGGACAACCTCACACTTGACAGGGTTGAACTCCATCTGCCACTCCTCAGCCCAGCTCTGCATCATATCTAAGTCCCTTTGCAGCCGACAACAGCCCTCCTCACTATCCACAACTCCACCAATCTTCGTATCATCTGCAAATTTACTGACCCGCCCTTCGACTCCCTCTTCCAAGTCATTAATAAAAATTACAAACTGCAGAGGACCCAGAACTGATCCCTGTGGAACTCTCCTTGTAACTGGGCTCCAGGCTGAATATTTACCATCTACCACCACTCTCTGACTTCGACCGGTTAGCCAGTTTTCTATCCAACTGGCCAAATTGCCCTCTATCCCATGCCTCCTGACGTTCCACATAAGGCTACCATAGGGAACCTTATCAAATGCCTTACTAAAATCCATGTACACTACATCCACTACTCTACCCTCATCCACATGCTTGGTCATCTCCTCAATGTATTCAATAAGACTTTCAAGGCAAGACCTACCCCTCACAAATCCGTGCTGCCTCTCCCCTAATCAAGCAGTGTATTTCCAGATACTCATAAATCATATCCCTCAGTACCCTTTCCATTACTTTGCTTACTACCAAAGTAAGACTAACTGGCCTGTAACTCCCGGGGTTATCCCTGTTCCCTTTTTTGAACAGGGGCACAACATTCGCCACTCTCCAGTCCCCTGGTACCTCACCCGTTGACAGTGAAGACGAGAAGATCATTGCCAACGGCTCTGCAATTTCCTCTCTTGCTTCCCACATAATCCTAGGATATATCGTGTCAGGCCCATGGGACTTGTCTATCCTCAAGTTTTTCAAAATGCCCAACACATCTTCCTTCCTAACAAGTATCTCTTCTAGCTTACCAGTCCGTTTCACACTCTCCTCTTCAAGAATATGGTACCTCTCATTTGTAAATACTGAAGAAAAGTACTCATTCAAGACCACTCCTATCTCTTCTGACTCAATATACAGTCTCCCACTACTGTCCTTGATCGGACCTACCCTCGTTCTCGTCATTCTCATGTTTCTCACAAACGCATAAAATGCCTTGGGGTTATCCTTGATCCTACCCGCCAAAGATTTTTCATGCCATCTCTTAGCTCTCCTAATCCCTTTCTTCAGCTCCCTTCTGGCTATCCTGTATCCCTCCGACGCTCTGTCTGAACCTTGTTTCCTCAACCTTATGTAACCTCTTTCTTCCTCTTTACTAGATATTCAACCTCCCTCATCAACCAAGTTTCCCTCACACGACCATCTCTTCCCTACCTGACAGGTACATACATATCAAGGTCACGTCGTATATGGTCCTTGAATAAGTTCCACATTTCAACGACATCCTTCCCTTACAGCCTATGCTCCCAACTTATGCTCCCCAGATCCTGTCTTACAACATCGTATTTACCCTACCCCCAATTGTAAAATCTACCCTGTTGCATGCGCCTATCTCTCTCCATAACCAATGTGAAAGTCACAGAATTATGGTCACGATCACCAAATTGTTCACACACAAACAAGCCTTGTCCCGGTTTGTTACCAAGTACCAAATCCAAAATGGCCTCCCCTCTGGTTGGACAATCGACATACTGAGTTAGAAAAGCTTCCTGGACACATTGCACAAACACTGCTGCAGTATCCCAGGCTGCTATGTCATTCAGAGAAGGACATCTGCTCATCCTCACATGGTCTGCACGACATACCCCCTGCAAAGGTTTTGCCTCCCAATTCCACTCTTCAAAGGCCAAGCAAGTTCCTCAGTTCAAGGGCAGCTAGGACTTAGCAAGAAAGGCTGGTCAGCCAGAGACACCCTCATCCCAAACCTGATTTAATAAATAATCCATTAGGATGGTCCCACTGGAACCGTGCTGGGATCAGTGTCCTGACCAATCATGTCGGTAGGTTTATGGACAGTGCTTTAAACTGACAGAGAGGATGCAGGGACAGGGTTCAGGTGAAAGGAGCTTTCCAAATCAAAAGAGAAAAGGTGAAGCAATGGAACAGCATGGGATGTGGCTGAAGACAAGCAGAAAGGAACAGGAAGGGACAGAGTTTAACTAAAATTGTACATTAGAAAATAGATTTGTGACAGAAAATTGTGGGAAAGAGTAAGTTTTTTTTGTTTTAATGGACAACGTTGCTGCAATAAGGTCGATGGATTTGTGACAGACAGAGAGATAAAAGAGATTTACACACCAGGAAGACATGGATACAGGGTGAACAAAAATATTCAATGGTTCACAGTCTTGCGGAAACTCAGGAAAAATGGGTAATTCGAAAAATAATTGATAACAAAGGCATTACAGAGAAAGCATTTGGCTGCAGATCATGAAGTAGAGTCAGTCTGAATGTAAATTCTGGCTACTATTGCCAAGGACAAAAGCAGCAGAACAGTTTTAGCCACTGAACAGTATTCCATTGCTCATCATTGCATTAAACTGGAACTCATTGGAATTTTTTAACAAAGACATTGTGATAATTTTGGAAAACCTCAATATTCGTATAATCTGGGACAATCACACGGTCAACATTGATATTGGAAGAGGACTTAGGTTATTTTGTTAATATTTCGTTGAAAAACACATTGTGCAACTGGCTAGGGGCATAAATATCGCAGAGCGACCGTGTAATGAAACTTCGTGAATGAGTAGTGTCGCCAGGAGAGATCCTTCAGGAAATTGTGATAAATTGGATTTTAAATAAATATAAAGTTTTAAAGTGAATCACAGAGGACAAGCTGCAACGAGAAACAAAAATATCCGATTATATGTGTGTGAGAGGAGAAATGACCAAGGTAAACAGGCTAATCAGGCTAAACAGACTGAAACATGTGTCTGAAAATGAACAGCAGAAAACATTCAAAGGAAAAGTGTAAAACACTCAACAGAAGGACTTCTATTGAAACAATGTAAACCTCAGCAAGAAATCCCCACTGATCCCGCACTCAGGACAAAAGGGATCATACCAGATTATGAGGCTGAGAAGATCACCAAAAGTCCTTAAAATTCTGAAGTGAGAGAGTGTTTTAGGAGTAAATGTTAAATGGATTGGAAAGGGTCTCCTAGCAGGAGGAGGGCTGTGCGAAGGGGAACCATGGTCAGGATTTATTGCCACGATAGGAACAGGGAGAGGTGAAGGTTCTGGAGGTGGTGAGAGTGTTACAGAGAGTGGTCAGGGTCTGAACGGTGTTACAAAGCCAGTACGAATCGTTGCAGCTGGAGGGGTTTGCAGAGGTAGGGAGGGACATATGTATTTTTTATTTATTCATTCATGGGATGTCGGTGTCACTGCATGGACTAACATTCTTTGACTTCACTGGTAATTACCCAGAGGGCAGCTCAGGGTCAGCCATATTGCTGTGTGTCTGGAGTCAAATGTTGGCCAGACCAGGTTAGAATATTTGATGTCCTTCCCTAAAGGAGGTTAGTGAACTAGAGGAGTTCTTCCGACTGATCAGCAATGTTTTTTATGGTGGCCCCACCAATGTCTTTTACAGATACAACATGACATCCCAACTCTTACTCTTAATGCTCTCCCCAATGAAGGTAACCATCCCAAATGCCTGCTTCACCAGCCTGTCTACCTGTGACACCACATTCAAAGAACTGTGTACCTGCATCCCTGGGTCTCTGATTGACAACACTACCCAGGGCCCAAACATTAACTGTACAAGTCCCACCCTGGTTTGTTTCACCAAAATAGAACACTTCACCTTTATCTAATTAAACTCCATCTGCTATTCCTCAGCCCACTATCCCAGCAGTACTGTTCATCCTGTTGTATCAGATGTAACCTTCTTCACTGTCCACTTTACCACCAATTTCAGTGACACCCAAAACAATTACTTACCAGGAAACCAATATTCCCATCCAACCCACTTATCCAAATGACAAACAACAGTGGAACCACTACACCGCTGGTCACATGCCTTCGGTCAGAAAAACAACATGTCACCCATCACCCTCTGTCTCCTACCACAAAGCCCATTTCGTATCCAGTTTCCTAGCTCCTCCTGAATGCCATATCATTTTTACATTGATCTGAGCTTTTTACCCAGTTTACCAGACAGAACATAGAACACAGAACAGTTCAGCCCAAGACCATACGGCAATGATGCGATAACAACTTTTTATCCGACTGTAAGATCAAATTAGCCTACATACCCTTCATTTTACTACTATCCATGTTTCTGTCCAAGAGTCTATTAAATGTCCCGAATGTGTCTAATTTTACTACCACCATTGGCAGTCCATCCGACCACCTACCATCACTATCCTCTTATCCATCTTCCAATCACCTTAAAATTACACCCCCTTGTAATAGCCATTTATGCCATAGGAGGAAAAGTCTCTGACTATTCACACTCTCTGTGCCTCTCATCACCTTGTGGACCTCTACCAAGTCACCCTATCCCCTTCTTCATTCCAATGAGAAAAGTCTTAGCTCCCTCAACCTTTCTCCATAAGAAATGCCATCCATTCCAGGCAGCATCCTGGTAAATCTCCCATGTGCGCTCTCTAAAATTTGCACATCCTTCCTGTAAAGATGGGACGAGAACTGAACACAATATTCCAAGTGTGGTCTCGCCAGGTCGCTATAAAGATGCAGTAAAACCTCTTGAAATCAATCCCCTTGCTAAGGAAAGCCAACACAACACATGACTTTTTAGCAACCCTATCAATGTGCGTGACAACTTTGAGGGATCTTTGGACATGGACGCCATGATCTGTCTGTTCCTCCACAATGCCAAGTATTTTGCCTTTTAACACTGTATTCTATATTCAGGTTCCACCTTCCAGAATGAATCACTTCACACTTTTCCAGATTGAACTCCATCTGCCACTTGCAGCCCAGGTCTGCATTCTGTAAATGTCCCATTGCAACCTACAATAGCCCTCCACATTACCCACCACCCCATCAACCTTCATGTTATTGGCAAACTTACTAACCCACTCTTCAACATCCACATCCAAGTCATTTACAAGAATCACAAGGAGCAGAGTCCCAGAGCTGATTGTTACAGAACATCACTGGTCACTGAGCTCCAGGCTCAATACTGTCCATCTGCCGCCATACTCTGTCTTCTCTGGGCCATCCGATCCTGCATCCAGACAGACAGATTTCCTGTATCTCAATCATCCTTCTTTTCTGAATGAGCCATCAACGTATTCTGTCATATCCTCAAAGAATTCAATAAGGTTTGTGAGGCATGACGTGCCCTTCACAAACCCATGCTGACTGTCTCTAATTGAATTATGGCTTTCCAAGTAGTCATAAATCCTTTCTTTACAGTCCTCGCCAATAATCTACACACCACAGACATTCGACCAAATCTGTAATTTTCAGAATTCTACCTCTGTAACATGGTCCAGACGCTACAAATCTTCTCTCCTCTGCCATGTTCCCCAGAAGGGCACTGGAGGTTGGTGGGAATTACAGAGTCAGGGAGGGCTATCAGGACAGGAGGATTTTGCAGACATGAGGAGGGTTGCAATGCCAAAAGGAGGATTCAGTAATTGTGAGGTTTCATGGTGATGAAGGCATTTGAGGAGGAAGAGAGGGAGGATTGTAGGGAAATGAGAGGTTTCACAGTTTATGTGTTTTGTTAGGACTGGAAGAGGTTACTGAGTTGGGGAGGGTGTAAGCACTGGTGGATATTACATAATCATGTGGTTTTGGTTGCAATGCAGGAAGAGGATTCAGGAAGCTGGAGAGTATGGGGTCTGAACGAGGTTACACAAATGGGAAGAGTTGCCAGGAGTGCAGGTGTTTACAGAGACAGCAATGGTCTGATCTGGAGCAGAGGACCCAGACTGGGAGGGATATGGGGACTGGAGTTGGATTCACAGGGAGGGAGGACCATAGACCCACAGGAGGTTACAGAAATGTGGAGAGCTGTAGGGCTGACGGGCTCATGGAGTTGGGAATGTTGGGAGGGATAGAGAAGTTGACAGGGTTAAGGATGTTTGTAGGACAGGGCTGGATTACACACACAGGGACTGTTGTAGGGAGCTAAGCAGATTACAGAGATAAAGAGTTTTGCATCATCTGTCAGAACAAACAGATATGCAGGGCCATCGTTACTGAAGATGTTTATAGATATGGGAAGGCTTAGGTTCTGGGGGTTATTTCGACATGGAGGCTGTGGAATCTGGATTCTTTTTTGAGAGATTGGGTAGCAAGTTTGGTGAAGACAGTTTCACAGATAAGGGAGCATAGCACAAACAGAAGGAAGTTCCTGCGGTAGGGAGGGTTTGAGTGGAGAGTGATGTTTACACAGATGGGGGTAAGAGCTGGAGAAGGTTATGGAGATGGGTAAATGTTTGGAGCTACAGGAGGAGCTTACATTGACAAGGTGGGTGATAGTGACGGGAGGATGTGACATTGTTAATGAGTCTTGTCGGAAAAGGATCGGGAGAGGCACAGGCATTGGAGTGGGAACTACAGATCGGGAGTGTTGCATGGACCTGAGAGGATAACACAGATAGGGATGGTGGTAGGGTCCCCACAGACTGATGGTGTTTTAGGGACAGGAAGAGGTTATGTAGACAGGGAGGGCTGTAAGAGCTGCAGGAGCTTATGGAGAGTTGAAGAGTTGGAGCAGTTCACAGAGGGAGGGTTCTCCAACAGGAGTAGGTCACAGATAGGGAGTGATGTGTGGGCTCAGAAAATTAAAGAGAGGGGGGTTTTCGGGTCTGGAAGATATCACACTGACAGGAACAGTTGAAGAGACTGTAGCAAAAATGCATTGAGAAGGTTACACAGATAGGGAGGTGAGTAGGGACTGAAGGTGAATAAACAGACATGGGGGTTGTATGGTTCCACGGAGCTGAAAGGGATAGGGACTGGTGTAGGGATTTACACAGATAGGGAAGGTTGTGTTTTCGGTGAAGGTTACACTGATACAGACAGTGTTAGGGAGTGTTTAATGGACTACAGAGGAGCTCAGACTGAATGTATTATGGGGAGTGGAGGAGATTACAGACACAGAGATGGCTGTCAGTTTGAAAAGAGCTTCTGCAGATCCTCAGTGCTGTAAGGCTGAAGGGAGGTTACAATAATAAGGGATACCTACACTTAATGACTTTTTTGATATAGAGAAAGTCTCAGAACGGCATTGTCAAAAGGAAGTATAGACAGTCCAGATGGGTTTACAGAGATATAAATGTTTTTCGGGGTTTCAGGATGGAACAGTGATTGGGAGTGCTGTTACGAATGGCAATAGTTACGGAGAGGGTTCTAAAAGCAGGAAAAGGTGACACTCATATCGATCGTTGTAAGGACTGGAGAAGCTAACATCGCCAAGGAATGTTTTAGAAACTGTTGGAGATTACACATATAAGGAGAGTATTGGGGATGAGGCAAGGTTCAAGAGACAGGGATGGTTGACAGGACTGGACAATAACTTGAATAGAATCTTCACAGTGTGGCAACCAGCCATTCGGCCCAACAAGTCCACACCAACCCCTCTAAAGAACATCCTAACCAGATCCATCCCTCTTCCTGTCCAATAAACCCTGCATTCCTCATGGTGAACTCACCTAAACCACACTTGCCTGAATACTACAGTCAATTTATGATAGCCAATCACGTATCGTGCAAATGTTGGACTATGGCAGGAAACCAGAGCACCCGGAAGAAACCCACACAGTCGGGGGGAGAACATGCAAAGTCCACACAGAGAGTCGGCCAAGGCGGGAATTGAAGCCAGATTCCAGTCACAGTGAGGCTGATTATACAGAGCACTGCAGAGATTGGACTAGGTCACAAAGCTCATAAGGGTTTATTGGAACAGGAGGAAAATATAGTCAGGAACAGGAGAAGCTTACATTGATGGTGTCCATGAGTGGGACTGGAGGAGGTTAACGCAATAGGGAGGGTTGTGCATTCTCTCGACAATTAGAGGTAGGGATGGTTGGGGAGACTGGATGAAGTTAGTCATACTCAGAGTTGCACACACGAAGTAATGTCGGATGGAGTTTACTTCTGATCACTGTGAGGTAATGCACTGTGGGAAGTCTCATAAGCGAAGGATATACATCATGAAGGGTAGGTCCTCCTGGAGAACTGAGTAACACTGGGACCTTGGTGGGCAAGTCCCTGGATGTCTGAAGGTGTCAGCACAGGTTGACAGGGTGGGGAAGGCACCTGAAGTGGGAGCAGGAGGGGGACCCACATCCTGATGGGGCGAATTGTTAGAGCTGCTTGAGAGGATATAATCTAATCTGGCAGGGTGTTGGACCTTAAACAGCCATTAGGCCAGAAAGAAGATTGAGGTTGGTGCACAGCAATTTCAGCAGACAAGGCAGGCAAGAGCATAGCAGGAAATGGGGGAGGGGGAACTGATGATTAAACTGCATTTATTTCAATGCAAGGGGCCTGACAGCTAAGGAAGATGAACTCAGGGCATCGATTGGACATGGGACTGGGAGATTATAGTTATTACAGAAACAAAGCTGATGGAGAGACAGGACTGGCAGTTCATTGTTTCAAGGTGGAGATGCTACAGGAAGCATCGAAGGGGAGGCAAGAGAGGACGCATGGTGGTGGGTTTTCATTGCATGAATCATTACATCAGTACCTAGAGGAGATATTCCTGTGGGATCACCCAGTGACGCTATGTTAGTGGAACTGAGAAATAAGAATGGGTCATCACTCTGACACGATTGTCCTACTGACCCCGAATAATCAGTGGCAGACTGAGGAACAAACATATCAGGAGATCTCAAATATCAATCATAATAATAGGGCTGTTATGGTAGGGGTTTTTAAACTTTCCAAACCGAGACTGGGACTGCCAGTGTTCAGTGTTTGCAAGGGAGGAATTTGGTAATTGTGTTCCAGAAAACTCCCAATCAATATGTAAATGGCCTGAAAAGAGAAAGGGGCAAAACCTGACCTCCCCTTGGGAAACAAGGTAGGAAAAGGGACTGAGGTGTGAGTGGGAAAGCATTTTGCCAAAGTGACTCAAGTCTTTTCGTTTGAAAATAGTGATGGAAAAGGGCAGTGCTGGTCCACAGGTTCAAGTTATAAAATGGGGCCAGACTAATCTTGAAAATATTAGCCAGGAACTCTCAAAAGGTGATTGGGGAGCCTATTTGCAGGGAAAGGGAAGTCTGGTAAGTGAGAATATTTTAAAAGTGAGATAAATTGAGCGATCACCACCAGCATGTTCCTGTTCGTGTGCAGCTCAATGCTGACAGCATTCGGAAACACTAGCTGTCTACTAACGGTCTGGTCAAGGAAAAGGGGGCACATGTCAGGTATAGCCAGCTGGATCAAGGGAATCCCTGAGGATCACAGGGACTTTACGAATACACTTTGGGTAGAAATCAGGATTGCAGAAAGTGTACATGCATTAGCCTTGGCAGAGAATGATCAGGAGAATCCAAAAGTGATTGTATAAATAGATTAAGAGTAAAAGAGTAACTCGAGACAAAATGCTGTCCCTTAAAGATCAATGCGAGCATTGATGTGTGGAACAGCAGGATATGTCTCAGAACTTAAAACACTTTTTTTTTACTCCAGAACGTATTGAGGACAAAGACTGGGGAACTCAGGGAACAAGAGTAATATTTGGAGTTCTCTGCAATTTGGAGTTCTCTGCAATTCCAGTATCCCCGCTATAGGAAGGATGTTGTGAAAGTTGAAAGTGTTCAGAAAAGATTGACAAGATGTTGCCAGGGTTGTTGCTGAATAAACTGGGGTTATATTCTCTGGAGCTTCAGAGACTGAGGGGTGGCCTGACAGAGGTTTATATAAAAATGAGGGGTATGGATTTGGGTAAACATTCAAGGTCTTTTCCCAGGGGTTGGAGAGTCTAAATCTAGAGGCCATAGGTTTAAGGTTAAATGGGAAAGGTTAAAACGGCACTGCAGGGACATCTTTTTTGTGCACTCGGTGGTGTGTGTATTCAATGAGCTGAGAGAGAAAGTAGCAGATAGTGACACTATGACTACATTTAAGAGATATTTGGATGGGTATATGAATAATAAGGGTTTAGAAGTACATGAGCCAAATGCTGGTAAATGGGATGTGTTTATTTACATCTTCTGGTCAGCATCGACGAGTTGGACCGAGGGTCTGTTTCCATGCTGTACATCTCTATGACTTGAAAAGAGTGCATGTTATAGAAGGTTTGAAAACACAAAGCTATGGAAATCCCAAGGACCTGATTAAGTGTATCACAGAACATTGTGGAGCCCCGAGCAAAGATATTTGTACCATTGATAGCCATGTGTGATGTGCTGGAAAGGCTGGAGGGTGGCATAGTGGACAGTGAAGATGTTGTAATCGAGGATAAAGCGGATGGCCCTCAGGACAACTCCATACAACCCTGTTACAGTGGACGCTGCAAGACGTGTCAGATTGTGGACATAGATACCACTATTACGCGTGGGATAACCTCCCACCTTGGACATGGCAGGTACTCATGTAACTCAGCTAACGTTATCTAGCTAATACATTGCAGGCAAGGATGCCCGGAGGCATGGTACTTTGGGGAAACCGAGCAAAGGCTACGACAACGGATGAATGGGCACCGCACAACAATCAACAGACAGGAGGGTTCCCTCCCAGTTGGGGAACACTTCAGTGGTCCAGAACATTCAGCCTCAGACCTTCAGGTGACCATCCCCCAAGGTGGACTTCGGGAAAGGCAGCAGAGGAAAGTGGCCAAGCAGAGGCTGATAGCTAAGTTTAGTACCCATAGGGAGGGCCTCGACCGGGACCTTGGGTTCATGTCACATTACAGTGATCACCATTGCACGACACACACACAGATATTCCTACACCCACACACTCTCACATACACACGGACACAGGTACACACAGACGCGCATACGGACACCCACACACAACCTTATAGACACACACACTCCCACACTCACACATGCACCCCCTCACAGACTTAAGAGACTCTGCACTCACTACACACACACTTTCTTACATTCACAACCCCCACCCCAGACAGACACACACAGACAGACAAAGACCCACAGACACATATATATTTTGTGGGGTGAATTTGTACTTGCAGGATTACATTGCACTTTGCTCAAAAACTGCATGCATTCATGTAGAACGCTGAGCTCAAAAACTGCATGAATTTATGGCAAACCCTTATCATCAGTTTTTAGATTAGAATCAATCTAAATATCAGGGCCTAGACAGAGAACACAGGGGGCTAACACCTTCAACATATTGTCTAGCTATCACCATTGTTAACTGCTAACCCGAGAATGCAACTTTAAAAAAACGTTTTGTGATTTACACATGAAAGAATTGAAACGATCACTGTATTCTAAATGATGAAAGGCTTAACAGACAATCAATTCTTCAATGTATAATGTCAGTTACATCACACTAAATTTTTGCTATAAGTTCTGTGTTCCGATCGAGCTCTCCACTATCACCTGATGAAGGAGCGTCATTCCGAAAGCTAGTGTGCTTCCAATTAAACCTGTTGGACTATAACCTGGTGTTGTGTGATTTTTAACTCTCTTCAGTAAGGTAGATTGATTTGTGACACAGAGATAAAAGAAACTTAGACACCAGAGAGACGTGGTTACAGGGCGAACAAAAGGTGGGCATAAATATTCAATGGATCACAACCTTGTGGTAACTCAGGCAAAATGGGTAACGCTAACAATAATGGATAACAAAGGCAGTACAGAGAAATCATTTGACCTCAGATCATGAAGTAGAGTCAGTCTGAATGTAAATTCTGGCTACTACTTGCTAAGGACACAAGGAGCAGAACAGTTTTAGCCACCGAACAGCATTCCATTGCTCATCAATGCGTTACACAGGAACTCATTGGAATTTTTTAACAAACTCTTTGTGATAATTTTGGGAATCTTCAACATTCCCATAATCTGGGACAGTCGCACTAACAACAGTGATATTGGAAGAGTAGTTCAGAGAATTTTTTTCAGTGTTTCTTTGAATAACAAATTGTGCAACTGGCTAGGGACATACCTATCTCAGAGCGATCGTAGTGTGATCAAACTTAGTGAATGAGTAATGTCACCCGGAGAGATCCTTCGGGAAATTGTGATAAAGTGCAGTTTAAAGAAATATAAAGTTTTAAAGTGAATCACAGAAAGGACATGCTATAACTAGAAACAAAAACAGTCAATGACATGGGTTTGAGATGAGAACTGACCAAGGTAAAGAGGCGAAACAGACTGAAATATGTGCCTGTAAATGAACAGTGGAAAACATTTAAAAGGACAGTGTAAATCACTCAACAAAAGAACATTCCACTGAAACAGACAAAACCTCAGCAAGAAATTCCCACCGGCCCCTCACTCAGGACAAAATGTATCATATTAGATTATGAGGCTTAGAAGATCACCAAAAAGTACTTAAAATCCTGAAGTGAGAGAGTGTTTTAGGAGTAAGTGTTAAAGTGATTGCAAAGGGTCTGCTAGCAGAAGTTGGGCAATGGGAAGGGGAATCAGTGTCAGGGTTCAATGTCACAAAAGAAACAGGGAAAGGTGAAGATGCCGGAAGTGGTAAGAGTGTTACTGAGAGTGGTCAGGGCCTGAACAATGTTACAAAACCAGTACGGATTGCTGTAGCTGGAGGGGTTTGCAGAGGTAGAGAGGGACATATGTATTTTTATTTATTCATTCATGGGATGTGCGTGTCACTGTTAATTACCCAGAGGACAGCTCAGAGTTAGCCATATTGCAATGGGTCTGGAGTCACATGTTAGCCAGGCCAGGTTAAAATATCAGATGGTCTACACAAAAGGAGATCAGTGAACCAGATGAGTTCTTCCCACTGATCAACAACGCTTTTATGGTGACCTGACCGATGTCTTGTACAGATCCAACATGACATCCCAAATGCTACTCTTAATTCTCTCCCCAATGGAGGTAACCATCTCAAACATCTGCTTCACCAGCCTGTCTACCTGTGACACCACTTTCAAAGAACTGTGTACCTGCATCCCTGGGTCACAGACTGACAACACTTCCCAGGGCCCGAACATTAACTGTACAAGTCCTGCCCTGGTTTGTTTCACCAAAATGGAACACTTCACATTTATCTAATTAAATTTCAGTGTCACCCAAAAATCTTATTTAACTTACTTAACAATATTCCCATCCAAACCATTTATCCAAATGGCAAACAGGGGACCCACTCCACCGCTGGTCACATGTCTCCAGTCAGAAAAACAACATATCTCCCACCACCCTCTGCCTCCTACCATCAAGCCCAATTTTCTGTCCAGTTGACAAACTCCTCCTGAACGCCATAACCTTTTACACTGATCTGAGCTTATTAGCCAGCCTACCATACGACACGTAGAACACAGAACAGTACAGAACAAGACCCTTCGGCCATGATGATATGCCAATCTTTTCTCCGACCATAACATCAAAAATAAAACTGGCAGATGCAGTTTAATTCAGATAAATGCGAGGTGCTGCATTTTGGGAAAGAAAATCTTAGCAGGACTTATACACTTAATGGTAAGGTCCTAGGGTGTGTTGCTGAACCAAGAGACCGTCAGGTGCAGGTTCATAGCACCTTGAAAGTGGAGTCGTAGATAGATAGGATAGGGAAGAAGGCGTTTGTTATGCTTTCCTTTATTGGTCAGAGTATTGAGTACAGGAGTTGGGAGGTCATTTGCTGCTGTACAGGACATTGGTTAGGCCACTGTTGGAATGTTGCGAGCAATTTCGGTTTCCTTACTATCGGAAAGATGTTGGGAAACTTGAAAGGCTTCAGAAAAGATTTACAAGGCTGTTGCCAGGGCTGGAGGATTTGAGCGTTAGAGAGAGGCTGAACAGGCTGGCACTGTTTTCTTTGGAGCGTCGGAGGCTGAGGGGTGACATTACAGAGGTTTACAAAATTATGAGGGGCATGGATAGGGTAAATAGACAAAGTCTTTTCCCTGGGGTTGGGGTGTCCGGAATTAGCGGGCATAGGTTATAGATGAAAGGGGATAGATAGAAAAGAGACCTAAGGGACAACTTTTTCATAATGAGGGTAGTATGTGTATGGAATGAGCTGCCAGAGGAAGTGGTGGATACTGGTACAATTACAACATTTAAGAGGTATTTGTTTGAGTATTTGAATAGTAGGGATTTGGATGGATATGGACCGGGTGCTGGCAGGTGGGACTAGATTGGGTTGGGATGTCTGGTCGGCATGGATAGGTTGGACTGAAGTGTCTGTTTCCATGTTGTACATCTCTCGGACTCTAACTTCCATAGCCTTCATTTTATTATCATCCATGTGCCTATCCAGAAGTATATTAAATGTCCCTAATACATCTAATTTTACCACCACCGCTGGCAGTGGATCCCACTCAGCCACCACTCTATGTAACGAACCTACCTCCGAAATCTCACCTTCACCATCCACTAATCACCCGAAAATTATACCCCCTTGTAATAACTATTTATATGAGGGTAAAAACTTTCTTTCTCTATTCAATCTATCTATGACTCTCATCACCTTGTTCACCTCTGCCAAGTCATCCCTCACCCTTCTTCACTCCAATGAGAAAAGCCTTAGCTCCCTCAACCTTTCTTCATAAGACATGCCCTGCAGTTCAGGCAGCATCCTGGTAAATCTCCTCTTTACACTCCCTAAAGCTTCCGCATCATTCGTGCAATGAAGGGACCAAAACTGAACACAACATTCCAAGTGGGGTCGAACTAGGTCTCGACAGAGCTGCAGCATAACCTCACGGCTTTAAAACTCAATCCCCAAACAAATGCAATCCCACACAATATATTGCTTCTTAACAAGCCAATCAGCTTGTGTGGCTACTTTGAGGGATCTATGGACTTGGTACCCAAGATCACTCTGTTCCTCCACACTGCCAAAGATCCTACCTTTAAATCTGCATTCTGCATTCAAATTCAATCTTCAAAATGAATGACTTCACACTTTTCCAAGATTGAACTCCATCTGCCACTTCTCAGCCAAACTCTGCATCCTGTCAATGTTCCGTTGCAACCTACAATAGCCCTCCACACTATCAACCACTCCACCAACCTTCGTGTCATTGGGAAACTTACTAACCCCTCTTTCAATCACACATCCAAGTCATTCATAAACTCACAAAGAGCAGAGGCCCTGTAACCTCTCCCTGCAGAACACCACTGTTCACTGAGCTCCAGGATGAATGCTTTCCATCTATCATCACCCTCAGTCTTCTGTTTACCAGTAATCCTGTATCCCGACAGACAGGTTTCACTGTACCCCATGCCTCCGTACTTTCTGAATGAGCCATAAAGATGTTTTGTCACATTCTCAAAAGATTCGATAAGACTTGTAAGGCATAACCTGCCCCTTACAAAACCATGCTGACTATCTCTAATCAAACTATAGTTTTCCAAGGAATAATAAATCCTGTCTCCCAGAGTCCTCTCCAATAATCTGCACACAACAGACATAAGACTTGTCAGTGTGTAATTCCCAGGATTATCCCGATTCCCTTTCCTGAACAAGGGAATAATATTTTCCTGCCTCCAATCATCTGGTCCGACTCCAGTGGACAGTGAGGGTGCAATTGTCATCACCAGGTGCTCATGAATCCACTCCATCGGTTCCTGTCGTAACTTTGGACGTATCCAGTCTGGTTCAGTGACTAATGTATCCTTATCTTTTACAAAATTCTCAGCACATCCTCCTTCTTAACATCCACCTGTTCACGTACATCAGCCTGTTTCACGCTGTCCTCACAAACGACAAGACCCTTCTCAGCAGTGAATACTGAGGCATAGTATTCATTAAGGACTTCCCCTACCTCCTGTGACTCCAGGCACAAGTTCCATCCACTATCCCAGATTGGCCTTATCCTCACTCTGGCCTTGCTCCTTTTCCTCGCATAAATGGAGAATGCCTCTCGGTTTTCCTTAATCCTTCCCAACAATGCTTTTTCATGCACCCTTCTAGTTGCCCTAAGTCCATCTCTCGGTTCCTTCCTGGTACCTTTAGAGAATCCCTACAGTGTGGAAATGGGCCATTTGGCCCAACACCTCCATACCAACCCTCCAAACAGTATCCAACCCAGCCCCATTCCCCCACCCTATTACTCTCCATTTGCCCTGACGAATGCACCAAACCTAACCATCCCTGAACACTATGGGTAATTTAGCATTGCTCAGCCACCAAACTGGCACATCTTTGGGCTGTGGGGGGGAAACCGGAGCACTTGGATGAAACCCACAGGGAGAATGTGCAAACACCCCACAGACAGTCGCCTGAGGCTGTTATCGAAATGGAGTCCGTGGTGCTATGATGTAGCAGTGCTAACCACTGAAACACCGTGCCATCCAATGTATCTCTCTGGAGCCCTGTCTGATCCTTGCTTCCTCAACCTTAAGTAAACTTCCTTCTTCCTCTTGATTAGATGCTAATGTCCATGTGGACAACGTTGACTGCTCTGCTTTCATCGATCCTTGGCCATCTCCTCGAAGAGTCAATCCGGTTTGTGAAACGTGGTTTCCCACTCACAAAGCCATGCTGACCATCTCAAATCAGCCCTTGCCTTTGTAAATGTAAGGATCTCTTTTCTCTCAGAATCTCCTCCAACAACGTCCCCATCACTGTTCTCACGGGGCTGTAATTTCCTGGCTTTTCCCTGCAGTCCTTCAGTGATGGAACAGCATTAGCCAACCTCCAGTCTTCCAACATCTCACTGTGTCTGTTGATAATATACATATCTCGATAAGGGATACTGCAATCTCTTCCCTAGCTTCCCACAATATTCTTGGATTGACCTAATGAGCTGCTGAGGATTGATCTAGCTTTATTTGTTTTAAGTTTCCAGCACTTTCTCTTCTCTGTTGAGGATTCTTTCCAAGACATCACTATTTATTTGCCCAAGTTCCTGAGCTTCCATGTCTTTCTCCACAGTAAATACTGACAAGATTATTTTGTCTAATATCTCACCCATCTCCTCTGGTTCCACACGTAGGCGACCTTATGATCTTTAAGGAGCCCTATTCTCTCCCAAGTTACTCTTTAGCCCTTATTGAAACTTGCATAATAGACTTCTGATAATTCAAATACACCATATCCCCTATACCACTACACCCCTCCTACACCGTTACAATTCTGCCATTTATATTCACACCAACAAATTTAATCCAACAGGCTCGTGGCTGGATCAGTCGGCATGGAGACCACTGTCACACACAGTTACTGTACTGCCCTTGCCATAAGTACATTCAGTGTCCTGACTGTAACCATATTGACATTCCCATCACTGTCTGGTGCCTGCAAATGAATTCCTGCTAACGGTTGCTGCTGCTTGCTTATTCTCAGCTCCACTTTTCATATTCAGATCTACATGACTGTCTCACTAATGTATTAACCTCAAGCTTCCTACATAACTTGTTGGCTTTTTGCCTTGTCTGCATATTGGGACTAGATTGGGTTGGGATATCTGCACAGTGGTTGGACCAAAGGGTCGTTTTCCATGCTGTACATCTCTCTGCTCTATGGCTCTATCCAAACAACCCTTCAGTATTCACTTCCCAGCAATGGTCATTCTGCAGCAACATCTCCGGAATGACAGTTCCATCATATCTGTTCACTGTCATTCCATCTCCCTTATGGCGAATGCAGGGAGACATTCCTCAGTAGTGGGGGGTTGAACAGATGCATAGAGGTTACAGAGATAGGGAGGCTTACAGGGGCTCAAGGATGTTAAGAGCTAAACAGAGTTAGATCTGGTCAAGAATGCCAGTGTAACAAAGGGGTTTGGCGATTGAAGGAATTTACAGAGATAGAGGGAGCTGTATCAGATTCTGGAGATAGGGATAGGGATGGAGAAAGGAAGAGGCAGGCAGACTGAGAGGCACAGACGGGGGCTGTTTCATCTCGGAGATTATTGTGTATACTAACAGAGAAATGGAAGGTTGTCGTGACTGAAGACATTTACAGATATAAGAAGGCTTCTAGGCTCTTGAGGCTACATAGATAGGAAGGCAATGGAGAATGCCAGGTTACTGGGTTGGAGACAGTTACACAAATGGGGAGGGTTGCACAAACTGAAAGAGGTTCCTGTGGTCAGGAGGGGTATGGTGTCGGAAATGAGGGTGATATTTAACAAGCTAAAGATCAAAGGATTGGAGAAAGATAAGGAGATTACAAATTTTTCACAGCTAAGGAAGGGTTGTAGGAGCTGGAGAAGATTACATAGATAGGGACGGATGGAGAGGTTAAAGACAAATACATTGACATGGAGGGTGGTATTGGTGGGAGAAGCTTACAGGGATAGACAGGGCTGTCAGGGTTGACAGGGATGAAGGAATTTAGTATCTACTGCAGAAGGTTAGGGATTAGGGTGTTAGGGACTGGAGAACCTGACAGAGACAGAGACAGAGACACAGAGAATGATGTGGATTAGAGGAGATTCCAAACAGAGGAAGGATTAACGGGACTGGAGAATAT
Organism: Chiloscyllium punctatum; assembly: GCF_047496795.1. Classification (NCBI taxonomy): domain Eukaryota; kingdom Metazoa; phylum Chordata; class Chondrichthyes; order Orectolobiformes; family Hemiscylliidae; genus Chiloscyllium; species Chiloscyllium punctatum. The sequence continues at coordinate 10,539,242 of NC_092745.1, read as the reverse complement.
TACAGAGATCACTAAAACAGCATGGGCCAGGATTGATGCCTGTGATCCGCTGTGCTGTCGCATTGAGGACCAGTACAGAAGAGGTGACACCAGGACCCTCACAAGATGGTGGGAATGAAACCTCGAATGTTGCTGTTCCTTGCCCAGCTCTGTATCTATGTCCGGTCTTCCAGGTCTGAATATAGAAGTCTACTACCTCCACCCTGTGCTGTTCACTGTGAGCGATCTTAACAGCTGCAGGATTGACTGAAGGCTCCAGATTTCCCTCTCCATCTCTCTCTGGCTGACCAACTGTCTTCAATGAGGTGATGGATGAGACAGGAGTCAGAAACATCCTGATGACCTGCATGTGACAGAAATAGACAGAATGGGAAATTACACTGATGCAATGAGGATAATTCATTCAGAGTGGCACAGAGTCCAGCAGAGATCTCGATAATCCCAGTCTCCATCCCTTGCCTGTGCTGCTGCATCTCTCTGGAATGGACAATTCTTTTGACTCAGGATCTCAGACCATCTGTAAGAGGGAGAAATGCTGACAGAGGCAGTAAATAGACCCACACAGCGAGGGATACCACATGGAGAGATACTGAGTGATAGTACATTATTAGACACTGTATTAACAGGGAATTGTTTGAATCTGTAACAAAGGCACTGGGATAATTGTGAGGGGATTCAACCTTCCTATCTCATCATCTCTTTGGCAGTGGCTCACAGATGAGGCTGACTCTCTCCCACTCTCAGTGGGGGTGGGGGAGTCTGGAGTTGTCTGTACAGACCGATGTGGCCCTCCACAGACTCTGTTGCACTTGAGGCAGAAGGTGGACATGGAAAGGGGGTGGGTGGGGCGTTGATATGACAGCGCGCTCCTTGTGCTGTTTTCTCCTGGATTCCTGTTTTCCCCACAGAAAGTCTCGAGGTGCTCGACACCTTCCCAATGCTCCTTTCCCACTTCAGACGGGTCTTGGCCGATTTGATTAAGAGATGAAAAAAAACCGATCAATTCTGAAGTAACCAACATTTAGAAATGTGGAGGAGTGCAGTAGGAAGAGGAAATATTGTCAGTGTTTAATCAGAGCAGCGGAACAGGGAGAATTGAATGTGCTGGAGGTGGTGAGAGTGTTACAGAGAGGGGCAAAGGCCTGAACAACATTACAAAGTCAGTCCGGATTGCTGCAGCTCGAGCTGTTTGCAAAGGTAGGGATAGACATATGTATTTTCATTGATTCATTCACGGCCTAAGGATGTCACCGGTTGGACCAACAGCCATTACCCTCCTGCTAATTGCCCAGAGGCAGCTCAGAGTCAGCCATATTGCTGTGGGACTGGAGTCACATGTGAGTCAGACCAGGTAAGAATGTCAGATATCCCTCCCTGAAGGACATACGTGAACAAGTTGATTTTTTCCAGATAATCAACAATGCTTATACAGAGGCCTCACTAATGTCCTGTACAGATACACCATGACATCCCAACTCCTACTCTCAATGCTCTGCCCAATGAAGGGTAACCCTCCCAAACGCCTGCTTCACCAGCCTGTCTACCCGTGACGCTACTTTCAAAAAACTGTGTACCTGCGTCCCTGGGTCACTGATTGACAACACAACACAGGGCCCGAACATTAATTGTACAAGTCCAGCCTGGTCTGCTTTACCACAATACAACATCTTGCATTTCTCCACCTGTTATTCCTAACCTCACTGGTCCAGCAGTACTGTTGATCCCATTGTACTCTTCGATAACCCTCTTCACTGTCCACTTTATCACCAATTTCAGTCTCACTCACAAACTTGCTAACCATGGCTCCTGTATTATCATCCAAACTGTTTATATAAATGATGCACAACAGTGACCCAGCACCGAACCCAATAGCACACCGTTAGTCACAGGCCTGCATTTTGAGCAGTCACCCTCTATGAACATGCTCTGTCTCCTACCATCAAAACTGTTTTGTATCCAGTTGGTGAGCGCTCCCTGGTTATGTCTGATCTAAACTTACTATCCAGTCTGCCATGCAGAACGTTGTCAAAGGCCTTGCTGAAGTTCATGTGGACATCATGTACTGCTCTGCTTTGACCTCTCACTTGTCTACCTCCACACTCACGTTTGAGGCTTGATTTCCCGTGCGCAATGCCATGCAGACGATCATTAATCTGTCCTTACCTTTCCAAAGGCACGATGATCGTTTCTCTCAGAATCTCCTCCAACAATTTACCACCCTGCCATCAGTCTCACTGGTCCGTAGTAGCTGTCGATGATACAAATATCTCTGGAAGGGGTCCTGTAATTTCCTCCCTCGTTTCACACAAGGCGCTGGGATACATCTGACCATGTCCCAAGGTTTTATCTAACTTTTTGCATGTGAAGACATCCAGCACCTCCTGTTCTCCAATGTGCACTCTTTTCAAGACATCCCTATGTATTTCCCAAGTTCTTGAGCTTCCATGTCTTTCTCCACAGTAAATCCAAACGCAAAATATGTGTTCAGTATCTCACCCATCAGCAGTAATTCCACACAGACAGCCTCATTGATCTTTCAGGGGCCCTATTCTCTCACGAGCTAAGCTTTAGCCCTTATTTAAACTTGTCAAAATGCTTCTGAAATTTCAAATATCCCTCTACCGCAACTCGCATCCCCCACCATTATCTATTCTGCATTTATGGTCACACCAAAATATAGAATCCAACAGATTTAAAAATATTCCCCTTTTATAAATTCATACATCTCCCATTGTTTCTAAACATCCAGTTATCATTTATTGTCATATCCTTTATAACACATTCTAGCACATTCCTGACTTACTGTCAGGCTAACACCGTTTGGTTCAGACTGACTGCACAAAGGATTTTGGGAATCCTTGTGAATCAATCTGAAACAGGTAGCTTACAGGATCAGCAGGTAATCGAGAAGGCAAAGGGAATAGAGTCTAAATATAGGGAGGTCTTGCTAAAACGATGCAAAGTACAAGTCAGATCACACCTAGATTATAATGAACAATATGCGTGCCCTAAGGAAAGACATTCTTCTATTGGAGGCAGGCCAGGGAAGGTTCACTCGGCTGATTCTGGAGATGGCAGGATTTTCCAATGAGAAGAGATGGAGTAGATTGACTTTGAACCTAATGGGGTTTTGAGGAATGGGAGAGAAATTGAATGAAACATTCAGGATTGTGAGGGGCTTCGACAGGGTGGATGCCGTGAAGTTAGAAACTAGAACAGTACAGCAGAGTAATAGGCCCTTCGGCCCACCATGGCTGTGCTGACCATCATGCTATTCTAAACTAATCCCATCTGCCTGCACATGGGCGATATCCCTCTATTCTCTCCCTATTTCTGTCTAAATGCCACTTCAAAACTTTAATCTCGCTGCCACCTCTCACACCTCCTGAGCAGCTTCTACCCTCTCGGGAAAGACAACTGGCCTCATTCATCTCACTTAAAACTTCTCACTCTCACCTGAAACCGATGCGCCCTAGTATTTGATATTTCTACATTGGAAGAAGGATTCCAACTATCCACACTATTCATTTTATTTTCTATTTCAAAATATACTTTATTCATGTAAATAAATCTTTGGTACTTTCATGTCGTTCATAGTTATATACATTGCATGTCTTTCATAGTTATATACATTGCATGTCTTAACATTACAAAGAACAAATTGAATTAATCGAATTCACAGTTATCCTATTAACATTTACCTTTATTAACTATCCAGTCTCTTGGTATTTGGCTGTGGCTTCAGCGGAACCCACCTACTGAGTGGGTGCCCTGTTATATGAAAGCAAATGAAACTTCTTTAACCCCCAGTTTATGGGGTTACTATTGTCCATTTGACTGTCCTGTCTCTGGCGTGGCTGTCTACATCCCCAAGGTAAGCACGAACTGCTGGACCTTCGCTGGGCTGAGGTAGCTATCCAGCTCCTCACTGGGGTCATTTACCCGCTCTGGTGTCATTGAGCCAAGGCAAGGATCCTCACTGTCCAGTTCTGTGTCTGACAATGGGACTGTCAGAGGATCACAGCTCTCGGTTGCCTGTAGTTGTGGGGCAGTGGGTACCTTTTGGTTCTCACTGGGTGAAGGGTGGACTTCGGGGGTTCTGTTGTTTCCTGGTTGGGAGGAAATGCCCTCCTCTTTACAGACGGCGCTCTGTCTCTTCTTCTGGTGGTGATGGCCTTCTTTGAGTCCATCTTCCCCCTCCGAAGAGCTGGCCGTCCCTCCCTCGTGCAGCTGTCTTTTCCCGCTTTGCTGGGACGCTTTGGGGGCCTGGCAAGATTTCCTCTTCCTGTTTTTAACAGGTATCCACTCCTCTGCCTGCTTGATTACCTCCTCCTCCATTTCTTCCATCTGCCCGGCTAGAGCTAGGATCAGCTGCTGTGTCTCTCCGCTGGCTGCCGCCTCCTCCACTCCAGCCTCTTCTTCTTTCTGGGTGCCACCAGACCCCGTTTCCCTGCTGTCTGGGTGGACCTTACTGGTCTTTGGGGGTCCATGGCTCACATTGCCAACTCCAACCATCTGTGCGTAAGTGGGCCCCCTCCGTCTTGGGCAGGTCTTATACATGTGGCCCGCCATTCCCACAGGTTGCAGCTCTTTTCTTCCCGACAGTCCTTAGTCAAGTGACCCTCCTGTTTGCAGTTCCTGCAGATGGTCACTTTGCAATCCGCCGCCACGTGTCCCGACTTCCCGCAGGTTCGGCACACTTTCGGCTGCCCTGCATATGTCAGGTAGCCTCTGCTCCCTCCAATTGCTAAGCTCAAGGGTGGGTAGAGGATGTTCCCACTATCATCGGCCCTCAGAGTTACCCTGACCTGCCGCTTACTGGTCCAGATCCCAAAGGGGTCGATCACATCAGTGGCTTCTCCCTCAACTTGGACGTACCTTCCCTGGAAGGTCAGGACATCAGCCGCTGGAACATAGGGGTTGTACATATGGATTGTAACAACCCGATCCCTCTGTGCAGGAATCACACACAATGGGGTCGCCGACAAGATTGAAAACAGTGGCTCCCCTTCCTTCTCCTTGAAGACCTGCTTCACGCTTCTGAAGGTCACATCAAAGTAGCCTGCCCCAGGGAAATCCTACAGGCAGTACAATTTTTTTTATTTCAAAAATATACTTTATTCATAAAATGATTTGATGGTCTGTACATTTGGTCATGCCATACATATGTCAACATTTACATACACAGATCAGAATTTCTCATTGTTATATTCAGGTCTGTGCATTTCTCAATCTTATGCACATATATTTGGCTGAGGCGTCAGCAGAGCCCAAAAAACCGTCCTCATGGGCACCCTGTTCTTCTTTAGGCGGGCCGATGTTACACAGTGGTCTTTCCCCACCGCACCTTGGCAGCAGCTGCCCCGAGCTTCAGCGCATCCCTCAACACGTAATCTTGGACCTTGGAATGTGCCAGTCTGCAACACTCAGTCGGGGTCAAAACCTTCAGCTGGAATCTCAACAGGTTTCGGACTGACCAGAGAGCGTCCTTCACCGAGTTGATGATACTCCAGGCGCAGTTAATGTTCGTCTCGGTGGGAGTCCCGGGGAACAAGCCGTAGAGCACGGAGTCCCGCGTCACGGCGCTACTCGGGACGAATCTCGACAAGCACCACTGCATTCCTCTCCAGACTTCCTCTGCATAGGCACATTCCAGAAGGAGGTGTGTGACAGTCTCGTCCCCACCGCAGCCACTTTGAGGGCAGCGTGCGGTGCGGCAGAGAGTCCGGGCGTGCATGAAGGATCTCACAGGCAGAGCTCTTCTCACCGCCAGCCAAGCCATGTCTTGGTGCTTGTTGGAAAGTTCTGGCGATGAGGCATTCTGCCAAATGGCTTTGACAGTCTGCTCAGGGAACCGCTCGACAGGATCCGCCTTCTCCTTTTCCCGAAGGGTCTCAAGGACACTACGTGCTGACCACTTCCTGATGGACTTGTGGCCAAAGGTGTTTTTCCTCATAAATTTCTCCACGAAGGACAGGTGATACGGAATGGTCCAACTACTCAGAGCGTTCCGCAGCAGCGAGGCCAGGCCCATCCTTCGCAACACCGGGGACAGGTAGAACCTCAGTACGTAGTGACACTTGGTGTTTGCGTACCGGGGATTCACACACAGCTTGATGCAGCCACACACAAAGGTGGCCACCAGTGTGAGGGTGGCATTGGGCGTGTTTTTTCACCCATTGCACCGGTCTTTGTACATTGTGTCTCTTCGGACCTGGGCCATCTTTGATCTCCAAATGAAGTGGAAGATGGCCCGGGTGACTGCGGCGGCACAGGTTCTTGGGATAGGCCAGACCTGTGCCACATATAGCAATACTGAGAGTACCTCACTCCTGATGACCAGGTTTTTTCCCGCGATGGAGAGCGACCGTTGCCCCCATCTGCCTAGTTTCTGTCTCATCTTCCTGATATGCTCCACCCAGGTCTTGGCGCACGCGCCAGCCTCCCCAAACCAAATACCCAGCACCTTCAGGTGGTCAGTCCTGACGGTGAAGGGGATAGAGGATTGGTCGGCCCAGTTCCTGAAGAGCATGGCCTCGCTCTTGCCTCGGTTTACCTTGGCCCCCGAGGCCCGTTCGAACTGGTTACAGATGCACATGAGTCTGTGCACGGACAGCGGATCCGAGCAGAAAACAGCGACGTCATCCATGTGCAGGGAGGCTTTCACCTGCAGGCCCCCGCTGCCAGGAATAGTCACCCCTCTCAGGCTCGCATCCTTCCTGACGGATTCAGCAAATGGCTCTATGCAATACACAAACAAAGTGGGTGAGTGTGGGCATCCCTGCCTGACTCCAGATCTTACAGGGAAGCTATCTGATTCCCACCGATTGACTGAGACTGCACTGACAATGTTGGCGTAGAGCAGTCTGATCCAATTTCCGATTCCCTCCCCAAAGCCCATTTTGGAGAGGACATCCCTCATATATGTATGCGATATCCTGTCAAAGGCTTTCTCCTGGTCCAGGCTGATCAGGCAGGTGTCCCCCCCCACTGTCCTGCACGTAGGCGATCGTATCCCTGAGGAGTGCAAGACTCTCAGAGATCTTCCTGCCCTGTACAGCACAGGTTTGGTCCGGGTGGATCACCGATCCCAGAGCAGACCTGACCCGGTTGGCGATGACATTTGACAACCTTTTGTAGTCTGCGTTTAACAGTGAGATCGGTCTCTACTTTCTAATATCCTCCCTCTCCCCCTTCCGCTTGTAGATGAGGGTGATGATGCCTTTCCTCATGGATTCACTCATGGTACCTGCCCGAAGCATACTGACATACACCTCCAGCAGGTCCAGGCCGATCAAGTCCCAAAGAGCAGAATATCTCGACCGGTAAGCCGTCGCTTCCGGGAGTTATATTCTTTTCGAAGGACTCGAGGGCCTTGGTCAGTTCATCCAGATATAGCGGCTGGTCCAGCCTCTCTCGTGTTCCGTCGTCTAGGACCTCCGTGATAGAAGACAGGAACGACTGGGAGGCCGCGCTGTCGGTTGGCTTCGAGTCATACAGACTGGCATAGAAGAATTTGCTGATCCTCATGACGTCAGCCTGAGATGACGTTACCGAGCCATCTTCTTTCTTCAGGCTGCTGAGCATGGAGCTCTCTTTGTGCACCTTCTGGAAGAAGAAACGTGAGCACGTCTCGTGCTGCTCCACCGAGCGGACCCTGAACCGGAAGATTATCCTGGAGGCCTCCGAGGCAAAGAGCGAGGCTTGCTGGCCCTTCACCTCCTTGAGGTCCTCCATGACATCCACCCCCATCATCTGCAGCAGGAGCAGGTTCTGCATACTTTCCTGGAGCTGGGACAGTTTTCCCCGCCTCTCTCTCGCCTCCTGGACACCTTTGAGGAAAAAGAACCTCTTGATGTTCCCTTTCACCGTTTCCCACCAGTCTGCTGGAGACTCAAAGAGGGGCTTCACGGTTCTCCAACCTGCGTAATCCCTCTTGAGCTCTTCGATGTTTCCTGGGGTCAACAGCTTAGTGTTCAGTTTCCACGTTCCCTTGCCCGCCCGCTGCTCGTCCTGTCGGTGACAGTCGGCCAGCAGGAGGCAGTGGTCAGAGAAGAACACTTGCTTGATGTTGGTGGATATGACCGAGAGCGTTTGGGACACAAACAGGTAATCTATCCTTGAGCGGATAGACCCGTCTGCCCATGACAAGGTGTTTCTACGCTGCGCTCCATCTGCAGGGGTGCTGAAGACGTCGTGCAGCTTGGCGTCTTTGACCATTTCCATCAGGGCTCTGGACGTAGCGTCCGGTTTACTGTCCCCCCCGCCGGATCGTCCATCTGCATCAATGATGCAGTTGAAGTCTCCGGCCAGAATGACCGGCCTGGACGTAGCCAGCAGCAGTGGAAGCTGTTGCAGGACGGCCAACCGTTCACTCTTACCCGTTGGGGCGTACACGTTGATTACTCTCAGGGGAGCGTTTCTGTATTTAACGTCCGCGACGAGGAGGCGCCCGCCCACCACCTCCTTAACCTCGAAGATGGTGAAGTTGCCTCCCCGCAACAGGATACCCAGGCTGGAGGCGCGGCTATCGTTGCCCCACGACCACACTGACGGCCCATGGGCCCACAAGCTCGACCATCTCCTGTAAATGCTGAGGTGCGGTATCCCACACTCCTGCAGAAACAGGACATCGGCTTTGACGTTGGCCAGGTAGGCCAGCATTGAAACACATCGTGTAGCCGATTTAATGCTATGCACATTTATGCTGGCAATTTTAAACCCCATTTTACCAGTTTACGGGGTTACCAGTGTCCATTTTCTTCTGGTCTTGCTCCAGTGGGGTAGCTGCGTGCATCCCCGTGGTGATGGCAAACTGCTGGACCTTCCCAGGGCTGAGGTAGTTGTCCAGCTCCACGCTGGAGTCATTTCTCCGCTCTGGTGTCATCGTGTCAGACCCAGGGTCCGCATCGCCCCGTTCTCCATCTGACAGCAGGGCTGTCACAGGGCCGCTGCTCCCAGTTACCTGGAGCTGTGGGCCAGTGGGTACCCCTTGGTTCTCACCGGGTAGGGGGAGGCCTTCACCCATCTCTTCAGAGGGATCGACTTTTCCTTCTTGGGCGGTGCTGCACTCCTTTCTCTCCATGGTGCTCTGCCTCTTCCTCCGGTAACGACCCTTCTTGCGCCCGTCCTCACCATTGGAGGAGCCGCCTGTATCCTCACATTGTAGGTGTCTCTTCCCCCTTCGCCTGGTGGCTTTGGGGCCCTCGAGAGGTTTCCTCTTCCTGTTTTTGACAATAATCCACTGCTCTGCCACCTTTGATCCCTCCTCTTCCATTTCCTCCGTCTCTCTTGCAGGAGCTTGGATCGGCTGCTGCATCTCCCCGCTGTCTGCCGCCTGCTCTGCTCCAGCCTGCCCTTCCTTCTGGGTGCCTTCAGACACCGTTCCAGAGCTGATTTACGGTACCTTGCTGGACTTAGTCGGTCCGCAGCTCGTGTTGCCACCTCCTGCCATCTGTGCGTAGGTGGCGGCTCCTCGTCTTGGGCAGGCCTTTTATATGTGGCCCGCCTCTCCGCACAGGTTGCAGCTCTTTTCTTCCCGACGGTCCTTAGTCTAGTGATCCTCCTGTTTGCAGTTCCTGCAGATGGTCACTTTGTAATCCGCCTCCACGTGACCCAACTTCCCACAGGTTCGGCACACTTTCGGCTGCGCTGCATATGTCATGTAGCCTCTGCTCCCTCCAATTGCGAAGCTCGAGGGTGGGTGGAGGATGTTCCTACTATCATCAGCCCTCAGAGTTACCCTGACCTGCCGCTTACTGGTCCAGATCCCAAAGGGGTCGATCACATCAGTGGCTTCTCCCTCAACTTGGACATACCTTCCCAGGAAGGTCAGGACATCAGCCGCTGGAACAATGGGTTTGTACATATGGATTGTAACAACCCGATTCCTCTGTGCAGGAAGCACACACAATGGGGTCGCCGGCAAGATGGAAAACAGAGGCTCCGCTTCCTTCTCCTTGAAGACCTTCAGGAGCTGTTCGCACAGCTTCACGCTTCTGCAGGTCACATCGAAGTAGCCTGCCCCAGGAAAGTCCTGCAGGTCATACACATCCACAGCTGCAAGCCCGCAACACTCCAGCAGAACTTTCTTCACAAACACCGTCCGATCCACTGGTGTGTGCTCCTCTACCCTCTTCACAGTCACCCTGACTGTGTTCCGAATGCCCTGGCCCGGGCAGTGAGTGGCTGCTGAGGCCACAGCTCAGAGGTTGGCTGGTCCCTGAATTGGCGTTCGCCTTCTCAATTACTTGCTGTGTTTCATGCACAAAACTAACCAGATCACTCTGCTCTGCACTTTGTTGGAATCTCTCACTATTTAACTAATAGTCGGCTTTTAGATTATTCTGACCCAAGTCTCATTTTCTGACATTAAATTCCGTCCACTGTGGATTAGAGTTTCATTTCCAGTTTTGTCTTCTCTTTGTGATTAACCATCTCAATGCATCTGTCTGTAGCATGCCCCATTCCCATTTGTTGATGGCCCTGACACTTGATGATCTAACCCTTTCCTGCTGGTTCCATTCAGTGACAGGCAGGAGGTTGGAAGAACACAACAAGTCAGACAGCATCAGGAGGTGAAGAATTTGATGTTTCAGGTGTAGCCCTTCTTCAGGAATGGGGTGGGATGTAGAGGAAGCTGCAGATAAAGGGGGTAGTGGGGACAGGATGATGAAGTGGGGATTGGTGATGACAGGTAGATGGTACAACTTGGTTGGTCAATGGGAAGAATGAATCTGGTAGGTGGCAGGGAGGATTGGAAGGGAGGGATAGGGCTGGGAAAGGAGTCGAGGGAAGGGAAGAGTGGTTATTTGAAATTGGAGAACTTAATGTTGAGTCATCTGGGCTGTAGGCTGAGGTATTGTTCCTCCAATTTGTGGTTTGGTTCATTGTGACAATGGAGGAGGCTGATGATGGTCATGTCGGAAAGGGAATGGGAAGGGGAATTGAAATGGGCGGTGACTGAGAGGTCTGGTCGGCACCTGCAGGCCTGGCTGAGATGCTCGGTGAAACATTCCCTAAGTTTATATTTGGTCTTCCCAATGTAGAAAAGACCACATCGGGGACACCTGATGCAGTGAACTAGGTTGGAATGGCAGAAGAGTTGGGGCACAGTGCCTGTATAGTCACTGAAGAGGGACTGGTCGACATAGCTCAACCGGGTGCCCATGGTCACCCCTGGACCAGTTTGGCAAGGTGGAGGAACATATTGTTTAAGGGGGACTGGATGGGTCTGTTGCTGAGAAAAAGGTGTCGGTCATGGAGGCCGTCCTTGTGGGGTATGGACATATATAAGAACTGCACATCCATCGTGGAGATAAAGCACTTAGGGCTGAAGAACTAGACGTTACTGAAGAGATGGAGGGCATGGTTGGTGTAACGGATGTAGGTGGGCAGTGCCTGAACAAAGGAGGAGAGTTGAGGTAGGATAAGGGGAGTTCGGTGGGGCAGGGGCATGCTGAGACAATGGGTCAGCCGGGTAGGTGGGCTTGTGGATCAGGTAGAATTGGGCAATGCAGGGCTGGGGGACTATGAGATTGAAGACAGTGGAGGGGAGATCACTGGAGGCAATGGGGGCAATGACAGTGTGAGCGATTTTGGCTTGATGGGTCACCACGGGGTTATGGGCAAGAAGGAAGTAGGACGTGGTGTCTGAGAGTTGGGGTTCGGCCTCGGTGACATTCAGGTCTGTTCTCCAGACTAACAGCACCCCACCTTTGTCAGCGGGTTTGATGGTGAACCAGGTTTTGGCGCAGAGAGAGTGGAGTGATCGATCGGAGGGGGTGTGGTTGGAGTGGGTGAGGGGCGAAATTGAGTGGCTGACGGCACATCAACAATCAGCAATGAAGAGGTCTCGAGTGTATACACAGCTATTGGTGGGGGATGGGGGTGTGGTGACCAAATGGAGGAGGAAGGTTGGAGGTGGGAGAAGGGGTCCTCAGAGGGAGTTTGGGAGTTTTTGTTAAAGAAGAATACACGGAGGTAGTGGCAGCAGAAGAATAGCTCCGCATCGTGGCAGGTTCAGGTTTCATTGAGGTGGGGTCGGGCGGGAATGACTGTGAGCCCTTTCCTCAGGATAGACCTTTTGGCCTCAGAAAGTTCGAGGTCAGGGAGGATAGTAAATATGGGGCAAGACTCAGGGGTGAGGTTTTCAGGTGGGCCCAAGTTGGCTGAAAGAGGGGAGGGGGGGGAAGGGTGATGGCATGTGGTGAGTGAGGGTTGGTCGTGATGTAGCACGGGGGAATGCGTGTGGGAAGGAAAGGAGATTGGGACGGAGGTGGGTTGTGGAGTGAGGTGGGGGAGTGGGAATGTGGGGATGAGGTGAAGAAGGAAACGTGGAGGGAAAGGGTGCACTGTGGGGGTGGATGGGTGAGGAGGGACGGCTGGTGTGCTGGCTGGCTGCAGGTAGGCATTTGGACTCATGGTGACTCTGGGAAATGTAGTCGGAGTCTTGGTTGCAGAGTGGGTGGGGCCAGAAGTGGAGGCAGAGGCTGGAGCGAAGTCAAGACCAGTCCGAGAGTTTTGACCCAGGTTCAATTCCAGCCTCAGGCAACTGTCTGTGCAGAGCTTGCATATTCTCCGAGTGTCTGCGCAGGTTTCCTCTGGGTTCTCTGGTTTCCTCCCACAATCTAAAGTCATGCGGGTTCGGTGAATTGGCTGTGCTAAGTTGCCCGTAGTGATCAGGGATGTGTAGATTAGATTCATTAGTCAGGGCAGGAGTAGAGTAATGGGATGGGGGTTTGGGTCTTGGGTGGGTTACTTCCAAGGATCAGTGTGGACTTGTTGAACCAAATGGCCTGTTTCCTCACTGTAGGGATTCTATGACAGTCCATTCCAGATTCCCACCACCCGCTGAGTGAAAACAGTCTTCCCCAAATCTTATTTGCGGTGTCCATGATGACACTTTTCAAACCATTCATTTTGTTTAGTATCATTTAGCTTTTTTGAGCTCCTTGTTCAGTAAATGTATTATTATTTTTGAGTTCCCTGACAGGGACAGTTAACTTTGTCCAATCAGGGAATCCTGGCAGCCAGATAAAAAGGGGAGTGTGTCCCTACCCTCCCCTTCACTGTTTTGCTCACACAGCATTGCCCTGTGGTTTGAAGGGCAGTGCTTGTCACTGGCCACTCGGGTGTCTTTCCTATCTTCCTGGTGGTGGAGATTGAATAAAGATTCGTGCACTTTGTGTCTTTCACTGTGTCGCACATCTGCACACACGCACACACACCATGGGTGCTGGGGAATAAAAATAAGCACTACCGCACTTAGGCGGTAGTGTGGGGGTTTTAAAAAAAAAAAAAAAAAAAAAAAAAAAAAAAAAAAAAAAAAATACAAACTGGGGAATCACACAGCATTGCCCTTTGATGTGAAGGGCAGTGCTTGTCACTGGCCAATAAGAAAAATAAAAAGAAAAAAAAAAAAAAAAAAAAAAAAAAAAAGGGGAGTGTGTCCCTACCCTCCCCTTCACTGTTTTGCTCACACAGCATTGCCCTGTGGTTTGAAGGGCAGTGCTTGTCACTGGCCACTCGGGTGTCTTTCCTATCTTCCTGGTGGTGGAGATTGAATAAAGATTCGTGCACTTTGTGTCTTTTCACTGTGTCTCACACCTGCACACACACACCATGGGTGCTGGGGAATAAAAATAAGCACTACCGCACTTAGGCGGTAGTGTGGGGGTTAAAAATAAAAAAAGAAAAAGAAAAAAAAAAAAAAAAAAAAGAAAAAAAAAAATAAAGAAAAAAAAAAAAAAAAAAGAAAAAGAAAAAATAAACAGGAGTGTCACTTTGTGTCTTTCACTGTGTCTCACATCTACACACACACACACACACCATGGGTGCTGGGGAATAAAAATAAGCACTACCGCACTTAGGCGGTAGTGTGGGGGTTAAAGAAAAAAAAAAAAAAAAGAAAAAAGAGAAGAAAAAAGAAAAAAAAAAAAGAGAAAAAAAAAAAAAAAAAAGAGAAAAAGAAAAAAAAAAAAAAAAAGGGGAGTGTGTCCCTACCCTCCCCTTCACTGTTTTGCTCACACAGCATTGCCCTGTGGTTTGAAGGGCAGTGCTTGTCACTGGCCACTCGGGTGTTTTTCATATCTTCCTGGTGGTGGAAATTGAATAAAGATTTGCGCACTTTGTGTCCTTTCACTGTGTCTCACACCTGCGCACACACACCATGGGTGCTGGGGAATAAAAATAAGCACTACCGCACTTAGGCGGTAGTGTGGGGGTTAAAAAAAAAAAAAAAAAATTAAATAGGAATGCTAGCCCGGGTGCCCTTGGAGAAGGAGCACGCGGGTGTCCACTGACACTCCTGGAGTTGTGACTGGCCACTTGTGTGTTTCCTTCCCTTCTGGAGAGACTGGATCATTCTGTGACTGTGACCGTGCGAGGACTGTTCCTGTTGCTGCTTGGGGCCTGCCTCCCTGCTGCTGCCTGGGACTTTGGAGAGGCCTGCCTCTGCTGCTGCTGCCTGAGGCCTGCCTCTGCCTTTGCTGCCTGGGACTCGCCTTGGGGCCCCTCCCCAGGACCTCCACCACCACCACTGCTGCTGCTGTGGCCTGAGGAGAGGCCTGCCTCTACTGCTGCTGCTGCCCGGGGCCTGCCTCTGCCTTTGCTGCCTGGGACTCGCCTTGGGGCCCCTCCCCAGGACCTCCACCACCACCACTGCTGCTGCTGTGGCCTGAGGAGAGGCCTGCCTCTACTGCTGCTGCCCGGGGCCTGCCTCCGCCTTTGCTGCCTGGGACTTGCCTTGGGGCCCCTCCCCAGGACCTCCACCACCACCGCTGCTGCTGTTGCCTGAGGCCTACCTCCACCACTGCTGCCTTGGGCTCGGTTTTGGGGCTGCCTGGGACTTCCCTTGGGGACCCTCCCCAACAGGCCTGCCCCCCCCACTGCTGTGACTGGAGGAACTGCCTGGGACTTGCCGGAGGCCTGCCTCCACTGCTGCTGCCTGGGACTTGCCTTGGGGGCCTTCCCCAACAGGCCTGCCCCCCACCACAGCTGCAACCGAGGAACTGCCCAGGACTTGCCGGAGGCCTGCCTTCCACCACTGCTGTTGCCTGAGGCCTGCCTCTACATCTGCTGCCTGGGACTTGATTTTGGGGCTGCCTGGGACTTGCCTTGGGGACCCTCCCTAACAGGTCTGCCCCACACCGCTGCGACCGAGGGCCTACCTGGGACTCGCCTGAGGCCTGCCTCCACCGCTGTTGTCACCTGAGGCAGGTCTCCACCGTCGCTGCCTGGGACCCTCCCTGCGACCTCCACCACTGCCGCTGCCAGAGGACCGACTCCACCACCGGCAGCAGAGGATGGCGAGCCCGAAGGTCGCGGGGCCCAGCCGCACCTACGCCGGGGTAGCCGCTGCCTTAGGCTCGGCTGGCCCAGCCCCGGCTGCGAACCACACCCCCTTCAGGCACCTGACCAAACGCCTGGGGGTCAAGGCCTATCCCCACCCCAATATGAGCATCGAGGCCTGCAGCAAGGCTATGGCTAGTGTGGTCGGCCCACTGGCCATAGTCGCTGCGGCCCGGATGTACGGGAAGGCCGTATTTTTCCTAAAGACCGAGCAGGCGGTCCACCTGGCCGTGGAGAGGGGGCTCGCTGTGGGCGGGACGCATTTGCCCGTCGACCCTCTGGAGGTCACGGCCCAGAGGGTCGTGATCTCCAACGTCCCGCCCTTTATTGCCAGCGAGCTCCTTCTCCCCCACCTCACCACCTTGGGGGAGATCCGGTCAGGGATCCAGCCGCTCCTGCTCGGTCTGAGGGACCCCGCCCTCCGGCACATCTACTCCTTCCGTCGCCAGGTGTTTATTTGCCTGGCCCGGGAGGAGGTCACGGAGGACTCCTTTACCCTCCTCCACGAGGGCGCGGCCTACCGCGCCTTCTGGACGGCGGACGGCGTGCGGTGCCACCTGTGCCGCGAGGTGGGGCACATTAGAAGAAACTGCCCCACCCAGAAGGCCGCCCAGCCCTCGCCAACGGCTGACGGTGGTGCCGCCGCGCCCACTCCCCCTCCCCCAAAGTCAACACCACAGGCCCCGGCACCGGAGCCTGAGCCGGAGGCTTCCGATCCTCCAGCCTCCGGCAGGGAGGGGGGTGAGCGTCCAGCCGGCCGGAAGGCGCTCAGGAAGGCGCGACGCGTCAGGCCCGCCCACGGGGAGACCACCCTATCCCCATCCCCGACACCCAGCCCACGACCTGCCCCGCCCCGGCACGACGATGCCCCTGCGGCCGTGCCAGCGTCGCCCCGGCGCGGGAACCCTGACCCCCAAACCCCCGGACCCGTACCCGACCCTGACCCCACGTCTACCCCCTGCCCCGATGGAGAAACCCCTGGGGCTGCGACGCCTGCCCCAGGCCCTGCAACACCAGGCCCCGGGGACCCCGAGCCCGAGCCCGAGCCCTGCCCCGCCCAGCCACACCCTGGCACTAACCTGGGGGGGACCACTGCTGCCCAATCTCCTGCAGCCACCGTGTCTCCGGGCCCCGGAGAGGGAACTGGGCCCCTGCCCCGCCCGCCGTCACCTGATAAACCAGGGGCGGGGCAGGAAGTGACACGGCTGACCCTCCCCACCCTGGCCACGCCCCCTGCCTTCCCCCAGCCAATCGTATTCCGGGAAAGGCTGGGGGGAGGGGCCTCAGGCCCCATGACCACCAAGGCGGGCGGGGAGGGAAAGGCCCATAAATCCCCCCCTGTCTCTCTGGGGAAGAGGGGCTGGCCCTTGGAGGGGAGAGACAGTCCTGCAGCGCGCCGGCGGCGCTGCCCCTCTCAAGGGGACGGGCCCACGGGACCCACCAACGATCCCGCACCGCGGCCTGACCTGCCCAACAACGACAACGAGGGCCGCGGTGCGGGCGTCGACAAAGGACCCTTTACTGGGTCGCCGAGCGGCGGAGGGGAGGTAGGTGTTATCCCCGCTCCTCCCTCCCAGACTGTTTTTCCGGGAGCCTTGGCCCTGGGGGACGATCTTTTCCTGGGGGATGACCTTTTCCCCGAGGAGCCAGGCGTCCCGGTGTCGGGAGGAGAGCGGGGCCCCGAGCCTCCGCCGCCCGACGACCCGAACTCGGGGCGTTCCGGGACGGGGTGCGCCGAGGAAGGTACCGCCGGTGACCCTGGGGGTGGGGTCGCCGGGGGTTCGAGGCCTGTTGGCGGCGCCGGACCAGCCCCCATCCTCTCGGTGGGGGAGGGGTCGGCGACCGAGGGCGACCTCCCGGAGGAGGGTTCGGGATCGGTGGCGGACACCGGGGACGACGCGGACTCCGTCTGCAGTGACGTTTTTGAGTCCCAGGTGCCCCCCGCCGATCTCCCCCTCATCCCCCTCGAGGAACTCCGGGAATTTGTCGAGGAAACTCGAGGTCGCCGGGATAGAGCCCAACTGGCGCTCGACCGCTGGAGCTCTTATGAAAAAGTTTATTGGTCGGCCCACGCTGCTCGCCAGGCGCCTGGGCTCGACGTCAACGAGCGAAAGCGCGTCAGGAACTTCCTGGGGGCACTCCTGGTGAGGGCGAGGGACTCCTGTGCCCCTCCCTCGTCCTCCCAGTAATTGTATTTGTTTTTAACTGTACTGGTGGTGGTAGCACAATGCTTCCGACATGGAGACTACTATAGCCAGCCTCAACATCAACGGCAGCAGGGAGTCACAGCGCAGATTCCAGACCCTCTCGGTCCTTCGGGACGGGAGGTATGCGGTGTGCTTCCTGCAAGAAACCCACACTACCCCGGGAGACGAAGCCACCTGGCTCCTGGAGTGGCGAGGGGGGGTCTACATGAGTCACCTCACCCGCAGATCTGGCGGGGTGGCTATCCTGTTGGCCCCGCATTTTCAGCCCGAGATCTTGGGGGTCAGGGAGCCGGTGCCAGGCCGTTTGCTTCACCTGACGGTTCGGCTGGGGGGCGCGGTGCTTCACTTGGTGAACGTATACGCTCCCCTGGCCGGGCCGAGGCAAGCGAGCTTCTTCGAAGAACTGTCCGCTCATCTGGCTTCCATCGACGAGAACCAGTGCGTCGTCCTCGGGGGAGATTTTAACTGCGTCCTCGAGGGCAGGGACCACGGCGGTACCCGCACTGGCTGCGCGTCGGGGAAGAGGTTGGGGGACTTGGTCAAGTCCTTCGACCTGGTGGACGTCTGGCGGACTCTCCATCCCGACTCCATCGCCTTCACCTTCGTGAGGCCTGGGGTCGGAGCGTCCAGAATCGACCGCCTGTACGTTTCGCGGGCGTACGCCTCCTGTTTTCCGAAGGCCTCCACGCGGCAGGTGTCGTGCACGGACCATCACCTGGTGTGGGCGGAACTCCTTCCGTTCGGCGCCAGGCTCGGCTCCGCGTACTGGCACTTTAACAACCTGCTGCTGGAGGACGAGCGGTTCCGGGACTCGTTTCGTCGTTTCTGGGCCGGCTGGAGAAGGAAGCGGGGAAGCTTCCCCTCCCTGAGGCTATGGTGGGACGTGGGCAAGGCTCACGTCCGCGTCTTCTGTCAGGAGTACGCGAGGGGGTCGACCAAGAGGCGGAAATCCAGGATCGCGGAGTTGGAGAGGGAGATGCTCGACCTGGAGTCACGCCTCGGTCAGCCCGACGCGGACCCGGCCCTGCGCGGGGTGTACGAAGAGAAGAAGGCCGCGCTCCGGGACCTGCAGCTCGTCGGGGCTCGGGGCGCGTACGTGAGGTCGCGGATCCAGCTCCTGCAGGACCTGGACCGCGGCTCCCCCTTCTTCTACTCGCTGGAAAAAAGGCGCGGCACCCGTCAGCAGCTCCTTGTGCTGCTGGCCGACGACGGGTCCCTCGTCTCGGATCCGGAGGGCGTCAGGGCCCACGTCCGAAACTATTACACGGCTCTGTTCTCTCCGGATCCGTCCAGCGAGGACGCTCGCAGAGTTCTGTGGGAGGACCTGCCGCAGCTCGGCCCGGAGGACGCCGGAAGGCTCGACGCTCCCGTCACCTTAGAGGAGCTGACCGGCGCCCTCGACCGGCTCTCGAGGGGCAAAACCCCGGGGCTGGACGGGCTGACTGTGGAGTTCTTCAGGGCGTTCTGGGACGTCCTGGGGAACGACTACGCACAGGTCCTGGGGGAGTGTCTAAATGCCGGACAGCTGCCCCTTTCTTGGCGCAGGGCGGTCATCGTCCTGCTGCCGAAGAAGGGGGACCTTCGTTCTTTGAAGAACTGGCGTCCGGTCTCCCTCCTCAGCACGGACTACAAAATCTTCGCCAGGGTGTTGTCTTCTCGCCTGGCTTCCGTGCTGGCCCACATGATTCACCCGGACCAGTCCTACACGGTCCCGGGCCGGAGGATACACGACAACGTCCACCTGGTCCGGGACCTGATCCATTTCTGTCGACGGGCTGGTCTGCCGAGCGCCTTCCTGTCCCTCGACCAGGAGAAGGCGTTCGACAGGGTCGATCACGAGTACCTGCTCGGGACTCTGCGGGCGTTTGGGTTCGGGACGCGGTTCGTCGCCCGGATCCGACTTTTGTACGCCGCCGCAGAGTGTCTGGTTAAAGTTAACGGGTCCCTGACGGCGCCCCTTCGCTTCGGGAGAGGAGTGCGTCAAGGCTGCCCCCTGTCCGGCCAGCTGTATTCCCTGTGCGTGGAGCCTTTCCTGCGCCTCTTGCGGAGGAGGTTGTCGGGGCTGGTTCTGCGCGGCGCGGGCACGGGGGTGGTCCTCTCGGCCTACGCCGACGACGTGCTCCTCACTTTCACCGACCCGGCTGACCTGGGGAGGATGCGCGAGTGCCAGGCCGTGTACTCGGCGGCGTCTTCCGCCAGGATCAACTGGGCCAAGTGTTCCGGACTACTGGTCGGCCCGTGGCGGGTGGACTCTCTGCCGGAGGAGTTACAGGGGTTCAGCTGGAGTACCACCCATCTCCTCTACCTGGGGGTCTACCTCAGCCCGGCTGAGGAATCCTGGCCGGCCAACTGGCAGGAGCTGGAGGCCAAAGTCTCGGCTCGCCTAGGCCGCTGGACAGGACTGCTCCGAGTGCTATCTTACAGGAGTCGAGTGCTGGTCATAAACCAGCTGGTGGCCGCCATGCTGTGGTACCGGCTGGTCACTTTGGTCCCTCCTCCTGGCTTTGTCGCTGACATCCAGAGAACGTTGGTCGACTTCTTCTGGGACAAAAAGATGCACTGGGTCGCCGCGCAGGTTCTGAGTCTCCCTATCGAGGAGGGCGGTCAGTCGCTGGTGTGCGTCCGCACCCAGGTCGCGACGTTCCGCCTTCAGACCTTGCAGCGATACCTTTACGTCGAGCCTCCTCCTAGGTGGTGCGCCCTGGCGACGTATTTTTTCCGCCAGGTGCGTAACCTCAACTACAACACGCAGCTCCTGTTCGTCGACCGTGACGGTTTGGAGGTCGCCCTCAAGGTGCTGCCTGTCTTTTACCAGGACCTGATCACTGTCTGGAACATGGTCGAATCGCGTCGCGCCTACCCTCCGGCTGGAGTAGCGGCTGTCGTCAGGGAGCCGTTGCTCAGGAATCCGCACCTCCGTACTCGCGGGTTCGAGTGGCTGTCGGAGGGGAGGGCCGTGGCGGCGAGGGCGACCAGGGTCGGGGACGTGCTGGGTGCCGGGGGCCTGGGCTGGACGCTGCCGCAGGACATAGCTAGCAGGGCAGCGGTAGACGTCCGGTACGTGGCCACCGCCATCCGACGCCTTAAAACGGCGGTGCTCGGACCCGACGTAGTGCACCGGTTGGAGGACGCTCAGGTGTGCGGTGGGATCCCGTCCGCGCTCACCCCGGCCCGGCCGGAATTTCACATTGGCCCCAAGGTCCCGTACTTCCCGCGGGAGCCTGTGCCCCACAACCTGAGCCGCCTCCGGAATTTTAATTTTGTTGCTTTTAGGGACATAAAAAGGAGGGCCCTGTATCGACTGCTGCTGCACACCGTCCACCTCTTCTCCCTCATCCACCGTCCGGACACGCCTTGGCGTGCCCATTTGCCACCGGGCGGTGGGGATCCCCAGTGGAGGGCTCTCTACGCGGGAGTCCTCCCCCTTTCTCTCGGGGATCTGGGGTGGAGGGTGCTGCACGCAGCAGTCCCCTGCAACCGCAGATTGCGGTGGTTCACGGACTCCCAGCCCAACTGCTTGTTCTGTGGCGCTGTGGAGTCCGTGGACCATGTATATATTGGGTGTGGGCGTTTGCACTCCCTTTTTGATTTTCTCCAAAACCTTCTCCTCTGTTTCTGGCTGCACTTCAGTCCCACGCTCCTGATCTTCGGGCACCCGGTACGGAGGAGGGAGGGCAGGTCCGAGGACCTCCTCGTGGGTCTGCTCCTGGGCCTGGCCAAACTGGCCATCAACAGGTCCAGGCAGCGGGCCGTGGAGGGGGTCGTTAGGGCCGACTGCCTGCCCCTCTTCCGGGGTTACGTTAGAGCCCGGGTGTCCTTGGAGAAGGAGCACGCGGTGTCCACCGACACCCTGGAGTCGTTCAGGGAGAGGTGGGCGCCGCAGGGAGTGGAGTGCATCATTTCTCCCTCCAACTCTATTTTGATTTGATCCCTACCCTCCCCTTCACTGTTTGCTCACACAGCATTGCCCTGTGGTTTGAAGGGCAGTGCTTGTCACTGGCCACTCGGGTGTTTTTCATATCTTCCTGGTGGTGGAAATTGAATAAAGATTCGTGCACTTTGTGTCTTTCACTGTGTCTCACACCTGCACGCACACACCATGGGTGCTGGGGAAAAAAATAAGCACTACCGCGATTAGGCGGTAGTGTGGGGGTTAATTTAAAAAGAAAAAAAAAAAAAGAAAAAAGAAAAAAAAAAGAAAAAAAAGAAGAAAAAAAAAATATATACCCAGGAGATGGCCCGAAAAAAAAAAAAAAAAAAAAAGGGGAGTGTGTCCCTACCCTCCCCTTCACTGTTTTGCTCACACAGCATTGCCCTGTGGTTTGAAGGGCAGTGCTTGTCACTGGCCACTCGGGTGTTTTTCATATCTTCCTGGTGGTGGAAATTGAATAAAGATTTGCGCACTTTGTGTCCTTTCACTGTGTCTCACACCTGCGCACACACACCATGGGTGCTGGGGAATAAAAATAAGCACTACCGCACTTAGGCGGTAGTGTGGGGGTTAAAAATAAAAAAAAAAAAATTAAATAGGAATGCTAGCCCGGGTGCCCTTGGAGAAGGAGCACGCGGGTGTCCACTGACACTCCTGGAGTTGTGACTGGCCACTTGAGTGTTTCCTTCCCTTCTGGAGAGATTGGACCATTTTTGAGAAAAAGAAAAAAAAAGAAAAAAAAGAAAAAAAAAAGAAAAAAAGAAATAAACAGGGGATTCACACCTACACACACACATGAGTGCTGGGGGAAAAAAAATAAGCATTACCTCAGTTAGGCGGTAGTGTGGGGTAAAGAAAAAAAGAAAAAAAAAATTACATAATTTGTTTTTAAAAGTAGGAGTATCACAGGTTCTGTTCACCTTGAGAAAAAGAAAAAAAAATAAACAGGGGATTCTTCATTCAAAGGACCGGCTCTGAGCTGGTGATCAGGGTCATATACTGTGCACATGTGACTAATGGTGACTTGATGACAAGATACCAGCCTCTGTGCAGTTATAAAAAAAAAAGGGGAGTGTGTCCCTACCCTCCCCTTCACTGTTTTGCTCACACAGCATTGCCCTGTGGTTTGAAGGGCAGTGCTTGTCACTGGCCACTCGGGTGTTTTTCATATCTTCCTGGTGGTGGAAATTGAATAAAGATTTGCGCACTTTGTGTCCTTTCACTGTGTCTCACACCTGCGCACACACACCATGGGTGCTGGGGAATAAAAATAAGCACTACCGCACTTAGGCGGTAGTGTGGGGGTTAAAAATAAAAAAAAAAAAAAAAAAAATTAAATAGGAATGCTAGCCCGGGTGCCCTTGGAGAAGGAGCACGCGGGTGTCCACTGACACCCTGGAGTTGTGACTGGCCACTTGAGTGTTTCCTTCCCTTCTGGAGAGATTGGACCATCTTGTGACTGTGCGAGGACTGTTCCTGTTGCTGCTTGGGGCCTGCCTCCCTGCTGCTGCCTGGGACTTGCCTTGGGGCCCCTCTCCAGGACTTCCACCACCACCACCACTGCTGCAAAAAAAAAAAATATAAACTGAGGTATCAGAGATTTTGATCACTTTTAGAGCTGGCTCTGCTCACTCTAAGAGCTAGCTGGGTCAGTGTCATGTACAATGCATGTTTACATAAAGGGTGACTTGGTGATGGGATACCGACCTTTGTGGAAAAAGAAGAAAAAAAAAAAGGGGAGTGTGTCCCTACCCTCCCCTTCACTGTTTTGCTCACACAGCATTGCCCTGTGGTTTGAAGGGCAGTGCTTGTCACTGGCCACTCGGGTGTTTTTCATATCTTCCTGGTGGTGGAAATTGAATAAAGATTTGCGCACTTTGTGTCCTTTCACTGTGTCTCACACCTGCGCACACACACCATGGGTGCTGGGGAAAAAATAAGCACTACCGCACTTAGGCGGTAGTGTGGGGGTTAAAGAAAAAAAGAAAAAAAAAGAAAAAGAAAAAAGAAAAAGAAAAAAAAAGTAGCAGGGAAAAAAAAAAAAGGGGAGTGTGTCCCTACCCTCCCCTTCACTGTTTTGATCACACAGCATTGCCCTGTGGTTTGAAGGGCAGTGCTTGTCACTGGCCACTCGGGTGTTTTGCCTATCTTGGGAAGTTGGATTTGTGTGTGTACGTGCAAGAACTCTCCCTGTTGCTGCTTGGGGCCTGCCTCCCTGCTGCTGCCTGGGACTTGCCTTGGGGCCCCTCCCCAGGACCTCCACCACTGCTGCTGCTACTGTTGCCTGAGGAGAGGCCTGTCTCCACTGCTGCTGCTGCTGCCCAAGGCCTGCCTCCACCATCGCTGCCTGGGACTCGCCTTGGGGCCCCTCCCCAGGACCTCCACCTCCACTGTTGCTGCTGTTGCCTGAGGCCCACCTCCACCGCTGCTGCCTGGGACTTGATTTTGGGGCTGCCTGGGACTTGCCTTGGGGACCCTCCCCAACAGGCCTGCCCCCCGCTGCTACGACTGAGAACTACCCAGGAATTGCTAGAGGCCTGCCTCCACTGCTGCTGCTGCCTGAGGCCTGCCTTCCACCACCGCTGCCTGGGACTCGCCTTGGGGCCCCTCCCCAGGACCTCCACCACCACCACTGCTGCTGCTGTTGCCTGAGGCCCACCTCCACCACTGCTGCCTTGGGCTCGGTTTTGGGGCTGCCTGGGACTTTCCTTGGGGACCCTCCCCAACAGGTCTGCCCCACACCACAGCGACCGAGGGCCTACCTGGGACTCGCCTGAGGCCTGCCTCCACCGCTGTTGTCACCTGAGGCAGGTCTCCACCGTCGCTGCCTGGGACTCTCCCTGCGACCTCCACCACTGCTGCTGCCAGAGGCCCGACTCCACCACCAGCAGCAGAGGATGGCGAGCCCGAAGGTCGCGGGGCCCAGCCGCACCTACGCCGGGGTAGCCGCTGCCTTAGGCTCGGCTGGCCCAGCCCCGGCTGCAAACCACACCCCCTTCAGGCAACTGACCAAACGCCTGGGGGTCAAGGCCTATCCCCACCCGAACATGACCATCGAGGCCTGCAGCAAGGCTATGGCTAGTGTGGTCGGCCCACTGGCCATAGTCGCTGCGGCCCGGATGTACGGGAAGGCCGTATTTTTCCTGAGGACCGAGCAGGCGGTCCACCTGGCCGTGGAGAGGGGGCTCGCGGTGGGCGGGACACATTTGCCCGTCGACCCTCTGGAGGTTACGGCCCAGAGGGTCGTGATCTCCAACGTCCCGCCCTTTATTGCCAGCGAGCTCCTTCTCCCCCACCTCACCACCTTGGGGGAGATCCGGTCAGGGATCCAGCCGCTCCTGCTCGGTCTGAAGGACCCCGCCCTCCGGCACATCTACTCCTTCCGACGCCAGGTGTTTATTTGCCTGGCCCGGGAGGAGGTCACGGAGGGCTCCTTTACCCTCCTCCACGAGGGCGCGGCCTACCGTGCCTTCTGGACGGCGGACGGCGTGGGGTGCCACCTGTGCCGCGAGGTGGGGCACATTAGAAGAAACTGCCCCACCCAGAAGGCTGCCCAGCCCTCGCCAACGGCTGACGGTGGTGCCGCCGCACCCACTCCCCCTCCCCCAAAGTCAACACCACAGGCCCCGGCACCGGAGCCTGAGCCGGAGGCTTCCGATCCTCCAGCCTCCGGCAGGGAGGGGGGTGAGCGTCCAGCCGGCCGGAAGGCGCTCAGGAAGGCGCGACGCGTCAGGCCCGCCCACGGGGAGACCACCCTATCCCCATCCCCGACACCCAGCCCACGACCTGCCCCGCCCCGGCACGACAATGCCCTTGCGGCCGTACCATCGTCGCCCCGGCGCGGGAACCCTGACCCCCAAACCCCCGAACCCGTACCCGACCCTGACCCCACTGACCCCACATCCAACCCCCACCCCGACGGAGAAACCCCTGGGGCTGCGACGCCTGCCCCAGGCCCTGCAACACCTGGCCCCAGGGACCCCGAGCCCGAGCCCTGCCCCGCCCAGCCACACCCTGGCACTAACCTGGGGGGGACCACTGCTGCCCAATCTCCCGCAGCCACCGTGTCTCCGGGCCCCGGAGAGGGAACTGGGCCCCTGCCCCGCCCGCCGTCACCTGATAAACCAGGGGCGGGGCAGGAAGTGACACGGCTGACCCTCCCCACTCTGGCCACGCCCCCTGCCTTCCCCCAGCCAATCGTATTCCGGGAAAGGCTGGGGGAGGGGCCTCAGGCCCCATGACCACCAAGGCGGGCGGGGAGGATAAGGCCCATAAATCCCCCCCGTCTCTCTGGGGAAGAGGGGCTGGCCCTTGGAGGGGAGAGACAGTCCTGCAGCGCGCCGGCGGCGCTGCCCCTCTCCAGGGGACGGGCCCACGGGACCCACCAACGATCCCGCACCGCGGCCTGACCTGCCCAACAACGACGACGAGGGCCGCGGTGCGGGCGTCGACAAAGGACCCTTTACTGGGTCGCCGAGCGGCGGAGGGGAGGTAGGTGTTATCCCCGCTCCTCCCTCCCAGACTGTTTTCCGGGAGCCTTGGCCCTGGGGGACGATCTTTTCCTGGGGGATGACCTTTTCCCCGAGGAGCCAGGCGTCCCGGTGTCGGGAGGAGAGCGGGGCCCCGAGCCTCCGCCGCCCGACGACCCGAACTCGGGGCGTTCCGGGACGGGGTGCGCCGAGGAAGGTACCGCCGGTGACCCTGGGGGTGGGGTCGCCGGGGGTTCGAGGCCGGTTGGCGGCGCCGGACCAGCCCCCATCCTCTCGGTGGGTGAGGGGTCGGCGACCGAGGGCGACCTCCCGGAGGAGGGTTCGGGGTCGGTGGCGGACACCGGGGACGACACGGACTCTGTCTGCAGTGATGTTTTTGAGTCCCAGGTGCCCCCCGCCGATCTCCCCCTCATCCTCCTCGAGGAACTCCGGGAATTTGTCGAGGAAACTCGAGGTCGCCGGGATAGAGCCCAACTGGCGCTCGACCGCTGGAGCTCTTTTGGGAAAGTTTATTGGTCGGCCCACGCTGCTCGCCAGGCTCCTGGGCTCGACGTCAACGAGCGAAAGCGAGTCAGGAACTTCCTGGGGGCACTCCTGGTGAGGGCGAGGGACTCCTGTGCCCCTCCCTCGTCCTCCCAGTAATTGTACTTGTTTATTAACTGTACTGGTGGTGGTAGCACAATGCTTCCGACATGGAGACTACTATAGCCAGCCTCAACATCAACGGCAGCAGGGAGTCACAGCGCAGATTCCAGACCCTCTCGGTCCTTCGGGATGGGAGGTATGCGGTGTGCTTCCTGCAAGAAACCCACACTACCCCGGGAGGCGAAGCCACCTGGCTCCTGGAGTGGCGAGGGGGGGTCTACATGAGTCACCTCACCCGCAGATCTGGCGGGGTGGCTATCCTGTTGGCCCCGCATTTTCAGCCCGAGATCTTGGAGGTCAGGGAGCCGGTGCCAGGCCGTTTGCTTCACCTGACGGTTCGGCTGGGGGGCGCGGTGCTTCACTTGGTGAACGTATACGCTCCCCTGGCCGGGCCGAGGCAAGCGAGCTTCTTTCAAGAACTGTCCGCTCATCTGGCTTCCATCGACAAGAACCAGTGCGTCGTCCTCGGGGGAGATTTCAACTGCGTCCTCGAGGGCAGGGACCACGGCGGTACCCGCACTGGCTGCGCGTCGGGGAAGAGGTTGGGGGACTTGGTCAAGTCCTTCGACCTGGTGGACGTCTGGCGGACTCTCCATCCCGACTCCATCGCCTTCACCTTCGTGAGGCCTGGGGTCGGAGCGTCCAGAATCGACCGCCTGTACGTTTCGCGGGCGTACGCCTCCTGTTTTCCGAAGGCCTCCACGCGGCAGGTGTCGTGCACGGACCATCACCTGGTGTGGGCGGAACTCCTTCCGTTCGGCGCCAGGCTCGGCTCCGCGTACTGGCACTTTAACAACCTGCGGCTGGAGGACGAGCGGTTCCGGGACTCGTTTCGTCGTTTCTGGGCCGGCTGGAGAAGGAAGCGGGGAAGCTTCCCCTCCCTGAGGCTATGGTGGGACGTGGGCAAGGCTCACGTCCGCGTCTTCTGTCAGGAGTACGCGAGGGGGTCGACCAAGAGGCGGAAATCCAGGATCGTGGAGTTGGAGAGGGAGATGCTCGACCTGGAGTCACGCCTCGGTCAGCCCGACGCGGACCCGGCCCTGCGCGGGGTGTACGAAGAGAAGAAGGCCGCGCTCCGGGACCTGCAGCTCGTCGGGGCTCGGGGCGCGTACGTGAGGTCACGGATCCAGCTCCTGCAGGACCTGGACCGCGGCTCCCCCTTCTTCTACTCGCTGGAAAAAAGGCGCGGCACCCGTCAGCAGCTCCTTGTGCTGCTGGCCGACGACGGGTCCCTCGTCTCGGATCCGGAGGGCGTCAGGGCCCACGTCCGAAACTATTACACGGCTCTGTTCTCTCCGGATCCGTCCAGCGAGGACGCTCGCAGAGTTCTGTGGGAGGACCTGCCGCAGCTCAGCCCGGAGGACGCCGGAAGGCTCGACGCTCTCGTCACCTTAGAGGAGCTGACCGGCGCCCTCGACCGGCTCTCGAGGGGCAAAACCCCGGGGCTGGACGGGCTGACTGTGGAGTTCTTCAGGGCGTTCTGTGACGTCCTGGGGAACGACTACGCACAGGTCCTGGGGGAGTGTCTAAATGCCGGACAGCTGCCCCTTTCTTGGCGCAGGGCGGTCATCGTCCTGCTGCCGAAGAAGGGGGACCTTCGTTCTTTGAAGAACTGGCGTCCGGTCTCCCTCCTCAGCATGGACTACAAAATCTTCGCCAGGGTGTTGTCTTCTCGCCTGGCTTCCGTGCTGGCCCACATGATTCACCCGGACCAGTCCTACACGGTCCCGGGCCGGAGGATACACGACAACGTCCACCTGGTCCGGGACCTGATCCATTTCTGTCGACGGGCTGGTCTGCCGAGCGCCTTCCTGTCTCTCGACCAGGAGAAGGCGTTCGACAGGGTCGATCACGAGTACCTGCTCGGGACTCTGCGGGCGTTCGGGTTCGGGACGCGGTTCGTCGCCCGGATCCGACTTTTGTACGCCGCCGCAGAGTGTCTGGTTAAAGTTAACGGGTCCCTGACGGCGCCCCTTCGCTTCGGGAGAGGAGTGCGTCAAGGCTGCCCCCTGTCCGGCCAGCTGTATTCCCTGTGCGTGGAGCCTTTCCTGCGCCTCTTGCGGAGGAGGTTGTCGGGGCTGGTTCCGCGCGGCGCGGGCACGGGGGTGGTCCTCTCGGCCTACGCCGACGACGTGCTCCTCACTTTCACCGACCCGGCTGACCTGGGGAGGATGCGCGAGTGCCAGGCCGTGTACTCTGCGGCGTCTTCCGCCAGGATCAACTGGGCCAAGTGTTCCGGACTACTGGTCGGCCCGTGGCGGGTGGACTCTCTGCCGGAGGAGTTACGGGGGTTCAGCTGGAGTACCACCCATCTCCTCTACCTGGGGGTCTACCTCAGCCCGGCTGAGGAATCCTGGCCGGCCAACTGGCAGGAGCTGGAGGCCAAAGTCTCGGCTCGCCTAGGCCGCTGGACGGGACTGCTCCGAGTGCTATCTTACAGGAGTCGAGTGCTGGTCATAAACCAGCTGGTGGCCGCCATGCTGTGGTACCGGCTGGTCACTTTTGTCCCTCCTCCTGGCTTTGTCGCTGACATCCAGAGAACGTTGGTCGACTTCTTCTGGGACAAAAAGATGCACTGGGTCGCCGCGCAGGTTCTGAGTCTCCCTATCGAGGAGGGCGGTCAGTCGCTGGTGTGCGTCCGCACCCAGGTCGCGACGTTCCGCCTTCAGACCTTGCGGCGATACCTTTACGTCGAGCCTCCTCCTAGGTGGTGCGCCCTGGCGACGTATTTTTTCCGCCAGGTGCGTAACCTCAACTACGACACGCAGCTCCTGTTCGTCGACCGTGACGGTTTGGAGGTCTCCCTCAAGGTGCTGCCTGTCTTTTACCAGGACCTGATCACTGTCTGGAACATGGTCGAATCGCGTCGCGCCTACCCTCCGGCTGGAGTAGCGGCTGTCGTCAGGGAGCCGTTGCTCAGGAATCCGCACCTCCGTACTCGCGGGTTCGAGTGGCTGTCGGAGGGGAGGGCCGTGGCGGCGAGGGCGACCAGGGTCGGGGACGTGCTGGGTGCCGGCGGCCTGGGCTGGACGCTGCCGCAGGACATAGCTAGCAGGGCAGCGGTAGACGTCCGGTACGTGGCCACCGCCATCCGACGCCTTAAAACGGCGGTGCTCGGACCCGACGTAGTGCACCGGTTGGAGGACGCTCAGGTGTGCGGTGGGATCCCGTCCGCGCTCACCCCGGCCCGGACGGAATTTCACATTGGCCCCAAGGTCCCGTACTTCCCGCGGGAGCCTGTGCCCCACAACCTGAGCCGCCTCCGGAATTTTAATTTTGTCCCTTTCAGGGATATAAAAAGGAAGGCCCTGTATCGACTGCTGCTGCACACCGTCCACCTCTTCTCCCTCATCCACCGTCCGGACACGCCTTGGCGTGCCCATTTGCCACCGGGCAGTGGGGATCCCCAGTGGAGGGCTCTCTACGCGGGAGTCCTCCCCCTTTCTCTCGGGGATCTGGGGTGGAGGGTGCTGCACGCAGCAGTCCCCTGCAACCGCAGATTGCGGTGGTTCACGGACTCCCAGCCCAACTGCTTGTTCTGTGGCGCTGTGGAGTCCGTGGACCATGTATATATTGGGTGTGGGCGTTTGCACTCCCTTTTTGATTTTCTTAAAAACCTCCTCCTCTGTTTCTGGCTGCACTTCAGTCCCACGCTCCTGATCTTCGGGCACCCGGTACGGAGGAGGGAGGGCAGGTCCGAGGACCTCCTCGTGGGTCTGCTCCTGGGCCTGGCCAAACTGGCCATCAACAGGTCCAGGCAGCGGGCCGTGGAGGGGGTCGTTAGGGCCGACTGCCTGCCCCTCTTCCGGGGTTACGTTAGAGCCCGGGTGTCCTTGGAGAAGGAGCACGCGGTGTCCACCGACACCCTGGAGTCGTTCAGGGAGAGGTGGGCGCTGCAGGGAGTGGAGTGCATCATTTCTCCCTCCAACTCTATTTTGATTTGATCCCTACCCTCCCCTTCACTGTTTTGATCACACAGCATTGCCCTGTGGTTTGAAGGGCAGTGCTTGTCACTGGCCACTCGGGTGTCTTTCCTATCTTCCTGGTGGTGGAAATTGAATAAAGATTCGTGCACTTTGTGTCTTTTCACTGTGTCTCACACCTGCACACACACACCATGGGTGCAGGGGATAAAAATAGGCACTACCGCACTTAGGTGGTAGTGTGGGGGTTAAGGAAAAAAAAAATACTTTGGCCCGGCCCTTGGATGTAAAGGGCATTGCTTGTCACTGGCCACTCAGGTGTTTTGCCTAAAAAAAAGGGGAGTGTGTCCCTACCCTCCCCTTCACTGTTTTGATCACACAGCATTGCCCTGTGGTTTGAAGGGCAGTGCTTGTCACTGGCCACTCGGGTGTCTTTCCTATCTTCCTGGTGGTGGAAATTGAATAAAGATTCGTGCACTTTGTGTCTTTTCACTGTGTCTCACACCTGCACACACACACCATGGGTGCAGGGGATAAAAATAAGCACTACTGCACTTAGGTGGTAGTGTGGGGGTTAAAAAAAAACAGGAAAAAAAAGGAAAAAAAAAAGAAAAAAAAAAGAAAAAAAAAGGGGAGTGTGTCCCTACCCTCCCCTTCACTGTTTTGATCACACAGCATTGCCCTGTGGTTTGAAGGGCAGTGCTTGTCACTGGCCACTCGGGTGTCTTTCCTTTCTTCCTGGTGGTGGAAATTGAATAAAGATTCGTGCACTTTGTGTCTTTTCACTGTGTCTCACACCTGCACACACACACCATGGGTGCTGGGGAAAAAAATAAGCACTACCGCACTAAAAAAAAAGAAGAAAAAAAGACAAGAACAGGACTGTCATGCCCGGGAAAAAAAAATAAAAAAAATAAAAAAAAATAAACAGGAGTGCAGCATTGCCCTGTGGTTGGAAGGGCAGTGCTTGTCACTGGCCAGAAAAAAAAAAAGGGGATTGTGTCCCTACCCTCCCCTTCACTGTTTTGATCACACAGCATTGCCCTGTGGTTTGAAGGGCAGTGCTTGTCACTGGCCACTCGGGTGTCTTTCCTATCTTCCTGGTGGTGGAAATTGAATAAAGATTCGTGCACTTTGTGTCTTTTCACTGTGTCTCACACGTGCACACACACACACTATGGGTGCTGGGGAATAAAAATAAGCACTACCGCACTTAGGCGGTAGTGTGGGGGTTAAATATATAAAAAAAATAAAAAAAAAATTAACAGGAGATTTACGAAAAAAAAGAAAAAAAAGGAAAAAAGAAAGAAATAAAAAAAAAAGAAAAAGGGGAGTGTGTCCCTACCCTCGCCTTCACTGTTTTGATCACACAACATTGCCCTGTGGTTTGAAGGGCAGTGCTTGTCACTGGCCACTCGGGTGTTTTTCATATCTTCCTGGTGGTGGAAACTGAATAAAGATTCGTGCACTTTGTGTCTTTCACTGTGTCTCACACCTGCACACACACACCATGGGTGCTGGGGAAAAAATAAGCACTACCGCGGTTAGGCGGTAGTGTGGGGGAAAAAAAAAAAAGGGGAGTGTGTCCCTACCCTCCCCTTCACTGTTTTGATCACATAGCATTGCCCTGTGGTTTGAAGGGCAGTGCTTGTCACTGGCCACTTGGGTGTTTTCCCTATTGAGAGTTGGACCATTTTGTGACTGTGACTGGACTGTTCCTGTTGCTGCTTGGGGCCTGCCTCCCTGCTGCTGCCTGGGACTTTGTAGAGGCCTGCCTCTGCTGCTGCTGCCTGAGGCCTGTCTCTACCATCGCTGCCTGGGACTTGCCTTGGGGCCCCTCCCCAGGACCTCCACCACTGCTGCTGCTGTTGTCTGAGGCCTGCCTTCCACCACCGCTGCCTGGGACTCGATTTTGGGGGCTGCCTGGGACTCGCCTTGGGGCCCCTCCCCAGGACCTCCACCACCACCACTGCTGCTGCTGTTGCCTGAGGCCTACCTCCACCACTGCTGCCTTGGGCTCGGTTTTGGGGCTGCCTGGGACTTTCCTTGGGGACCCTCCCCAGCAGGCCTGCCCCCCACTGCTGTGACTGGAGGAACTGCCTGGGACTTGCCGGAGGCCTGCCTTCCACCACTGCTGTTGCCTGAGGCCTGCCTCTACATCTGCTGCCTGGGACTCAATTTTGGGGCTGCCTGGGACTTGCCTTGGGGACCCTCCCCAACAGGTCTGCCCCACACCGCTGCGACCGAGGGCGTACCTGGGACTCGCCTGAGGCCTGCCTCCACCACCGTTGTCACCTGGGGCAGGTCTCCACCGTCACTGCTTGGGATTCGCCTTGGGTGACTGGCCTTGGGCAAGTCCCCAGAACACCCGGCAGCAGAGGATGGCGAGCCCGAAGGTCGCGGGGCCCAGCCGCACCTACGCCGGGGTAGCCGCTGCCTTAGGCTCGGCTGGCCAGCCCGGCTGCAAACCACACCCCCTTCAGGCACCTCACAAAACGCCTGGGGGTCAAGGCCTATCCCCACCCGAACATGAGCATCGAGGCCTGCAGCAAGGCTATGGCTAGTGTGGTCGGCCCACTGGCCATAGTCGCTGCGGCCCGGAT
Organism: Chiloscyllium punctatum; assembly: GCF_047496795.1. Taxonomy (NCBI): domain Eukaryota; kingdom Metazoa; phylum Chordata; class Chondrichthyes; order Orectolobiformes; family Hemiscylliidae; genus Chiloscyllium; species Chiloscyllium punctatum. The sequence goes on along the minus strand of NC_092745.1, from coordinate 10,506,092 downwards.
GTACGGGAAGGCCGTATTTTTCCTGAGGACCGAGCAGGCGGTCCACCTGGCCGTGGAGAGGGGGCTCGCTGTGGGCGGGACACATTTGCCCGTGGACCCTCTGGAGGTCACGGCCCAGAGGGTCGTGATCTCCAACGTCCCGCCCTTTATTGCCAGCGAGCTCCTTCTCCCCCACCTCACCACCTTGGGGGAGATCCGGTCAGGGATCCAGCCGCTCCTGCTCGGTCTGAAGGACCCCGCCCTCCGGCACATCTACTCCTTCCGACGCCAGGTGTTTATTTGCCTGGCCCGGGAGGAGGTCACGGAGGGCTCCTTTACCCTCCTCCACGAGGGCGCTGCCTACCGCGCCTTCTGGACGGCAGACGGTGTGCGGTGCCACCTGTGCCGCGAGATGGGGCACATCAGGAGAAACTGCCCCACCCAGAAGGCCGCCCAGCCCTCGCCAACGGCTGACGGTGGTGCCGCCGCACCCACTTCCCCTCCCCCAAAGTCAACACCACAGGCCCCGGCACCGGAGCCTGAGCCGGAGGCTTCTGATCCTCCAGCCTCCGGCAGGGAGGGGGGTGAGCGTCCAGCCGGCCGGAAGGCGCTCAGGAAGGCGCGACGCGTCAGGCCCGCCCACGGGGAGACCACCCTATCCCCATCCCCGACACCCAGCACACGACCTGCCCCGCCCCGGCACGACAATGCCCTTGCGGCCGTGCCAGCGTCGCCCCGGCGCGGGAACCCTGACCCCCAAACCCCCGAACCCGTACCCGACCCTGACCCCACTGACCCCACATCCAACCCCCACCCCGACGGAGAAACCCCTGGGGCTGCGACGCCTGCCCCAGGCCCTGCAACACCTGGCCCGGGGGACCCTGAGCCCGAGCCCGAGCCCGAGCCCGAGCCCCGCCCTGGCACTAACCTGGGGGGGACCACCGTTGCCCGACCTCCCGCAGCCACCGTGTCTCCGGGCCCCGGAGAGGAAACTGGGCCCCTGCCCCGCCCGCCGTCACCTGATAAACCAGGGGCGGGGCAGGAAGTGACACGGCTGACCCTCCCCACACTGGCCACGCCACCTGCCTTCCCCCAGCCAATCGTATTCCGGGAAAGGCTGGGGGGAGGGGCTTCAGGCCCCATGACCACCAAGGCGGGCGGGGAGGGGAAGGCCCATAAATCCCCCCCCCTGTCTCTCTGGGGAAGAGGGGCTGGCCCTTGGAGGGGAGAGATAGTCCTGCAGCGCGCCGGCGGCGCTGCCCCTCTCCAGGGGGCGGGCCCACGGGACCCCCCAACGATCCCGCACCGCGGCCTGACCTGCCCAATAACAACAACAACGAGGGCCGCGGTGCGGGCATCGACAAAGGACCCTTTACTGGGTCGCCGAGCGGCGGAGGGGAGGTAGGTGTTATCCCCGCTCCTCCCTCCCAGACTGTTTTTCCGGGAGCCTTGGCCCTGGGGGATGACCTTTTCCTGGGGGATGACCTTTTCCCCGAGGAGCCAGGCGTCCCAGTGTCGGGAGGAGAGCGGGGCCCCGAGCCTCCGCCGCCCGACGACCCGAACTCGGGGCGTTCCGGGACGGGGTGCGCCGAGTAAGGTACCGCCGGTGACCCTGGGGGGTGGGGTCGCCGGGGGTTCGAGGCCGGTTGGCGGCGACGGGCCAGCCCCCATCCTCTCGGTGGGGGAGGGGTCAGCGACCGAGGGCGACCTCCCGGAGGAGGGTTCGGGGTCGGTGGCGGACACCGGGGACGATGCGGACTCCGTCTGCAGTGACGTTTTTGAGTCCCAGGTGCCCCCCGCCGATCTCCCCCTCATCCCCCTCGAGGAACTCCGGGAATTTGTCGAGGAAACTCGAGGTCGCCGGGATAGAGCCCAACTGGCGCTCGACCGCTGGAGCTCATTTGAACAAATTTATTGGTCGGCCCACGCTGCTCGCCAGGCGCCTGGGCTCGACGTCAACGAGCGAAAGCGAGTCAGGAACTTCCTGGGGGCACTCCTGGTGAGGGCGAAGGACTCCTGTGCCCCTCCCTCGTCCTCCCAGTAATTGTATTTGTTTTTAAACTGTACTGGTGGTGGTAGCACAACGCTTCCGACATGGAGACTACTATAGCCAGCCTCAACATCAACGGCAGCAGGGAGTCACAGCGCAGATTCCAGACCCTCTCGGTCCTTCGGGACGGGAGGTATGCGGTGTGCTTCCTGCAAGAAACCCACACTACCCCGGGAGATGAAGCCACCTGGCTCCTGGAGTGGCGAGGGGGAGTCTACATGAGTCACCTCACCCGCAGATCTGGCGGGGTGGCTATCCTGTTGGCCCCGCATTTTCAGCTGGAGATCTTGGGGGTCAGGGAGCCGGTGCCAGGCCGTTTGCTTCACCTGACGGTTCGGCTGGGGGGCGCGGTGCTTCACTTGGTGAACGTATACGCTCCCCTGGCCGGGCCGAGGCAAGCGAGCTTCTTCGAAGAACTGTCCGCTCATCTCGCTTCCATCGACGAGAGCCAGTGCGTCGTCCTCGGGGGAGATTTTAACTGCGTCCTCGAGGGCAGGGACCACGGCGGTACCCGCACTGGCTGTGCGTCGGGGAAGAGGTTGGGGGACTTGGTCAAGTCCTTCGACCTGGTGGACGTCTGGCGGACTCTCCATCCCGACTCCATCGCCTTCACCTTCGTGAGGCCTGGGGTCGGAGCGTCCAGAATCGACCGCCTGTACGTTTCGCGGGCGTACACCTCCTGTTTTCTGAAGGCCTCCACGCGGCAGGTGTCGTGCACGGACCATCACCTGGTGTGGGCGGAACTCCTTCCGTTCGGCGCCAGGCTCGGCTCCGTGTACTGGCACTTTAACAACCTGCTGCTGGAGGACGAGCGGTTCCGGGACTCGTTTCGTCGTTTCTGGGCCGGCTGGAGAAGGAAGCGGGGAAGCTTCCCCTCCCTGAGGCTATGGTGGTACGTGGGCAAGGCTCACGTCCGCGTCTTCTGTCAGGAGTACGCGAGGGGGTCGACCAAGAGGCGGAAATCCAGGATCGTGGAGTTGGAGAGGGAGATACTCGACCTGGAGTCACGCCTCGGTCAGCCCGACTCGGACCCGGCCCTGCGCGGGGTGTATGAAGAGAAGAAGGCCGCGCTCCGGGACCTGCAGCTCGCCGGGGCTCGAGGCGCGTACGTGATGTCGCGGATCCAGCTCCTCCAGGACCTGGACCGCGGCTCCCCGTTCTTCTACTCGCTGGAAAAAAGGCGCGGCACCCGTCAGCAGCTCCTTGTGCTGCTGGCCGACGACGGGTCCCTCCTCTCGGATCCGGAGGGCGTCAGGGCCCACGTCCGAAACTATTACACGGCTCTGTTCTCTCCGGATCCGTCCAGCGAGGACGCTCGCAGAGTTCTGTGGGAGGACCTGCCGCAGCTCGGCCCGGAGGAC